>NC_044316.2:15316920-15622819 GCF_007474595.2 Lynx canadensis
AACTTCACTGTAGAGAGGACAAAACAAACTCGGACAGGTCAAGTACCACGCTTGAGGTCCCAGGCTAGTGAGTGCGGAGCTCTGACTCAAATCCAGGTCTGTCTGGCATCCAGGCCCACGCTCTTTCCACAATACCGTGCTGGGTCTCTGTCATCTGGGAGCTTGTGAATGGTCTAAGATTTTCCTCCCTTGCAGATTTCTGAGTCAGAGCTACAAGAATGTAACATGTACAAAATCAGTCCCCACCTGAGTCTCTTCCCCAGCCTTAAGACTCTCTGACAAAAGGGAGAAAGGGCTTTGCAGAACCCCTTGAAATTGTACTCAAAATAGTGGGGGGATTTATGTGATTTTTTTGTTTTTTGGGTTTTTTTTTTTTTGGCAAGAGAGTCTACAGTCTCATCAGACTCTCAAGGGGATCTATGACTCAAAAAAGGTTAATCACCACACAGCTTTAGGCATTATTTTGCCTGAATCTCTGCTATAAAAGCTGAGGAAATGGATTTCTTGAACTCTATTTTCTACTTCAAGCCTTTGTTGCTTATTCTGGAGTGACAAGAGCACAACCTACGCAGTTCTCCTACGAGCAGCTCCCACTGCTTCCCCAGCCCTGTGGAAACATCCCAGTGAGGCCAGACGGCAGGATGAGTGGCGAGCACTTCATTTTTCACAGAGAAATGGAGAGTCCCTATGGAAGGGAGGTCTGGCTCTCTGCCTGAAATAGCACGGACAATGAGTACACTTTATATGAATCAAGGCCATGTGAAAAGAGTAGATACCACAATTGTAATAATTCAGAAAAATGACTCTCCAGACCAGGTGGATTTGGGGAACGTATGTGGTTATCTCCGATATGCACTTTAAACCTGGGACCCGATGGCTTTGAAACCTTTTGAAAAATAAAGAGTTTGGGTTGATGAGAGAAGACAGGCTTTGTCCAAGAAGAATCATCCAAGTGGTCTGCTCTAAGACCTGTTAATCTAATAGGCAAATAACTGATCATTCCCCTGCCCCTCGAGGTGTCTTATTAACATCCTGAGAAAAAACTTTTAAACACAGAAAATGGCGTTTCAAAGAAGCAAATGGCAATAGTTAATAACTGCCTTTCTGTGTGCCTTCGGACATGAGCCCAATGGATAGAGAGGAGGCAGATTGGCTCTACAAGGTGAAATGTGAAAGCAACTCTTTTTTGGGGGGGGCGTGGGAGGGGCGGGAGGTTGTTTCTGTTAGCACAGAAGCTCTTCTACAAAGTTTATTTTCTAAGGCTTTAACATGAAACATTTTGTAATCTGGGAGGAGAAGAGTAGACGCAATCTATAAAATCAAATAGGCAAATAATAATAATGTTCCGTGTAGTGATTCCACTTGAAATAGTCTCTTAATCTTATGGTTTACCTCCAAAACATACTCGGAAACAAGAATTTGCTAACCCACACAACAGGGGGATTAAAAACAAAAACCAAAAAACTAAATCTCAGCACCTAAATGCTTTCCCAGAGAACTCCTCTTGAGAATTTTCTCACAGACGCTATTGCATTCCCTGCAATGAGCCACCGTCTGGTCCTCACAAGTGTGTTCTTTAGGCTACAAGGCCTCCTCTCAGAGCCAGGGCCAGCCTGTCTCCAGAAACCTGACCTTTCCAAACTCTGCCTTCCTGCGTGGAAGGGCCTTCAACAGTACCTCTGGTTGGGGACAGAGATTCAGGGATGAGGAGGGCTCTTCCTCCTTTGCGTGAATTACAGACACTGGAGTTTGAACACACTTCCCTGGCTATGAGGAAACTTGGCTGTGGTGGGCTGCTTTGTGGACATTTCTGAGAACCCCTGAGTTTGTAAAAAGTATATATATTAAATGGTTGATAATCCATGAAAGGAAGTAAGAAGCCATCCATACTGAATCCATACTGAAGCGCCTCCTTACAGAATAGCTCCAATTAATTAATTCGGGAGAAACGACGGGAACAGAAAATGAACATTTGGCAAATGCTACAGTAAATTATTGCTTCAGGCAGGAATCATCAGGGCATGTCAAAACGAGTGGGCAAAGTGTGAGGAGAAACAGGGTATTTACGTAGTCCCGAAGTGTCCCACCGTGAGATACTTACTAATCACAAAGAGAAAAATAGTAGCTGCACAGTAGAGAAAGCTAGTGAGCGCCACCAGAGGCAAGTGATCAGAGTTGACATCACCATTGAGGGGACAGGTCCACATGGTGTGTCTCCCGCTATGACGTACCGAGAGAGACACAGCAATGCCTCTATGGTATACTTGCCTGCGATGCAATAATCCGGATTTAATCAAGAGCAAACATCAGACAAATACAGAAAGTAATCTGCCAGTACTCTGTAAAGCGTCAAGGTCATGAGAGACCAACGAACGAGAGACTGAGGGAGTATATTCAAGGTTAAAGGAGACTAAAGAGACCTGACAACTAAATGCATGATGGGATCTCAGGCCAGAAAATGGACATTCATGCCACAGTGTTTCCGTCCTGATTTTGAGAACCACAGTAATGTAAAATGGTAGCATTCTCTGGGGGAAGGGCATATGAGAATTTTGTATAGCTTTTCTGTTAGTCTAAATTATTTTGCAGTGAAAACTTAAGCAAATGATACTTGAAAACATATACAGTAGAGATTAGGCTTTCTTTCCCTGGTTTCCAGTACCTGACATTGTCAAGGCTTGTGGGCTGATGTGTGCACACAGGGGAAGGGGTTGTTGGGATACATTTGGGAGCTTATCTGAGTCAGATTCAGGCTTCTAAGATTTATGAACACAATGAGTGATAAGATTCATAAGATATAAAAAATATCCTTAGCAGGTTTCCAGAGGGCGTCACAGGAGCCATGCCAAGTCCCTCCTTCAGCCTCTGGAAGGAGTCACGCCCTTGTGAGGCCCACCCGTGACCGGAGGAGGGAGAAATGCAGTAGAAAACAGCAAAATATTCATCACTCACTTGTCTTGGGACTCAATATACACGTAGAGATGAGGCTCAAAACACTTGGAAACAATGCCATGAAACGGATTGTCTGGGGCTTTAGGCTTCTTTGGCTGTAAAGGAAGGAAACAAAGAAGAAACCTATACTTGAGCCATCTTTGCAAGTTTTCAAGCAGTTTCAAAGAAAACATCCCTTCAAAGTTCACTCCTAACACAGATTAAAAGCACTCCACGTAACTAAACTGGGACTATGTCTTGCATTATGATTCAATGAGCCAGTTTTGTTAGCATCACTGACTTGCTTCGCATGTTGAAAGATTTACTGCTACTTTGATAACACACACGCTTTTGATCTGGAAGCTATTCATCATCTTACTGATGTTTTAAAATTTTAAATCCTGGCGAATAACAGTGCCTTATATTTGTACAGTGCTTTAAAATTTATAAAGTGCCTTCATGTGATCTATTTTTTTTTACTTTATTTTTTTGAGAGTGAGAGCGCGAGAGCGCGCGTGCACAAGCACGCAGGAGGGGTAGAGAGAGGGAGAGAGAAAGAATCCCAAGCAGGCTCCACGTTGTCAGCGCAGAGCCTGATGCGGGGCTCCGCCTCACAAAACTGTGAGATCATGACCTGAGCCAAGATGAAGAGTCAGATGCTTACCTGACTGAGCCACCCAGGCGCGCCCATGTGATCTATTTTTGATAGCCTCCATTTACTGACAGTTATCACAGACCAAGCGCTTTGATATGAAGTAACATCTCATCTATTCCTCACAACAACCCTCAGAGTAGGAATTAATACTACTTTACACCTAAAGAAAGGAAGGCTCAGAGGGTTCTAGCGGCCTGCCCAAAGGCACACAGTGAAGCTTCCTATCTCCTCAACTAGAATTTTCTATTATAGCATTGCTTTCCTGCAATGGTTCCTAGATTGATGAATTTCACTGACAAGTAAATAAATGTAAGAAAAAGAAGCATAAGGGACCAATATAGCGTTGCTGACTTTTATTTTGCTCCTCTCCATTCTCGGTAGGTTCCTGAAAAAAAGAGTATTTTATACCCAAACATTTTATAGGGAGAACATACCAGCATGAGGGCAGTCCTTCCTTTTCAGACAGTTGGTGACCCTATACCAGCTTGCTAGTTGGGCAGGCAGCAGGCAGTTTTGTCTTTATTTTTTGCCTTGGACCAGTGTAAAACAGGGCTAGCACTGGTCCCCAGTTGATACTTAAAAACCATTGACATACAGACCATGTAGGTAGGCAAGCATTAAAAAACTATATTTGCTCCCTAATTCCTTTTCTAAATCTCTAAAAAAATAAGCGAAGATCTTCCTACATATTTTGTTCTATTCCTAAAAAATGTCAATTCTATTTATTGTCAAACACCAACAAAAGGACCCTGAGGCCTTGTTGGGGTTGATACTAGAGTACAAACTGGGCATAAATTGACACCCACAGTATACTTGCTAAATTGAGCTGTTCGTATCTTTTAATAAATACAGGAAAAGCTGAGCCCCTAATGATAGAAAGAATGACTCCCTTCTAGTAAGTTTTAAAAATAAAACACTCTAATGGTTAAAAGCATCTGTAAAAACTGGAAATGAACACCAAAAATTAAATGTCAACCCTAGACATATCCCATTCAATTTCCTATTTAGCTCTCTTCCCTTTTCACCTTTTGAGAGTTCCATGTCTTTACTTTTTTTGTTTTTGTTTTGTTGTTGTTGTTTCTTTGCAAGATTTTTAGAAACTCTGGTGCTTCCTAAAATCTGGGCTATTTTCCCTTATTGTCCCAAAGCCACTGCCAAAGTCAGGTCTCAGAGTGAGACTACAACAGGCTCCCAAGACTGGGTTCATGGAGTTTGAACTCTGGATCCAAAGTTCCACCTTCATTTCACAGGTGCCCCAGGAGTTTTTCCCACATGTCCATCAGTTTAACATGGCGGATCCATGACATAGTATGATGGCTGTGTGGGGATGGTCCTTACCTAATTGTTCTACATTTTCCATGTCAGTTACCTATTTTTTAGTATTTTATTCTTTTCAGTAAGGTGATTTTTATTTTTATTTATTTATTTATTTATTTTTTTAATTTTTTTTTTCAACGTTTATTTATTTTTGGGACAGAGAGAGACAGAGCATGAACGGACGAGGGGCAGAGAGAGAGGGAGACACAGAATCGGAAACAGGCTCCAGGCTCTGAGCCATCAGCCCAGAGCCCGACGCGGGGCTCGAACTCACGGACCGCGAGATCGTGACCTGGCTGAAGTCGGACGCTTAACCGACTGCGCCACCCAGGCGCCCCAGTAAGGTGATTTTTAAATGAAGAGGCAAATCTGATTTGTCTAACTTTTTTAAGACTAGGTGTCCTGATTTTAGAATTAGGAAATATAGCCACAACACCCAAGTATCTTTTTATTAAAAAAATATAATCATTATAAGGATTATAATTATCCCCTTTACTTACATGTTCTTCCCTTGACCAAAATATTCATACATCTGCAGGATACCTTCTGCTAATTATAAACTGGAATATAACTTATGTAATATAGAATGTTGTCATATTTTTTAAATTAATTTTTTAAAAAGGTTATTTATTCTGAGAGAGAGAGAATGAGCAGCGGAGGGGCAGAGAGAGAGAAAATCTCAGGGAGGCTCCATGCTGCCAGCACAGAGTCTAACATGGGGCTCAATCCTAAAAACCACGATATCATGACCTGAGCCGAAATCAAGAGTCGGACGCTTAACCGACTGAGCCATCCAGGCACTCTAGATGTTGTCATGTTTTAAATCAACGTGTATATTTTGAATTTGGTTTTGTTCACTAATTTATGTGCAATTTTCCAATTACTGACAACAGTTTAAGTTATCGCCTTAGAATGGCTACATTATGAGATTTCAGCTCTACAAATTAGGTAATAGTGCTGTACTGAAACACATTTTCTGATTTTGATCTGTGGTGATTTAAGTGAATGACCTTCTTCTTAGGAAATGCACACAGGAATATTTAGAGGTAAAGGACATGATATCAGCTAACTTAAACTGTTCCAAAAGAGAGAGAGAGAGAAAGAAGTGGGGAGAGAGGGACAGAGGGAGACAGAAATGGGAAGGAAAAAAAGGAAATGATAAAGCGAATGTAGCAGAATGCTAACAATTAGTAAACCCAGGTGAAAGATACTTGAGAGTTCTTGCAATATTCTTAAGACTTTTCTCTAATTTTGGTATTTTCTTTTTAAAAAGCAAGAAATAACGATAAAAAGCTTGAGAGATGGCTGTGGACGGCCTGGCAGATAACCCCAGAGATGGTGGTGGAGCACTCAAGCAATGGCACATCACCCATGCTCTGGGCGGCCTGGACGACAACAGTGTGGGAAAATGCAGACCTCCAAGCCTGAGTACAACAGGGGTTAGAATCAATTTCACAGATTTAATAATGCACTAGTTATGGTAGCTGTCACCGCTGGGGGAAGCTAGGAGGAGATGGGTACACAGGACCTCTCTGCACTCTGCAACTACTTATGACTTTGTAATTATTTAAAAATACAAAGCTTTTTTTTTTTTTTAAACATTTATTCTTCTTCGAGAGACAGAGTACAAGCCAGGGTGGGGCAGAGAGAGAGGGAGACACAGAATCAGAAGCAGGCACCAGGCTCTGAGCTGTCAGAGCCTGACGCGGGGCTCGAACTCACAAACCGTGAGATCATGACCTGAGCCAAAGTCAGACACTTAACTGACTGAGCCACCCAGGAGCCCCAGCATACAAAGATTTTTTAAAAAGTGGTATAGGAGACTTGGACTCTGACTGTGAAGTTGTTTTAGGAGTATCTTAACCTATTTATTTCGCTCTTATTTTCCTTTTTATGTGTGTGCAAAAGCAATATATGATAAAAATCTGTGTCGAGGAGAGTCTGAGGAGCTCGCTCGGCATACGCATAAAAAGACAGTCTAAGGGATAAAAGAAAACAGCTACATGCTATTCCAGCAATCTCATCATGGTCAGTCTTCCACAGGCCATGTGCTCGATGAGGCCCCATGGAACAACACTCGGAACCCACAGAACGTCGTCAGACCGCACGGGCGTCCCAACCCTATGGCAGGTGACTGCCCACTAATGCCGCTCCTGGCAGGGAGCGGAGACCCAACACCTCGCCTCCTGGTCCCTTGCAGCGTTTTTAGTGTGAGTTGGAAGCAAAAGGGGAATAATGGGAGGGACTGCCCAAAGTTTCCTTTTTGATTTTTGTCCACAGGGCTGCCTCCGGCCTATAGCTGCTTTATGACTGTGCTCCTATTTAGATAAGAGGTGCTGGAATTTCAGCTCAAACTGGCGTCTCCCTTCGCACCGGCCAGCTCCCCAAAGGGTTGATTCTCAGCTTAAAGTACATACTAAGTCATTTAGCAGTAGCATTCGGGCTGCATTTCTGAGTGTGTGAATTCTGTCCAAAAGCCGCAGATGTTTAAGTTATTTCCTCCCGGAGTTAGATGGAATAATAGAAGGTTACTGTTGTCACAGTAAGGAGCTGTGCAGCTGGCCCCATTTCCTTTTATTACTATCCAGTGTAAAGAGATTAAATCTAACTGCTTGGATCACCAGAAGGGTATGTTTTTAAACCAGAAATTCCTCACTTCTTTGTCTCTGGGCACCTTCAGTCCCCTTTCGGATGCTGTTTTTTAACACTGGGAGTAGGATGGCAACTGACTGCTCAAACTAAATACCTCTTCTCGAGTTCACACCCCTTTCTCAACAGCATACACTCCAGGAGAGAGCAGGGAGAGGCCCTTACACCTTGCGGGCCAACTGTCTACTTATGCAGTGACACAGTGAGTTGGGTAACCCCAGACAACCGCAGGCTCGGCTCACCTAGCATCCTGTGGACTTCCTCCCTGAGGCCCCACGGGGCTCCCGCACTTCCTGCGCACCCAACTCCAGAAGCCAGTAAGTGGCTGGGAAGACGGAGATCCTGGAGCTCCCACTTAATGGACCACCAGCAAGACATGGGCAGGGGAAGCCGCAGGAGGCTGGGGACGGAATGTGAGGAGGCCTTAGTCACTGGTGCACATGTGTCCTCACTGACAAGCAATGGCCAAGGAAACTGCAGGTGGGTCATCTAGCCTAGGGGTTTTTGGTACTTTCTTTTTAAACAGATCTCAAACCCCTGGTTTGAAAGAATTCCATGATAGATGTGACTCAGAACAGAACTGCTCTATTTTGGAGGGACTCAGAGCCCTGATCTCCTCCCAACTCCCCACAGTGACATGGGATGGGGCACCAAGGAATATAGTTTGAAAACCACAGGCTCTCTCTAAAGACGAAAAAAACTAGGTAAGTCTAGAGACAGTAAAAACCTACCACATGGTCAGTTAACAGCGGACCAGAGTCTGGCTCTGCCCTACCCCCTGGATCTGTGTCCTGTGTCCTTGGAATGAGCAGTCTTCGTCCTTACAACAATAACGTCTGGCTTCCAGGATGAGCAAACAGTTCCACGAGGGAGACAGATCATATCGTATCTACCAAACCGATTTCGTAGTAACGGGGGCTGCTGTCATAATCCAGTTTAACGACATCCAGAGATGACTGGCTAAAGGGATAACTTTTCATGGCAGCCACCAGCACTGGGAAGACACAGAGCCCTGAAAACAGAACTACCACCCAAAGCTCAAACGGGTGCAGGCAACGGAGTGTGGGTAGAGGACACACCAGAAAAGTGAACTCTACGTCCAGACTCCTTCCTATCGGGGTCCTTCCTCTCCAAATGTGAGAGATGCATTTCTTTAGTTGGAAGAAATCTGTTTTCTCCCACAAGAGTTGATATGATATTTAAATCAGTTATACCTAATCCCACAGATCTCTGGGATATAGCTCTGAGGTATCCTTCCAGTTTATGTATCCGCCTGTATTCATGGGGTTCATTTCTGTGTTCTCCACTTTTCACTGAGACACCCCGGTGTAGTGAAAGAGCTCCAGGAAAGGAATTCTAGTCTCTGACTTCTAGACCTTGCTTTCGGTCCTTGCTCTTCCACGCCCAAACTCTGTACCCCTGGGCAAATCACTTGACCTCTCTGAGCAGCACGCACTACAGCTCATATATAGAACCCTACAAAGAGAGAGGCAGGGGTTGGGAAGAGGAAATGGAACGCAGCATGTAGAAGAATCTGAAACTATAAAGCCCATGAAAATGTGAAGTATCCACGTTATTACAATTATTTAATCAGTGGACCAGACACATTCCACCACATTGCTTCGGAACTGCTCCTGGAAATTCTGTTCTCTCGGCTCCTGCCACGATCGTCCACCTACCCTCACCGTGCTAGGAATGCAGGGTTAGCTGCAAAGTGCATGGCTACAGGTTTCCCAGGCTGGTCTTCCCAGCCAGCCCCCTTTCGGCGGTGTCTGGAGCAAAACAACACTATAAAATAATCCTCGAGCAGCCAAGTGTAGAAAATTAAAAAGAAGGGATCGCTAATCCAGACAGGAAGAGGTCTGATTTATTGCTCTAACCACTCTGCCATAAAATGGCAGTGAAACAGCAACACCATTCTATAGGATGGAGGGAGAGGAAATTTAGAGTTGGAAAGAAAATCCAAAGGAAATGAAAGTGTTAGTGTGCTCTGAAAAGTAACTCTCCAAATATGCCATTGGTCACCTGGATGTTTCCAGGCCGCCCCGATGGCTTCCAGACCTCAAGTGCTTGGCTTACACTGAGTGGAGGCCTCTCCTAGCTGATGGTGCTGCTAACTTCACGGGGGATTGCTGAGCCTCTGGTGTGGTCACCGGACAGACAAGGACACCATCGAGGGCTAGGCTGGCAGGCACAGGAGGTGATGGACAAGGCAGGGCGGAGTTCCCACCGCTGCACTGCACGGGCCAATGAAGCTTGTGTGTGTCGGTCATTCCAGTGGGGAAGCTCTTGGGGAACAGAGGTGGGCAGGACGGGCTGTTCTTCCATTCAGTTTTCAGATAAAGGCTTTCTCTAAGACCACCGAAGTTGTCATCTCTGCATGTGGTCAAGAGCCAAAGGACCATATTTAGAGCGAGCAGACCCATAATCGGAAGCAAACATTGGGTAGGTCACATGTGGAGATGCAAACTGGACTTACTTGATCTAAGTCTCCCTTCTCTATCGCCAGTTCCTCCATTTCTGGCGCTGGTTCATCTTCCAGGAAGGGATTGGTCGATTGGGGTGGAGACTCGAGTTTTTTCTGTTAAGAAGACATGAGAAAGAGACAGGTATTACCTGAGTATACCCTCAATACCTTTTGCCATCGATCTGCTTTTTTCCTAGTCTCTCCAACAGCTGAATCACGAAATCTGATGTAATGAGCAAGAATGGAGATGACATGGACCACATTCTCACCTCCTGGCCTTCAAACTGTCTTGCATCTTCCTGAAACCTTATTGCCCATCCCACCCCAAACCCAATCTGGCTAAAACTCTCATTCATCCTTCAGCCTTCAAATCAGAAGTCCCTTCTTCTGGGAAGCCTTCCCCATCTGTCAAGTTTGGGTTAGATGCCCCTGCTACATGATTCTATCCTACCCAGTATGTCCCCAGACCAAGGTATTTATTAAAATATTGCAAATACCCAGTTGTCTGTCTTATCCCCACTAGATTCTGTAATGGCAGGGATCATGTCTGTCTTCCTCACCCTCTGTCTGGTGCCTGGCATTGACTAGCTGCTCCCCGAATATGAATGAATCAAAATGCTGGATGGGCTGGAATTCAAGAACAAACTAGAAAGCTAATCTTATGTGTTCTAGATTACAGACAGGAGTCCCTTCCCAAATAAGTCCCATTACCAGAAACACAACTAGGGAAAAATTACTTCCTAGGTCCTGATGATGAATATTCTGTTAAAATATGTCCCTGAGTGGGAACACAGGCTAGTGGGAAAGCTGGAGGCAGGAAGTATGGGCTTTAGCTCCAACTCTTCGGCGCTGGCCAATCCCCTAAATTCTCTCAGCCATAGCAGCCTGAGGTCACAGGTACAGGACTACCTGAAGGATCAGATGGGAGGAAGTGTGCAAAAGGGGAGAAGGGGCACACGGCACATACAAGGGACAACGGTGATGATAATTCCAGGGCAACAACAGAACTGAGGCAGCTCTTTGGAATTTTTTTACAAATTTGACCTGAATATGTTGTTTATGTCAGGGAGCTGGGAGTCCTAGCAGAAAGAAAACTAAGTGGACAAGAAGGAGAAAAGGGATTGGCTGGTGCTGGGGTGAGGGGAAGGGGCAAGGAACGGCTCTTTGGAGACAAGAAGCCAGGTGGAGACGGTGTTTCTAAATGTGACATTTTCACATATATCAGCAGAGAAACTTGAACTAACCCTCTAAGCCAAGAGGGACAGCACGTGGACTGTACAGAGTGAATGACTTTGTTAAGTGTTAGGATATCAGATGAAGATACAAGGGGAAAAAAAACCAACAACGACAATCAAACAAAAACAATCCAGAAAAAATAAACAATTTGAACACAAAAAACACAAGCCACACCAGTGTCCAGTTTAGGCTTTAAGCCCATTCTGCTTACACTCATGTAAACTACTTAATTCTTGGCTCAAACACTTAGATGCTGTTATGTTGCTAGATAAAGACTCTGTATGAGAAAAACCTTGTGATCAATGCATTAGCTTTAAGGTAACCATTAGTAGGACAATGACTTCTACAGTATCCTGCTGAGAAACAGTATGGTGTAACTACCAAGTAAACATTTAAAATTTATACACTCCAAACTTTGGCTGCTTTGCCTGCTAAGGGGAAAAAAGTCCCTATAAACTTAACCCGAAATAGTTTGTTTTTAGAACTGGGCTATTTTTAGAAAGCAATGTATCTTTCAAACAATATTTCCAAGTGCTTCTTTATACAGGTGATCAGACAAGGCCCCTTCAAGGAGGTGATATCTGAGCAGAGACCAGAATGAGAAGGAGCTAGTCAGGCAAAGATCTGGAAAGAGCACTCTTAGCACGGGACCTTGTGCAATGCCTAGAACAGGCTTGGTGAGTCTGAGGGACAGGGAGGAGGACAGGGGACATGAAGAAAGAGAGGCAGCAGGAGCCCAATCACAGACCTCCGTGGGCCGTGGTAAAGGTGAGATTTTCTTCGCAATGCAACTGGGCAGTCACTGGGGGGTTTTAAACAGGGAAGTGATGTGATCTAGTTTAGATTTTTAGAAGATCATTCCAGTGCTGTGGAGAGGATGGACTGTAACGCACGAAGACCAGTTTAAGAGGCTGGTTCCAAGGGTTCCAAGCAAAGACTGACCCAGGACTGGACTAAGCCAGCGTTGTGGAGACTGACACAGGCAGCCGGATTTGGGACATACTTAGGAGATAAAGCCAAGAGGACTGGGTGACAGGTGAAGGCAAGAAAGGAATCAAGGGTCAGTCACTTTTTGGCCAGAGCAACCATATGGCTGGTGTCACCATTAAGGGAGTGACACACGTGGGTTTGTGTCCACGCTCTATCGCTTGGATACGCTGCTCAGCTCCTCCAAGCCTCAGCTCTTCCTTTGCGAGGGGTATCGATGCCCACCACACAGAGCTGCGTGAGGATCAAATGAGACTGTGTTGGTGAGGCATGACACGTGTACCAAGCGGCTCAACACCACGGCTGGCACTAGGAACGTGGGGGTTCTCATTAGTGTTTAAGGGGGTCGAACTGTGGCTGTGCCCCTCTCAATGGAGCATCCCTGAGACGGGGAAGAAGTGGGAGCACAGGGCTACGAAGTGTGGTAGAAAGGATTCCCTTTTAGGGGCGTCCGGGTGGCTCAGTTAGGCTTGATTTCAGTTCAGGTCATGATCTCACAGTTCATGAGATCAAGCCCAGTGTTGGGCTCTGCATTGACAGGGCAGAGGCTGCTTGGGATTCTCTCTCTCTCCCCCTCCCCTCTGCCCCTTCCCCCCAATAAATAAACTTAAAAAAAAAAAAGAATTCCTTTAATCACAAATAGGATTTTGTCCCTACTCTCTGCCTCTTTGGGCTATCTCCAGGAAATGAAAATAATGGGTCCATCAAATTACAAAGGCACAGGCAGGTGCTGAGCTGCTGCCTTCCTCTATGGTAAAGGGAGGAGAAAGCCCTGAGGGGCAGATATAGACGCTTGCTGTTTGGAGGGCTAGTTTAGCGCTCAGATTCATCTGCAGTGATGAAAGCCTAAATCTCTGCAGCCAGCAATCACCAGCACAACTGAAGCCTTCTATGCAAGAGCCCTGTTGTCAGAGCCAATCACACCACGCTTCTCATTTCTGCTCTGCAGCTGTCGTAGGCCATAAAGAATTACAGGTTTGGGTTTAGATTAGAAATAACTCAAATGACACAGTCCATGAGCTCTGGGGCCGCTAAATAAAACAAAAAAAAATTGCCAAGAAATGAACGACTTTCCAATGTTACAAGAATTCATTCTTTTTGCCATGAGGACAGTTGATTTCAAGTCCGTACAGGAAAGAAAAATTCTTCAGATAGAAAGTTAATTCCTCCTAACTAAACCACATGGCGTTCCCAACACCTCCAAAACAATAAGGTGCACAGGCCGGCCAACCTGTCTAATTTACTACTGGAAGAGAGAACGCGGCTTTAGTCACTAGTGTGTCTGCATCGGGGTCCAGCTGCACAAATGCTTTCCTGAGGCCCTAGCTGGACACTTCAAGTGATCAGAGAAGGCACTCTGAAATTTAAGACCAATCTGTTTCCTCTCCCTGGAGGAGAAAGCTTTCAGTTACAGGACGAAAATTCCACAATTTCTGTACTTCTTATTCCATAAATGCTTTACTTCAGCCCCACTCCTGATTTGTCCTTAAAGAGATGACCTGGAGGCTCCAGTTGATAGGCCTGTAAACACAGGGCTCTGCATACCTGCTTTAGTATCACTGGGACCTCTCTTGGCACACCGTGCTCGTACCTTACACTGTGACTGTTACACATTGTCTCCTTTTTCCGCTAGACTGTAGGCACCTGTCTGATTCAATTTTTCATCTTTTCCTAAGGCTCTGCCCAAACAGCAGCCTTGAAAAACTTTGTGAATAAATCCTGGTCAGATGGGAAACACTCACTAAAATCTTCTTTGGACACACAGGCAACATTTTCTATTTTCTGTAAACAAAACAAAGAAACCTGTGCGTTTGTGTGTGTATGCTTGTTGGAGGGTCTCAAGCTATTAAACAGTGGACATCTCTGGGGAGAAGGATTTAGGGCAACTAAGAAGGAAGAGGTTGTCCTTTTAAAATATTTTATTCTGTTTGAGCTTTAATAAGCTATTTCTCTCTTCTCGTTTTTTTGGTAGACAAATTATCTGAAGAGTGAAGATGATTTATAACTAAACTCGGTATTTTCTAAAACGCTTAGTATTTTAAAACTGTGATACATAATTAACATAAAATTCACCATTTTTGGTGACTTAAAATTTAGTGATTTTCAGTATATTCACAAAGCTGTGCCACCATCACCACTATCTAGTCCCAGAACCATTTTTACCCCAAAGGAGGCCCCATATCCATTAGCTGTCACTTCCAATCCTTCCCTTCCCCCAATCCCTGGTAACTCCTAATCTACTTACTATCTCTATGAATTTGCCCATCCCCGACATTTCATATAAATGGAATCATATAACATGTGGCCTTTTGTGTCTGGCATCTTTCACTTAGTACAGTGTTTTGGAGGTTAATCCTATAATATATATCAGTATTTCAGGTTTTTTTTTTTTTTTTTGCTGAATAATATTCCACTGTACGGATATGCCATATTTTGCTTCTCCATTTGTCCATTAATAGACATTTGGGTTGTTTCTACTTTTTGGCTATCGTGAATAGTGCTGCCATGAACATTCACGTACAAGTGTTTGTACAAACACAGGAGAATTTTCAATTCTCTTGAGTGTGTGCCTAGGAGGCAAAGCATGTATTACTCTAAAGAAACATTTTCGGATTGCTTTGCCTTTTTTTAATCTGGCAGTTACCCCTTTACATCAGGCATCAATGCATGAGCACCATGAATTTCACGAAAAGCAGAGTAACTATTTCTTCTGAATTTTAACAAACTGTCACTAACATCAAGATTCAGTGCTGGGAGACTAGGCAGGTGCATTTATAAGAGACAAGAATACAGAAAGCAGTTTAAAACAGGGCTATCCTTGCTTGAGATTCTGTGTCTCCGTCTCTCTCTGTGTCCCTCCCCCACTTGTGCTCTCTCTCAAAAGTAAGTAAATAAACACTAAAAAATTTAAAAAAAAAACAAAACAGAGGCTATCTTAAATATGAAAATACTCCTACTTTTTGGCCCTGTAATTCATTCAACTTGTATCAGAAGAAAATAATCTCCAATGTGAACAAAACTGTGTTCACCATGACCTTATTTATAATAGTGAAAAAATGACAAGTACTTAAGGGTCCAACAAGAAAAGGATAGTTAAGGAAATTCTGGACTATCTATATAATGAAATATTATATACTGATCAAGAAACCACTTGAGCTATGACATAACGAAGGAAAGTAAGCTTTAAAATTGTATTTACACATCATGGGGTGCCTAGGTGGCTCAGGTGGTTAGATGTCCAACTCTTGATTTCTGCTCAGGTCACAATCTCATGGTTTGTGCGATTAAGCTCCAAATCAGGCTCTGTGCTGTCAGCACAGCTGCTTGGGATTCTTTCTCTCTCTGTGTGCCCCTATCCCACTCACATACGCTCACGCATTCTCTCTCTCTCAAAATAAATAAACATTAAAAATTGTATTTATACATCATATATAAAAACAAACAATATGGATCAAAGATCTAAATATAAGAACAAAGACTATAAAACTCTTAGGATGAAGCATAGGTAAATGTTTGTGACCTTGAGGATGACACCAAAACTCAAAGAACAAAAGAAAAAAAAACTAGAAAAGTGGGATCTCATCAAAATGGAAAACTTTTGTATATCAAAGGACACTATCAAAAAAGTGAAAAGACAACCCACAGAATGGGAGAAAATATTTACAAACCATGCAGCTGATCTATGATAGACTATATCTAGAAAATATTGTTTTAGAAAACCCTCTCACAACTTAACAATAAAAATACAAACAACCCAAGTAAAAAATGGGCAAAGGACTTGAATAGACATTTCTCAAAAGAAGAAGTCCAATAAACACATGGAAAAGATGTTCAGTGTTATCAGTCACTAGGAAAATGCACATCAAAACCACAATGAGATACTACTTTCTATCCATGAGGATGGCTGTAGTAATTAAAAAACAAAAAAACCCAGAAAGTAGTAACTACTGGCAAAAACGTGGAAAAATCAAAACCTCCCTACACATGTAGTGAGAATGTAAAATGGCGTAGCTGCTGTGGAAAACAATGATGGCTCCTCAAAAAGTTAGACACAGAGTTATCATGTAACCCAATGATTCCACTCTTGGGTACACTACCAAGAACACTGAAAAAATATTTACACAAAAACTGGTCCATTAATGTTCACAGCATTGTAACAGCCAAAAAGTGGAAACAACTCAAATGTCTATTAACTGATACATGGCTTAAAGCATCTACCCAAGCAGTGGAATATGATTCAGCCATGAAAAGGACTGAAGGGCGCCTGGGTGGCTCAGTTGGTTAAGCAGCCAATTCTTGATCTCGGCTCAGATCATGACGTCGGGGTTCCTGGGATACAGCCCTGAGTTAGGCTCTGTGCCGAGTGTGGAGCCTGCTTGGGACTCTCTCTCTCTGTCCCTCCCCTGCTCTTGCTCTCTCTCTCAAAATAAACATATAACTGTGCTGACAGCTCAGAGCCTGGAGCCTGCTTCAGATTCTGTGTCCCACTCTCGCTCTGCCCCTGCCCGCTCATATTCTGTCTCTCTCAAAAATAAATAAATGTTAAAATTTTTTTTTAATCATTAAAAAAAAAAAAGAAGGATTGAAATACTGATACATGTTACCCAATGAATGAACCTCTTAAAAACGCTATGTTGAGTGAAGAAAGTCAGGCACAGAAGGCCACATATTACAAGATTCCATTTATATGAAATATCCAGAATAGGCAAACCCATAAAGACAGAAAATAGATTAGTGCTTGCCTGGGGCCGGGGTTGAGGGGAAGGAGGAAATTGGAAGTGGCTGCTACAGTGGGAGTGGGGCAGGGTTCTTTTGGGGACAATGGAAACGTCTTAGAATTGGATAGTTGGAATGCTGGCATAACCTTATGAATATACTAAAAACAACTGAACCGTATACTTTAAATGTATTATGTGAAATTTTGTTATATGAATTACATTTCAATTTAAAAATATATTTAAAAATTTTTTTTAATCTTTACTGATTTTTGAGAGAGAGATAGAGCACAAGCAGGGGAGGGGCAGAGAGAGAGGGAGACACAGAAACCAAAGCAGGCTCCAGGCTCTGAGCTGTCGGCACAGAGCCCAACGCGGGGCTCGAACTCACGGACCATGAGATCATGACCTGAGCCAAAGTTGGACACTTAACCAACTGAGGCACTGAGGTGCCCCTAAAAATATATTTTAAAAGTGCAATTTCAACTGTGTAAAATGAACCCCAAATCTTCACCTCTGACTGATGGGAAAATAAATGACGGCTTTTTTTCTTCTCCATTCTTGCTATAATTTCTACATTTTCTATCTTGACCGTGTGTTGCTTTCTTATCAGAAACAAACAAGCAGAAGGTAATATCCTCTTAGGATGCTATTCAAATAAAGCATTTATAAAACATTTTGAGGGGTGCCTGGGTGGCGCAGTCGGTTAAGCGTCCGACTTCAGCCAGGTCACGATCTCGCAGTCCGGGAGTTCGAGCCCCGCGTCAGGCTCTGGGCTGATGGCTCAGAGCCTGGAGCCTGTTTCCGATTCTGTGTCTCCCTCTCTCTCTGCCCCTCCCCCGTTCATGCTCTGTCTCTCTCTGTCCCAAAAATAAATAAACGTTGAAAAAAAAAAAATTTTTTTTGAAACATCAAAGGAGAGCTCCTTCTGTGCTCAGGACCTAAGTCCTTGTACTGTGGCAGAACCACTAAGACCCTGCCCTCCTCCACTTGTGCAGTCTCCCTGACACAGGTGTTAAGTTGCTGGAAGACTGAGGTATAGGGCAAGCTGCTTTGTGTGGGCTCTCATTATGTTTAAACCGTGTGATTAAAAAGCACATCTATAGCTTGTATATTTACAATGTACTTTAAAAAACTGGGCCAGTGTAAATGTATATTGAAATGACCCCTAGAGGCAAAGGATGATTCTATTTAGAAAGGCAACTTATGCAATGGGGAATTTTTTACTTTAAAAAAAAAAAAAATTTTTTTTTTAACGTTTATTCATTTTTGAGACAGACAGAGACAGAGCATGAACGGGGGAGGGTCAGAGAGAGGGAGACACAGAATCTGAAACAGGCTCCAGGCTCTGAGCTGTCAGCACAGAGCCCGGTGCGGGGCTCGAACTCGTGGACAGTGAGATCGTGACCTGAGCCGAAGTCCGCCGCTCAACCGACGGAGCCACCCAGGCGCTCCGGGAATTTTTTAATTTTATTAAAAATTTTAATTTTATTAAAAATACTACAGCGCGGGGCGCCTGGGTGGCGCAGTCGGTTAAGCGTCCGACTTCAGCCAGGTCACGATCTCGCGGTCCGTGAGTTCGAGCCCCGCGTCGGGCTCTGGGCTGATGGCTCAGAGCCTGGAGCCTGTTTCCGGTTCTGTGTCTCCCTCTCTCTCTGCCCCTCCCCCATTCATGCTCTGTCTCTCTCTGTCCCAAAAATAAATAAACGTTGAAAAAAAAAAATTAAAAAAAAAAAATACTACAGCGAGCCAGTTATAAAAACTTAACCCAGTCTACTTTGCTTTTGTAGAGGCTAAATACAGTGTTTACCTTGAATCTAATCATTGAGTCACTAATAATGCATGTTGATATAGCTTTTTTTTTTTTAATCCCAGTTAATTAACATATAGTGTAATAATGGTTTCAGGAGAATTTAGTGATTCGTCATTTACATATAACACCCACTGCTCATCCCAACAAGTGTCTTCCTTAATGCCCATCACCCATTTAACCCATCCCCCTACACAACACCCGCTCCAGCAACCCTATTTGTTCTCTGTATTTAACAGTCGCTTATGGTTTGCCTCCCTCTCTGTTTTTATCTTATTTTTTCTTCCCTTTTCCTATGTTCATCTCTTTTGTTGCTTAAATTCCATATATGAATGCAATCATACACAGTATTTGTCTTTCTCTGACTTATTTCACTTAGCATGATACATCCTAGTTCCATCCACGTTGTTGCAAATGGCAAGATTTCATTCTGATTGCCAAGTAATATTCCGTTGTATATACACACCACATCGTCTTTATCCATTCATCAGTCAATGGACATTTGGGCTCTTCTCATAATTTGGCTATTGTTGATAGCACTTCTATACACATTGGGGTGCATGTGCCCCTTTGAATCAGCATTTTTGTATCCCTTGGATAAATACTTGGTAGTGCTATTGCTGGGTAGTTCTATTTTAAATTTTTTGAGGAACCTGCGTACTGTTTTCCAGAGTGGCTGCACCAGTTTGCATTCCCACCAGCAGTGCACAAGTGTTCCCCTTTCTCTGCATCCTCGCCAACATCTGTTGTTTCCTGAATTGTTAATTTTAGTAATTCTGACAGGTGTGAGGTGGTATCTCATTATGGTTCTGATTTGTATTTCCCTGATGATGAGTGATGTTGGGCATCTTTCCATGCATCTGTTAGCCATCTGGATGTCTTCTTGTCTGTTCATGTCTTTTACCCATTTCTTCACTGGATTGTTTTTTGGGTGCTGAGTTTGATTAAGTTCTTTATAGATTTTGGAGAATGTAGGTACAGTTAAGTCACATCCAGACATTTGCTTTTAATTTCAAGGCATTTTAATTTACAGAGTATTTTGAATCCCTCTTCAGGGCCAGGAGCTTAGGCAATTAGCAAAAAGCAATGGTAGCTCACCTCCTCCAGGAAATTACAGCAGAGGACGCCATAACTGTGTTAGGGTTAGTACCTAAAACCAGACGAGCCCTGTCCTTAAAGTTCTTTCAGTGGACATCTCTAACAGATGTCAAAGTGGCATCTGTTAAAAAAGAGGCAAAGATGACCTATCACACTGATCAGTTAGAGGCACTGGACTGTGATAGGTCCTTCCAGGTGAGTTCATTGCCGCTATAGCTCACCCTAATTGTTAATCAGTCAGCAAGGGGCTTAACAGGGTCTGAATATCAGTGAGAGGGGTGGGTGGGCCTGGGAGGGTCTTTGGTCAACTGACTCCTTGGCTGACTTATCTGTCCCATAACTTTGCAAGGAATTCACTGACTTTCTATGAAATTTGGTATATGTTATAGGGCATCAAGATATACCTGGGTTTACTTTGTAGTTTATTCTGATGCCCTGAAGTAATGGTAACCACAAAAATTTTCCAAAAAGCAAGACAGCTCAGGGAGGGTGTAAGGAGACGGGGAGCAGCAAGTCTTCAGGTGGGGTGCCCAGCAGCTAGACTGGGGAGTCAGGCCACTTGGACCCCCAGCCCAGCCTAGCCCAGGCCACCCCTTCCCAACACTTTCTGTTGGGAGCATGGTCAGCGGCCATGACTAATCTACCAGTGGCCCTGCCGTTGAGACCTACGGGCTACAGGTGAAGGCCCCACTTGGGCCACAGCAAGGTGATGGCACCTCAGGCTCACCTCAGGGTGAACATCACCTACAGTGAGAAGCACGTTTACATATTCCCAAGGCAGGGCTGCAATGAACTGATTCTCTAAGACCTGGCCTGCCTTGTTGAGGAGGCCACAGGAGTTGTTGCCTTTCCACTAACTAATCTTTAAGCCGAAATCCTTAAAGGTTATGGAGCAGCCGCTGTCAGGACTTGGAATGCAGAATGGTTGCTGGGTCATGATAACTGAAACAAAGAATGGTCCGGGGTATGAGTCTGATCCAAAGGAGTTGAATGGTTTTGGAGAAGAGTCTGTGGAGAAAACTGCTGACCCCATTGAGAGGGATGAATAAAGAGCTTATAGCTCAGCAGGACTTTCTGGCCCAGGATTTGTAACCTGAAACTCTTTGCAAACTTGACAGGAGAAGAAGCAACAACTGAACAATTGGAGAAATTTGTAAATCAATTATGCCAGAAAATTTTCAAAATAGAAGACAAAAAAGGGAAGAAATTGGCTTAAAAAAAAAAAAAAGGTTCGAGCATTCCCATCTGACATTACCAACCCCACAGAGCGCAGCACCTGCCAGGAGACAGGGAGACAGAAGGCTGCAGCCCAGGAGCCTAGACAGTGGAGAGAGGCCATGTTGCCCCGAGAGACAAGCACCCCCAAGCCCTCTCCTCCCCTACAGAAAGAAGGTGCTTACAGTGGGGCAACTGCCACTTTGGCATTCCTGTACCTACTTTCTATAAAAAAGCATGGTCTTCACACAGCCCCTCCCAGTTTTGCATGGTCTCTACAGGGTTATCCTGTTTGTTAGGCTCACCTTGTCCAAAGGGGGCCTTCCTGGCCCCCACATTACTCTGCCTCTTTGGACCTGTGGGGCATTTCCTAGCATGAATGAGAGGCGACACGTCCTGGGACAGCTCCAAGTTTACAGGCTCTCCTGGTCATCAGATACAACGGGGCCATCTGTTTCCCTGTAATCCCAGAGCCTCCTAAATGTAAAAGCAAAACCAGCAGGAAGTAGGGCCCAGTCAGAGAAGGAGAAGAATGGCGCAAAACAGGTGTTTGTGTGGTACTGGTGTCATTCAAGCAGCCTCCACGGGGTTCTATTTCCTGTAGTCAGCTGGACAAACTCGTCCTTTGGCTCCCCTGACCCTGCCTGGCTGGAAGCCATGGGTGCACAGTGGGACACTCTCGGATGGGGTCTGTGTTCAATGCTTAAGCCTCCTGTGCGCAAGCAGACCTCTGTGGGGCTAAACCCAGAGCCAGATGAGTGTCCGTCTGAAACCAGGCCAGAAACGGCTTGGGGAGGGCAGAGAGAATATCAGGAGCTGCTGAGGTCAACCAAAGAGGTCTCAGGAGAGAAATGCATTCTTCTTTCAGTCACATTTCTATTACCTATTATTTCCTTTTGTGACCTGCAGTTTATTTAAGGGCATTTTCATTTGTTTCGTGGCTTTTTTCGTTACTACTAAAAAGAAATCAATTTTGAACATGAAGTAACAAGCAGAGGAGTATACACATGTAGTTTTATTTTTTAAGTATGGAAAGAGTGCCCTGTGGTTCCTTGTATTTTATTTCCCTAAGTAGGTAGGGCCTTATGGTCTTGCCTTAAAATTGAGTGTTGCAGGGGCACCTGGCTCGCTCAGTTGGTAGAGCGTGCGACTCTTGATCTTGGGGTTGTAAGTTCAAGTCCCATGTTGGGACCTCTCCACCGTCTCCAACTTCCTTCCCCAGAGACAGCCACTGTTGTCACTTCTAGACCTTTTTCTTACACATTTACATACATAAGCATGCTTTTTGTTTTTAACATCAAGAGGAATTACACCATATGTACTGGGCTACAGCTTACACTTTCCACTTGACAATGTGTGTGAGGGGTTTCTTTTCTATGACAGCACATCTAGATCGAGACCCCATTTAACCGCTGTTCCACATTATGGCTATATTATATTTTATGTAATCATTTTTCAATGATAAACATAGAAACATAGAAACCTCCACTTTTTTTCCCCCTTTTAAGGCTGCAGTTCACCTCTTTCTTGGTACATCTTCCGATACATGTACAGATTTTTTTATAGACCTCCTATCTAGATGTTAAGCTGTTGCCTCACAGGGCATGCACATTTAAAGTTTTGATTACATAATGACGACTTGGTCTCCAGAAAGGCTGCACGTATTTGCATACTGGCCACTGTATTGTTAGTCTTGTAACATTTCTGCCAACCTGATGTAAGAACATTTGTATCCTCTTCTATTTTTTTTCAAGTTTACTGGCCAACTATTTCTTCAGTGAATTTCTTGCTAGGCTCTGTACTCATTTTTCTAATTGGTTACTTGCCATTTTCTTACTGATTTTGAAGAATTCTTTTATGTTGGATATTAATCATTTGTCTTATAGCTTAAACTGTATTTTTATTTCCTACTTTCTTGTTTATCCATTAGTTAAGTTAATGGTCTCTTTCATTCTTTTTATGTCATGAAATCTTTTAGTACTTTTCTTTGTAGTAGTACTTTAAGTTAATGGTTAAGTTAATGGTCTCTTTCATTCTTTTTATGTCGTGAAATCTTTTAGTACTTTTCTTTGTAGTAGTACTTTACTTTTCTTCTGGGTTTGATGTCTTGTTTCCCCTAGCACAATGTTACTGAAGGATAGTTTCTGCTTTTCGTTTAACAGAGAAGGCAGTTCACTGAATACTAGCAGAGTCTGGACTGGATCACAAGTATCTCTTGACTTGTTGGTCCAAGGGTTTTCCTACCAAGTCACATCAGTTCTCTGTTGTTACCAGTTTTCAACTTTGATTTCTTCCTCCCTCCTTCCTTTTGTCCTTCCCTCCTCACTCCTGCCTGCCTGCACAAGGTCTGTGTATTTTTTGCATGACAGGGAGCAGAAATGAATCAACCATGGTTCCTGAATGCAAGAAGCCCAAAGTCTGTGTGTGTGTGTGCGTATGTGACGGTGTGAACAGAAATTACATAAAACATAAAAATTTGGTTTCCTCATGGATAGGAAATCTGAAGAAAGCACACTGATGTGTTGGCAAGGAGGCTGGGTTTCCAAAAACAGTTTTTAGAGAGACGCTTTGGAGCTGGTGTCTGGTTACACAGGCACTAAGCGATGCTAACTAACAACACTACATTCCACCTTCCTCATGGACGTGCACGGGCCTCAGGCCTGCGTGCATACTTTTGTGTTTTTATCATTTAGTAGTTCCCTGACATGTGGGTTTGTACACTTGGCTTTGAGGTTTACAGGGACACACTGACCTGGTTTGCTCACCAGAGACATTAAGAAAACAAAGTCTACGGGTGCCTGGGTGGCTCAGTCGGTTAAGCATCTGACTTTAGCTCAGGTCACGGTCTTGCAGTTCATGAGTTCAGGCCTCGCACGGGGCTCTGTGCCAGCTCGGAGCCTGGAGCCTGCTTCAGATTCTGTGTCTCCCTCTCTCTCTCTGCCCCTCCCTGCTCACACTCTGTCTCTTTCTCTCTCAAAAGTAAATAAACATTTAAAAAAGAAAAAAAGAAAACGAACTCTAAAGTAAAAACATACCTTAATTGTAATAAAACTCAACAGTTGATAGAGTAATACGGTATTTGTGAGTGAATAAGTGAGGCCTCTATGACTCACAAAATTACTAGTCTGTAAAATGGAGCAAAACATCGTAAAATGATGACAGAACATTCTAAAGACGTGAAGTATCGCACAATAGGAAACAGGAAACCCACAGAGTACTCTGTGTCACCACTCACACGAGTTGAGCGAAATATCTGGACTGGGGGATTGAGCACTCGAGCCACCGGCTGGAACCACCGGATTAAAGACTAACGTGAAGCCCAAGCACGCACACCCTGACTTCATGTCCCAGCCTCCCTCAGGAAGGTCCTACCAGAGCTCCATCTGTCAGGGTGCACCCGGAGAAGCGTTTTGCAAGAAACCCCTCAAAGTTAGTTGTTCTCTGAATAGCAAAAAGAAGCAATTTCACTTCAATTTCCTTGGCTCTGGTACGCATAATCTTGGCGAGTTCTGTCCTTCAAAACAAAGAGATAAACGCTGTCAGAAGAACTGATCATTCAAGATAGGGTAAAGTAAATGGCTGTAGCTTATATTAAAAAAACAGAAAGCATGTGGTCATTTCAAATCCTGAGGTCTGTCACGAACTAAGTTTAATGCTTGGGGAGCAGAAATACACATTTTAAGTAAGAATTTTAAGGTGAAATTATCCACTAGTCAAAAAATAAATCAAGGATTTAAGGAGATCGATTTGGTTATACGGTTACTCTGATTTTTGTATCTTTCCATAATTTGTTAATAATATCCACAAAGCACTTACTCAGTATTTTATAAAAACGCATGCATTTTACACAATGGCACAAGCTGTCAATTACTGAATCACAAAGCTCCCTCTTCCAAACAGCTCAATAACCATCTCTCCAACGAGAGAGCAGGAACCCTGGAAACACACGTGAGAGACCAGAACCCCCGTGTGAATAGTGACGTGTCCACGCTTCGGTGGTTCCCACCTGCGAAGCTTCTGTACCACTCCAGTGCGGTTTCAGGATGGGAGCCGCAAGGGAGCAGTGACCTGAGAGCTCTTAGTAAGTACTGGGCTATGATCATCTTCCCATACAAATAAATGGCAAGATGAAACAAAGAGCCTCTGAGATTACTTGAGAATTATGTGTCTGTAGGACGGTGGCCAAAATTCCAACAATGAAAGCCTGGCAGCAACAGCAGCAGCACCGGCATTAGCTGCTACAACGGATTTGTGGCGTTAGCTCACTCCCAGTTTCCTGCAGGCTTCACTTTTCAGAGTTAGTGTGCAAAAGTCACTGAACTGGACGCTGCAGAGAATCAGTCACCAATTTCTCAAGGAATTCGCTTTCTTGGCTAACCAGGACGTAGAAAGTGACAACCACAAGTGTCCTTAAATCAACATTGAAAGGTTATCTAAACCTATGGCTGCAAATGTGCTTCTGAAAACAGCAGCCACATAGAACGTACAACACCTGGAGGGAACCCTAAGGTAAACTGTGGGCTCTGGGTGGTGAGGATGTGTCAATGCAGGTCCATTGATTCTAACAAATGAGCATTTTGGTGGGGGATACGGGTAGCAGGGGGCTATGCATGGGCAGGGGCAGGAGCATATCAGAAACCTCCATATCTTCCTCTCAATTTTGCTGTGATCCTAAAATTACTCTAAAAAAATAAAGTCTATTAAAAAAACTGAAATCAACAGGCAAAATCCCTTAAGAAATCCCCCCACTGTGTTTAAACACAACTTAATTAAGCATACAACTTAATTGTACTCTATGATTTTAAGAAAGATGCCTACCATGAATTATTCTAAAGGTTGAGTTATGCTTAGACATGAGACTTTTTTTTTTAATTAGCCTGGAATTAATGTAATTGTGCACTGCGAGAAGGGCATAGATAACTAATAAAACCCAGTTACCGGGTGGTAACACTGTTGTGGTATAGCTGCAAATACAGAATAAAAAATTTTGACTACAGTTTTAGCTTTCTCATGGACACACAGATCTAACCTTCTTGGGTTTTAATTCGTCAATATAAATGAGCTATCTGGCCCTGGGTGACATTCATAGAAACTGCAGACAGGATGAATGAGAGAAGGTCTTTAGAATGCTTAGAACATTCAGATGCTGATACTATTAACTATCCAAAAACTATAAAAACACTGTTAAGGGCAGGAAATTTGTTCAACAAATATTTCCTGAGTGTCTACTATGTCAATGAGGTAGACACTAGCCCTGACCCTACAGAGCTACCTATGTAGCAAGTCAGAAAAGCAAAATGATGACGGATATATACACTGTATGCTGATATATGTGATGGAGACACAGGAGAAAATGTGGGGTGATGAGTAACACAGGGAAATCTGGTTGATGAGCCTTAAGCAGGTTAACTAGAAAAGGCAGAGTGTTCGAGGCAAGGGTTAGGCCAAAGGAAAGCGCTAGAGCAAAGACGGGAGCAGATGCAGCTGCTGTGTTATACATAAATTACTCGTGAGGGGAAAAACGAATGCTTTGGCTACAGGCTACTAGCCCAGGGCTCTCATGTACTCCTCTTCACTTTTTTTTCTAGAAGTTTTTCCCCTTCCTCCACAGACATTCTCTCTCTTCTCGGATTGGAACTCTGAAGTTGAAGAAGTTGAAATACAGCCACAGCTGGAGTTTAGGGGTTGGTTTTGGGTATATAAAATCTGACTTTCAACAGGAAAAGGGTCTCCTAAAGGGAGAGAGTCCAGCACAGGAAAAGTTCTCATTAAAATGGTAGCTTTCAGTGGCGCATGGGTGGCTCAGTCGGTTAAAGCGTCCGACGTTGGCTCGGGTCATAATCTCATGGTTTGTGAGTTCGAGCCCCGCATCGGGCTCTGTGCTGACAGCTCAGAGCCCGGAGCCTGCTTCGGATTCTTGGTCTCATTCTCTCTCTGCCCCTCCCCCACTTGTGCTCTTGTCTCTCTCTGTCTCTCAAAAATAAATAAATGTTTAAAAAAAAATGGTGACTTTCAAATGACAACAACAAAAGGTGGAAGTGGCACCCGATGCACGAGGCAACACGGAGCCCCTAGAGACCAGGGGATTGATTTCAATCGACCAATTTCAATTGATTTCAATTAACAGTAAAACCAGCCTAAAAACAGAATCTACCTTGTGACGTGGCAAAATTCTACTGCAATCCTCTCGGTCATGTACCACTCACGTGGAAACATACGGCCATATTTCTCCTCATAGTCCACGAGCTGGCGTTTTATCCAGGCATAGCGTCTGTCGATTTTGTCCAGCCAGGCAACCTTATTAGGAAGGGAGGGAACAAAAGCCACCCCGTGCTTAGAAGCAGTGTTGACAGTTTAAGGAAACAAGCAGAAACACAGAACCAAGAAAAACAAAACCAGTCTCTTTATTTCTCACAGTTTTAAAGAATCTAGGCTACTTTTTCCACTTGATCCAGAGGTACTTAACTTGGTCTACGATTAGACTTCAGGTGTCTGTAAATTTCCTGAAACTGCATGCACAGTTTTATGCATGGGTGCATTTTTCTGGTGAGAGGATCTGTAGCTCCCATTAATTTCTCCAAAGAGTCAGAGACGTCAAAACGGTTAAAAACTACTGAACTGTCCAGTCAGTCCCTCACAGTTCAACCATCAACGTTTTAAGGCAGTAATACTAACAACATATAAATCAGCAGAGCATTTAATTTTCAATAAAATTCAAATGTAACATCTGATTTCACTTGGTTAATACTTACATCTTGGTTTTCTTGAAAAAGTACTAGATATTCTGACAGATGCTGTTTAATAAACTTTTTGATGATTTCCTGTTTGATTCTAGGGTCCAAAATATTAGCAACCAGACACGCATCTCGTAGGACGTTGCTGGGTCCTCCTGGCCTCTGGTAAAACAAACAACGCACACCAGTTCAAGGGCCAGAAACAACCTTTAAATCTCATGGCCTCTGACAGCTGCTACTTCTTATTCCTCTCTTGAAGTTATTATTACTTCCACTCCCCTGACACTTAGTCTTCTGCGAAGTGGATGGATATTTTAGTTACTTGTTTACTCGATGAAAGAATTGTTAAGCTAGTCTGTAGTAGCCCATATAAAAGCTACTCTGTGAATCAGCCAGGAGACATTTTGGAAACAGGGTCAGCAATGGTCACAGGAAATTCTGCTTTCTGAACGCAAAAACTGAAATCACCTTGCTGAAGAGCTTTACATTTTTAAAAAATGTTTTTTGAGAGAAAGAGAGGAGAACACAAGTGGGAAAGGGGCAGAGAGAGAGGGAGACACAGAATCTGAAGCAGGCTTCATCCAGGCTCTGAGCTGTCAGCACAGGGTCTGATACGGGGCTCGACCCCACGGACTGAGAGATCATGCCTGAGCTGGAGTTGGACGCTTAAGTGACTGAGCCACCCAGGCGCCGCACCTTGCTGAAAAGCTTTAAAATTCAGAATGACACCAGTCTCACTCCACATGTGCCACGTCCCCTTGATTCCAACCTCAGATTCCTGTTCCCAGGTGCTTTATTTGTGCCAAACAGTGCAGTAGCATTTAAAATCTAAAACCAGGTTCCAAACCACCAGACTTGTTTTGCTGACAGCCAACTACTCAGACAGGTAACCCAAGGTAAATATTATGGTTTGGGCCTTTTGATCTGAAAAGCAAGAGAAGGGCTATCGAGGAGCCATACTCCTACACCATGGTGGGAAGGCCTTTGTTCTTACTGAAAGCAATTTGACATGCTGAACTTTTCTTTATAGTAGCTCACTGAATGAACATGGTTGGCTGAGTGAACTATAGCAAAAAGAACACTTGGAATCTACTCTTGGCTTGGCTAAACAGCTGTGTAGCTTTGGCACAGTTACTGAAACTCATCTGAAAAATGAATGAAAAAAATGGACTTCAATTAGGCGATGACTGACGTTCTTCCAAATCTTCATGATTTTTTTTGGGTAAACTCTGTCCAGTGTATCTATCTCAACTGAAGTTCAAGAGTTTTGTAAGTGTTGAGGCGCCTGGGTGGCTCAGTCCATTAAGCATCTGACTTGATTTCGGCTCAGGTCATGATCTCATGGTTCATGGGTTCGAGCCCCGCGTCAGGCTCAGTGCTGACAGGGTACAGCCTGCTTGGATTCTCTCTCTGCCCCTTCCCTGCCTGCATTCTCTCTCCCTCTCTACCCCCTGTCTCTCTGCCCCTCCCCCACTTGTATTTTCTCTCTCTCAAAATAAACAAACTTACATTAAAAAAAATCTCAATTTCTATTTGTGAAGTAGAAATGGCAACACAAGGCCTTTAAGAAAAGTCAACAGCCACTGAAAAGGAAAAAAGAAAACTTAGAAAAACTAAGTTACCCAGCTGCAGAAAAAGGAAGCAAGCTGTTAAAGAAAACCATTTGAACTTCATGTGGAGTTGAGAAAAAGACAAAGTAGGTCATGATTAGTTTCTTCTAAATAATAAAGCTGGTCTTCATTCATATCTTTCTGAAACTTCTTGAAACTGGGCTAGATAGCAGAGCATATAGTAAAACAGACTTGGGACACTAAGAAGAGTCCGGTGCTTATAAGTTGTGAATATTTTACAATCCCTTTTTACAGGATTGCTTTCCAACATCCACATCCTACCGTTATATCAAGTGAAGAAAGAGAACAAAGTCCTGAAAGGAACATGTTCTACAAATAAAATATCTGATTACTAGAAGGCAGCCATAATATTTGCAGACATTAAAATCAAGAGCAGGTTTCCTATAGGAAGTCATCTACAAAGCTGGGGCAGCTACTCCCATCTACTTCCTAAGTTTCTTTTATGGAGCACAAAGAAAAATGATTAAGATATTTCCAGTTATTGAATTATAGAGCGGGTCCAGGAAACGTTCCTTGGCTCCGTAAATGAACATATATCCCCATCTCCACCCACCAAGTGCAGTGAGGAATGCTGCTTGCCTGTGTGTGCTTTGGTTCATTTGTGTTGAATAATTCCTTCTCCCGAAATAGCTAAAATAATAGAGAAAACAAGCTTCTGAAGGTTCTTCTCTCCCCAACACATGCAAAGCATTAAGATTACATCTGCTACAGTCTGAAAGATAGAGCTAAAAGCAGTTACCCAAGCACAATGACAGCCAAGTGAGGCAAGGCTTGTTATGGGAGAAGTGTAACCATAGCTCACAAGCGAAATACTGCGGCCTCCGCAGACACAACACAAACAGCCATGCCACCAGCGAGAGCTAAAGGGATTAATCTGAAAGAACAGGATTCTGATCATTAAAAGTGAATCTCCTAACTGTGTCACTCAGAGTTACATAAGCCTGCGGATGCTCCTCCCAGCTGTCTTTTCACCAAACTGAAACCAGCAAGTTATGTAACGATCCTAAAAAACACTGTGGCTTGAAGATTTTTTTTTTTTTTTTTAACACAGCCATGAGAAAAAAGGAATTTACTGGGCAGACGAGATATTGGGTTTGACACACATTAAATTAAACCAAAATAAATCCTCACTTTTTGATGCTGGAAGAACATAGATGAAGATCAACATTGCTTTGGGATAGTGAAAATCAGAGACGGTCTCACTGCCCTGAACCTTTAGCAAACAGACTCGTGGCAGCCAGCCAACACTTTTGGAATGGTAAAGGAAGAGTAACCGTAGCAAGTGTGAATCAGGCAAGAATGGTGATAATGTCTGACTAGAGGGAAAATGCAAAACAATACCTTGGTGCCCTGGGAAGGAAATGCTTCTTCAAAATCGGCCAGGATTTGCTGTCCTAACTCAGTCTGGGCGGCTTTCACTCTGGAGGGGAAAGAGGACATGTCATTGCCTGGTGTAATTATCATAGATCCATAAGTAATTATGCAAAGATCGATAAGGGTCAGAACTGTAGAAGTCTTTAGAGATCGTCAGGGAAGTGGGGAGGTGTGGCTAAATAAGAGAGGTCACATACTAGTTAGTGGCAGGTTTATGACCAGGACCCAGTCATTGGATTTATTCTCGTGATGGATTTTCTATATCCCAAAGTTCTTCGAGGCCACCCCCGACCTGGTGTGGGGTAGTATATGTTAATCTTTATAAAGTGTCATCAGGAGGTAGTTATGCTGTGGGAAAATGCTCTGTTATAATGTCCAATCCAATAGAAATTCATGTTGGATTACCGCTACAATTTCTCTCGTGCTCCTTGTGGTACAGAATGCAGGAGGGCTCCATATTGCCTCAGAAATGTTTTTTTTCAACCCTGAAACCAACACCAGGATCCTAAGTTTTAACAAAAAAACGAAAAGAATGTTTTCTAAAGGAAAAAGGAAAAAGATCCGAAAGATAAAATGAGCTACCACTTGGGAGTGAAGGCCAACTGAAGGAAGATGAAGTTCACTCAGAAGACTAATGGACAACAAAAACAAGTTCGAAAGAGGGATGCGGTCAGGACTTAACCTGGTGGTCTGCACGTATACCGGGAGCTCAAGAAATACTTGTCGGCTTCAATGAGAGGAGGATGGAGAAGCGGCCAGGAGGAGAAAGGAATGGCGTGTCAGCACCTCCTGCAACGATCACATCCTGTCCCAGCCGCCAGGAGTTGGATGCCTCGCACCAGCCATTCCCCCAGAGCTGGACTGCCCTGAGCCCGAGGCAAATATTTCACCTTTGCTAAAAGCACCATAAAATAGTGTTCTTCCTTTTTTGGTCTCCACCCTGTTGCTTTGGAATTAACTTTGTAAAGTTTCTAGAAATAGTGAACAGCTCAAAACCACAATTTCTTTGGCTATTCAGCTGTGGCTGGCAACCTACTGAGAATTTTTTTTTTTAAATGAGGGGACAGGCAGGACCCCAAACAATCTGTTTTTTTCTGTGGCAGAGTAAGTATGCTTTATTCCACATTCTTTCCAGGGCTTTTCCACTATCTTCAAGATTTTTAAAACCATTCCTGTAAGTGGGTTTGCAGCCTCTTTAGTTGCTCAGTGACAGAGATAAGGCTATTATTACTGGGACGGCCCCCAAATCACAATCAGGGCCCGCCGTCCAGAGTTGCCCAACGGACAATGGGAAACGTGCCTTGAGTATGAGGTCTGACAGGAGAGAAGAGAACCTGCTTTTGTAAAACTGTACCTCAAAGTCTTGTGACTCCACATAACGGGCCAGGCAGACAGCCTCCCCTGGCGCCAGGTCACAAGACAGAGGCAGCTTCCAGAGCCTCAGGCCCCGCTGTTCCTGCTTGCCTTTTGGCAGCACACAGACAGCCCTGGTTCCCTCCTGAGCCACGGGGACAATCCCTGGAGGGGAAGCTCCACCCCAAGTCAGGGACACTCATGTCATATTCTCAGGGCTCCTGAGCATCTCAGTGACACAAAGGTGCCAGCTCTGCCTCTTCCACCCCTCCCACCCCATCATCCCCGAACTCCACATTCTTGCCGGGGTGCCTGAAAAGACCACCAGAGCCTATGATAAGGCCTGGTACTCCCAGAGCGCAGAAGAGAGGGGAAGAACCAGGGTGTGATTTGTAGACCCCCTGGCCATCTTCTCCAATCCAGTTTCAAAGTCACGTCTTAGGAGCGCAGACCTAGCTGTGCCACCAGTGAGCCACATGTAAATAAGTCATGTCCCCAACACGGGCCACAACTAGGGAGAGTTGTGAAGTAAGAGGGTGGGATGCAGGCCTGTACCGGATGCCTTCCGCTGTCCTCTCCAGGACTGACTGCTGCCCAGCGCCCACCTTTCCAGCGCCAGTGGGCTCGGCAGGCACCTTCACAGGGGGCTGCAAGTTGGATGTGGAATTAATGCTGGAGCACAAGAATAGGCTTCGGAGCATAAATGTTTCCAAGCACAGTTTCTGAAGCGTCCAGCAGTGACTCAGATGAAAGAGCAACCATCTCCCTTACTGATACTAATGATGGTATCTATAATCCCAAACCACGATTCCATGCATTTTCAGGGTGAGATGTAATATAGTCTTTATGCTCAGTTGTCTAAACAGGATCCTAGAAAGCAGTCAACCCTAAGAGAACATATCCTGGGCCTAACTCGTTCCTCTTCTAATGATGAAAGTAAGTTCCGTAAAAAGAGAGACTGGCTGAGACTCTGTTGGCAGAAAAGAGTTGAACTACCATGATTTTCATAAAAACGGCTAGGAAATTTACCTACAACTAACAGAGAACAGAAATTTACCTACAACTAACAGAGAATAGGGTAAATAAAAATTCCTCCTGGTATCCAAGTAAGCTCAGTCTGCTTCGGTGGTGACAACTCGGTGTTGATCACTTAGGCAACAAAGGAGTCGCCGTGCTGATCAGAAAGGAAGGTCAACCAAATGACTTCTAGTACCCTCCACACCATCTGATGAAGGGTTGCTCAAAGGTGACCTTTGCACACTGGGTGGTAGCAGAAGGATACAGTAAATTATAAAAATTATTTAGACATCTGTGGATAAAGTAACCCTGACGCTTCCATTGCCTTGTCAACGGCTGTCCCAAAGAAAACACCCTGGGCACTTCACAATAAGCTGACCTCCCAAAGTCTGCACTGGACAGAACGGTTAATTAAGTTAGTCAGATGCTCTATTTCCAAACAGACAGGCTCTGTAAAGAATCCCACCCCAGAATCAGAGTGATTCAGTGGGACAATTTGAGATCGTCAAGCACAGCCCTTGTACTTTTGAAACTGAAGTTCTTTCAGAAAGAACTTGTCAAAGTCACACAGTCAGACCTTTTCATTTTCCAATTTCTCTCATTGCTACACCATGCAACACCCCCTCTCCCCAACCTGCCAAGTATCTCTCTCATATAAAAAGTAAGTTATAGTCCTCTACAATATTTTTTTAGCTCAAGGGTTTTACAGGTTTCAGGAGAATGCAAGAATCTTCTACTCTTTCTCAGGAAATATCGACTGATTACTAGAAACAGTTGCTTTCGTGGATATTCTTGAACCAGGAAGCTTGAAATATAAAGATGATATTAAAAAAAAATCTTTCCTTCAATGCTACATTAATATTTAAGCATTTTCTAGAAGGGTGGCTGGAAGAAACAGGTATATTCAAATCAAGGTCCATGAACTTCATATTTCAAACATACAGGCAAAGGTCACAACCTTTCATGCGACTTCTGCGATTTACAGACAGCAAGCTATTAAACTGGAGAAACTAAAGCAACACATAGGGTGTAACTCTGCTGCTTTCCCCCTTCCCCACAAACAGCTACTTCTATCATTTCCAGATGGTTCCACCATCACTTATGTAAACATAAGGGAGGAGAATTCACCAGAAATGATGCTAAAAATAAGAAATCTGGACTTTCCTCAAACTTTTAGTACCTCTTGAAAAACAATTGTAGTCAAGCACTGAAAACAAGAGATTTCTCCTCCTGTGTTGTTTTTGGTGTTACTTAATAGCACATATTCTGTATCACCAACACAAAAGTTTTGCAAACGGAAGCTGCAAAATGAACTAAAAGAAAAATAAATCCTCCTGTGTTTGCAGCAATCCTACGTGATAATGAATGGCAGAAGCCCTGAAATATACTACTAGAATGTTAGATTTTCTCTTTTTGAAGAGAATGTCTTACAACAGTGATCACAAAGTTCCTTCAAATGTATAAAACCACCTCTTTGAAAAACGTTAAAAAGAAGAGTCCTAAAAGAGTGCATCCTCTTGTAGGTCTTGTTTGTCCCTACAGACAATTAGAAATAGAATTCAGTTCTGCCGTATTTCTGCCATCGACAATGCCCACCCAAGGGGCACTTTGGGTGGGCGTCTGACTCTTGATTTTGGCTCAGGTCGTGATTCCACGGTTTGGGATCAAGCCCTGTGTCGGGCTCTATGCTGAGTGTGGAGCCTGCTTAGGACTCACTCTCTCTCTCTCTCTCTCTCTCTCTCTCTCTCACTCTCTCTCTCTCTCTCTCCCCCCTGACTGTACTCACTCTAGCTCTAAAAGAATTAAAGCAACAACAACAAACAATGCTTATCCAACACAACCAACTGGTAACCAATCCCTCCACACATCTCCTTGACCTCATGGCCACTGTCTTGGTAAGGTTCTTATCTTTTCTAGGCTAGAACGTAGTCTCAATCTCCAGTCCTTTGTGCCTATAATCCATCAGACTTTTACAAAACACAAATGAGATCATGCCTCTCCCCGCTTAAGATTTTTCACTGTCCACAAAATAAAGGGCTCTTTAGCATGGCATATAAAATCTGACCCTACCTACCTATGTAGCCTTTCACACTCCATTGTCTCCCAAAGCACCATGATGTTCTCTCTCTCTCTCTCTTATTGTTCCTCCTCTCTTCTTGTCTTGGTGGTAAGATCCTACCTATTCCTCAAGACCAGATGCAAACTGAACTCTTCTGTCACTACTGCCCTCAGCCCCCAAAGGCGGAATCTTTCAATTCCTCTTCTGAGGTCCTGCTATTCCTTGTACAGTATCTACCAGTTTTGTTATATGCATGCTACACTAAAATTTTCTACTAGTGTCTCTCTTTTCCTCACAACAATGGTGAACTCGTTGAGGGCAGAGCATATGTATTTCTTACTTTTTGCCTTCAGTACCCCAGCATGGGGCCTAGGATATAGAAAGTCCACAGTATATATCCTTTAGGTAAATGAAGGACAGAATAAAGTGAATTGGGAAAAAGATCAACTCTGGATTATCACGAGGGTAAAGGGAGGGGATAGTGCCTTCCCTTCTCCTCTTCCAGCCCCTGAGCACAAGTCTGCCTTCTCCATCCAAGCTTCCTTCTTTCTGGCAGCTCCTAAGGACCGGTTTGTCTGCTCCCTTGGCTACTTTGTGACCCCAGGGTGATATGGCGACCGGCCAGTTCTAAGTGTGAAGGAGTTAGGAAGGATGGGGGAAAGGGTGGTGATTTCCCTAGTATTCTGCCAAGTTTGGTTCTTCCATTCCCTAACGGTTCTGTGGCATTGCCACTAGAAGACGGCACACTGAGTACCTGCTGCAATCTCCCCTCTGCCCCAAATCCTTAGACATAATGACAAGATTTTAATAAAAATCCAGAACCAGGCAAGAAAAGGAGTGGCACACTAGAAACTCTTTGGACTGCCTGGGAGCACAGGACTGAAGAAGGAAGTCACTGCTGAAAACTGCTTTTCAAACATGAAAGACATGAGGGTAGTGGAGACCAAGAGCAGGAAGTGAATGCCAGCGGGGTATGTCGGGCTCCTGCAGGAGGAGTCACCAAGCCAGTGTCCGGGTCTGCGTCCCCGCCTTGTGCGGCCAGGTCGGGAGTGGGTATGCGTCTAAGAACCCCAGCAGTGGCCAGAGGGCTGACAACACCCAGGCAGGGCAGGGAGCCTCAAGCCCAGAAGATCAGCCGCTGGCCTCTCCACCTGGCAGTTCCAGCCCCACCTCACCTCAGAAGAGCTACCTGTGGCACTTAGCTGAGCAGCACAGCCCCCTCTCCGTCACCGGCGGGTGGCAGTAAAAGAGCATCCCTGATCAGAACGACGGAATCTGAAAGCCAAAAGTGAGCTTTCGGCTAGAAATCACCCAACACCAGAGGAACGCTAATACCAAGAAAGAGAGTCCCATGATCAGCAAACCGAAGACCTTCTATCAGAGGACAAAGAAACAGAATAGGCAACTCAGAGCTTCAAAATACACAGACTCTATACACCCTGAGAGATTTAAGAGGCTATTGTGCCCATGAAAAAAGAATCAAGTAGAGATCCTAAAGATTAAAGTGGGACTGCTGAAATAGAAACTCAACAGCTGGGCCAGACAGCAGAATGGGCATGACTGAGGAATACATTAAAACAGTAAGGCTCAGTTGAGGAATTCAGCCTTTTTAAAAGGGGGAAAAAAGAGATGCAAAGTAGGAAAGAAAAATTAAGAAATATGGCAGCAGATCTAGAAGTTCCAATATTCGTGCAATAGGAATTCTTTCCACTAAGAGAGAGAATAGGGAACAATGCATAGAAACTACTCAAAGAAATAGAAGAAAACAATTTCTCCCAACTTAAGAAACTTATGAGTCTTTATTTATTTAAAAAATTTTTAAATTTTATTTAAATCCAAGTTAGTTAACACATAGTGTAATAACGATTTCAGGAGTAGAATTTAGTGACTCATCACTTACCTATAACGCCCACTGCTCATCCCAACAAGTGTCCTCCTTAATGCCCATCCCCCATTTAGCCCATCCCCCTACACAACACCCCTCCAGCAACCCTATTTGTTCTCTGTATTTAACAGTCGCTTATGGTTTGCCTCCCTCTCTCTTTTTATCTTATTTTTCCTTCCCTTCCCCATGTTCATCTGATTTGTTTCTTAAATTCCACATATGAGTGCAATCATATATGTCTTTCTCTGACTAATTTCACTTAACATAATACACTCTAGTTCCATCCACGTTATTGCAAATGGCAAGATTTCGTTCTTTTTGATCACTGAGTAATACTCCATTGTATATATATATACCACATCTTCTTTATCCATTTGTCAGCTGATGGACATTTGGGCTTCTTCCCATAATTTGGCTGTTATCGATAGCGCTGCTATAAACACTGGGGTGCATGTGCCCCTTTCGAATCAGCATTTTTGTATCCTTTGGATAAATATCTAGTAGTGCAATTACTGGGTCATAGGGCAGTTCTATTTTTGAAACTCGAGTCTTTATATTGAAGATACAGTAAGTACAGAGTAACATGAAGGACAAGAGACCTATATCCTAGTAAAATTCCTGACACACACACCCCCAATCTCAAATGCTTCCAGAGCAAAATAAAAATCAAACAAAAACAGATGATCTTATAAAGGAGTAAGAATCAGATTGACCAGATTTTTGATAGGCAATAAGAAACGCCAGAGAGTAGATTTGCCTAGTCTATCATGCAACAGCCAATGGGTAGAAGCAACCTGTGTGTCCATCAACAGATGAATGGATAAACAAAATGTATAATATATATTTACAATGAAATATTCAGCCTTAAAAAGAAATGAAATTCTGACACATTCTACAACATGGATGAACCATGAAACACTGTACTCAGTAAAATAAGCCAGGCACAAAAGAATATTATATGATTCCATTTATATGAGGTACCTAGACGAGGCAAATCACAGAAACAGAAAGTAGAACAGAAGTTACCAGAGGTGGGGGAGAGGAGGTAATGGGAGTTACTATTTAATGGGTAAGAGTTTCTGTTTGGGGTAATGAAAAAGTTTTAGAAATAGAAGTGGTGATGGTTATATAATATTGTGAATATACTTAATGCCACTGAAGTGTATACTTAAAAATGATTAAAATTTTATGTTATGTGTATATTAACACAATTTTTTAAAAAGTAGGAATCCCGAATAGACCAATTACCACGGAAGAAATCACAGTGAGAGTCAAAGATCTGCCTTGAAAACAGGTAACACATCCAGATGGTTTTACAGGCAAGATCTACCAGATCTGACAAAGCATTAATGTCCAGAATATATAGAGACTTTTACAAAACAATAAGAAAGAAAGAAAGAACTCAATATTCAAAGAGGCAATGGGCAAACAGGTATTTCAAAGGAAATGCAGATAGTAAATAATTAAATGAAAACTACTCTCAGTAGTTAGCAGAGAAATGAGAATGAAAGGAACTGGATGTTATTTTTCATCCATCAGTTAAATAAATCGGAAAACTGACCATTTAGCATTGTTGAAGGTATGGGGAAATGGGTACTGATACTGTCCAGATAGTGCTATAAATAAAAAAAGTCTCTTGGGAGGGCAAATGGGAAGTCATTATTAAAATTTTAAATGTATGCTACCCATGACCCAAAATCTCTCCTAGGGGAATATTTACAGATGTGTAAAAAGGGGTAGATTTTAAAAATCAGAAGCAAACAATCTAGTGATGTAAGAATGGTTAAATCATCTGCAGTGTATTGTACTTTGGAATTCCAGGTATCAATTAAAAAGCACGAGGCAGGTGTGTACATACTGATGCAGAAAAATCTCTAAAATACAATGAGAGGTTAAAACCAAAAGGTAAGTTTCAGAATGAAGCATATGATGTGAAACCATTTATTTAAAATAAAACAAGGGGTGCCTGGGCGGCTCAGTCAGTTAAGCATCCGACTTTGGCTCAAGTCATGAGCTCACGGTTCATGGGTTCCAGCCTCGCATCGGGCTCTGCACTGACAGTGCGGAGCCTGCTTGGGATTCTCTCTCTCTCTCTCTCTCTCTCTCTCTCTCTCTCTCTCGACAAATAAATTAATTTAAAAAATAAATAAATAAAACAAAATTGGGGTGCCTGGGTGGCTCAGTCAGTTAAGCATCTGGCTCTTGATTTCAGCTCAGGTCATGGTATCGCGGTTGTGGGACTGAGTCCTGTGTTGGGTTCTGTGCGGACAGCACAGAACATGCTTGGGATTTTCTCTCTCTCTCTCTCTCTCTCTCTCTCTCTCTCTCTCCCTCTCTCTCTCTCTCTCTCTCTCTCCCCCTTCCCCACCTACACTCTCTCTCTCTCAAATATATAAACTTAAAAAAAAATAATAAAAGAAAAGAAAACCACAAACTGAAACTATAGATTTATGTAAGTGCACAGATAAAGATCTAGAAGGATACACATTAAATTGATAAGAGTCACTCCCTGTATAGGTAGAGGTACAGCTAAATGGCACTTTGGTTTCATCTGTGTATTTTTGAGGACAGCGGGGGAGGGCAGAGAGACACACACACAGAATTCAAAGCAGGCTCCAGGCTCTGAGTTGTCAGCACAGAGCCTGACGCAGGGCTCAAGCTCACAAACTGTGAGACCATGACCTGAACTGAAGTCAGATGCTTAACCAACTGAGTCACCCAGGCACGCCTGACTTTTGTTAAAATAAAGAAAACATATCCATGGATCACTTATACAATTACTTATAGGATTACAAATACAGAAACATGAGGAAAAAGGGGCCTGTAGCAATCAGGCCTCATTAAGAAGGCAGAAGTGAAGATGATGGCTGCTGCTAAGTTCCAGCCCCCTTGTCTCTTCTTTGTGGCAAGAAAGGTTAGGAATCGTCAATCATGATCATCTCTGCCTTCTCGGTATTCTCCTTGCCCTCTTTCTAATAGAAAAGACACTGAACTCACCCCCCTCCCACTGTCCTTTAGAATCTTCATCTTCCTTCTAAGCATCAGCCTTTCTTTCTACTAGTTCTGAATCTGGGATTGGAACTCAACAGAGGTAAGAAGAAAGAAGAGGTTAAGTCATCATTTTGTCACCTCTGAAGTTCTAGTGGCAAATAAGATTTTCCAAAGACTCCCACGGCAATATTGCCCATTCCACGTGCCCTTTCTGTCAGTGGGACTCTGACATTCCCCCACTGGGAAAGGTGGCTTAGAAGAGACTATGTTCCTTCCTCCCTCATCCTGGCAGCCTTGTGACTAGGAATGATGCTATGGGACTTCCAAGGTCTGGTTCTCTTGGGACCTGGCCATGAGGAAGACCAAACAGCCCATGGAGGACAACTCAGCTGAACTCCCAGTGCACAACGAGCACCCACTTGCCAGCCATGAGAGTGAGTCACGGATCCTTCAGGCCCCTCCTGAGCCACCCCAGCTGATGCTGCGTGAAGCAGAGGCGAGCTGTTCCGCTGAGGGAGGCCAAATTACAGGAGTAAAATAACTGTTGTTTGTCAGCCACTAAGGATTGTGGTGATTCGTTACAAGGAAATAGACAACTGTAAGAGTTTTTCTCATAAATGTGGACAGCCAAGAGTTGTCTACACATACAACATTCCAGCTGCCCATCCTGGGATGCCGGGCCCGCAACCATCTAATATAGATTGCTTTAGAAGATATGGTAAGGAGTCGGTAAGGGATATGGTAGACAGGACATCTGTGTCACACAGAGACAGATCAGATGACATCTGAGGTTCTTTCTTACAAGATTCTGCAGTGAACATACTGAGCTAAGTGCTGAAGCGCATCCTAGCACGGTCTTTTCTTAAAGCAGATGATTATTTTCTCCAATGACACTTTACCTCTCAGAAAGCTGCCGGATCTGTGGAACTCCCATGTACTTGTGGAAGTGCTCCAGAACATTCATCACACCCTGAAGAAGATTAGCAACTTCTCCATACTGTCTTCGCCTGGTCATGGCTCTGCAAGGAAATAAGAAGTCGAGAACGCTAGAAAAACACTGAGGACACAAGATACAGATGCACGACAATCTACTCTGAACTACAAAATAGAGATCAACTCCATCTGGTGACCATGTACTACTGAGCACTGAATACGTAAGGTCCTGTGCCTTGCTGGTGAAAAAAATAAGACCTAGTCAAAATCCTCAAGGTGACATTGTTTAGTAAGACAGAGAGAGAGCCAAGTACACATCTAACTAAAACCAAGTAGGACAAACTGAGTCTACACAGAAGTACAAGTTATGCAATACAGGAGGTACAAAAGAACGTGGGAATGATGGAGGGGTCGGGGAGGGGAAATCTAGGAAGACTATGGATTTGGGTTGGATGTTATGGGATTAGCAGGCTTTTAACAGAGATGAGGGATAAGAATGTTACTATCTGAGGATTACAGCTTAGGGGCAAACAGAACACATCATCCCAGCCTACAACAAAGGGTGTTTATATGTATTTAACTCAAATCTGTAGGTTTTAAGCCAATGTTAAGCAACTCTTGTCTCAGATAGGTCTACTTTCACTACTACTAATGTTAATGAAGCTTAAATAAAAGAAGGCTAATAAAATCAACAGTTACACAAGGAAGGACAAACTGTTAGTTCTAAATTTTTCATTAGGGTGGAGCTTTTAAAATAATGTATAATTTATGACTTCCCTTAGGCATTAAAAAAAAAGAAAAGAGACTTTTAAAAAGACAGGACCAAGCTCAAGCAAACATATGGTATGTTGCTACCACTGCCTGGTCTGATAGTCTGGTGGGAACCACAGCATCTGGGGCAACAGACAAGGAAACAGCTCCTCTAGTCTCCCACTGGTCGGCTCACCTCTCTGATCACTGCTTGCGGGAGGATGGGCCAGGGTTCGCTGGAGCTCACACAATGCCTAGAGAGACCAGGAAGGAGTCTGACCCCTTCCTCCCCCCAGCTTTGGATGCTGCATCTAAATTTCTGTCAGATGCTCTTTCTCTGTCTATACGTGAGACTACATTGACACTGGGGCAGGGGGAAATTCTCAGCCTGAGACAGACCACAGAAGTGAACCGGCATGTCAGAATAGTGCTAGTAAAACAGGCCTTTGGATTGCTTCTTGCGGTAAATAGCCAGCTCTTTGTTTTAATGGTGTTTCTAATGTCCTCACGCATCATTCCCTATAGCTCCTCTAAAAACCACGCAGGGTGCTACAGTCTTTGAAAAAGACCTTGAAAAAGTGGGTTGGGGGACATCTGGGTGGCTCAGTTGGGCGTCTGAGTCTTGATTTCAGCACACGTCATTATCTCATGGTTCATGAGTTCGAGCCCGGCATCAGGCTCTGGGCTGACAGTGCGGAGCCTGCTTGGGATTCTTTCTCTCTCCCTCTTTCTGCCCCTCCCCAACTTGTGCATGTGCTCTCTCCCTCTCAAAAATAAATAAACCTTAAAAAAAGAAAAAGTGGGTTGGAGAAAAAAGGTGGGATGAATGATAAATCAAAGCTCTGTTTCTCTACTGAACATCCAACGGCAGTAAGACTCAGCCCAACACAAGTCGGAAAACTTGCCAAGACAGAGGCTGCAGGGAGCCGTTACAGTCCTGAATGACCTTGCTGGCCTTAATGGTAGAGATTTGCCACGTTTAAATGACTTGTATTCTTACAGTCATGCTCCACGTGCTGTTTGGGTCCCTTTCATACTCCTTTGCACCTCACTTCAAAGCGTCAGGTGTTTGTTACATTTTGAACACCAAAGGTAACAAAGCTAAAATGGTTGGGGCGCCTGGGTGGCTCAGTCGGTTAAGCGGCCGACTTCGGCTGAGGTCATGATTTCGTGGTCTGTGAGCTCGAGCCCCGCGTCGGGTTCTGTGCTCATAGCTCAGAGCCTGGAGTCTGTTTCAGATTCTGTATCTCCCTCTCTCTGACCCTCCCCTGTTCATGCTCTCTCTCTGTCTGAAAAATAAATAGACGTTAAAAAAAAAAATTAAAAAAAACAAAAACAAAGCCAAAATGGTGATTAACATTTGAGACCAATCTGCAGAAAGTGGGGCAGGAGAAGTACTTGGCTGAGAAGTAAAAGGAAAAAAAAAACCAAACCCTATGCTGCCATTTTCTTTACATGGCACATTCACTCGCGGTGGACCCCAAAGAGAAAGTTGACGCTGCTTACTCAAGGGAATCCACGCCACCTGCTAACATGTGCAGATGGTTCAGCGTTGTGATGGAGGTGGTCAGGTGGCGTTTGGCATGATCTAGCTGCTTAATATCGCGGGTGATTTCTTTAACCTAAATATCGAAAAACCGCAGGAGAAAAAGGAAGAAGGTTAAGAAAGATGTTAAATTCATTTGCAAGAAGCCCTGTAAGAAAATAAGGCAAATGAAGCAAGGAAAAAAAAACCTCCGGTTAGCCCTTGGGGAAAACACAGACATTCTCATAATGTATAATCAAAATAACCTCCAATCAGCCCATTTGAATTTCATCTGGCATTTCTTCAGAAGACTTTACCCAGGGGTACAAAATCCTCAATTGCGAGAACGACATGAACTTTCTTTTTCACCTCAAGTGGAGTGATCCAAATAGCAATTTAGTATGGAGCATGTGGTCCAGGAGCCAAGTTCAGCGCATCTCCTCTTGAACAAGGTTTTTTTTTTTTTTTTTTTTTTAGAAAAGTATGTCTTCTGACAGGGCTATCAGGTTCAATACAATGAACAGTATTAGTCGGCTCTTCTACTGAGATGGTCTTTATTCATGGAAATAGACTTTACTGTCTGATCCCCAGCAAGGAAAGACTTGCTCTCAAATCTCAAGAAGACTAAAATGTAATACACTTAATATGTACTATTCTAGATGAGATGTAAGGTCTTCAGGAACCGAGAAGGTAATGGGGGGGGGGGGTAGAATTCGGACAGTGTTGACCCAGAAGATCCAAGAGAAAGAAACTCTGTACCTGGGAATACTAGTGTATTTTAGTCACCGGAAAAGCACATTCAGCAGTGAGGTGGGAACAATTCTCCAGCTTTGCTAATAACGAGGCAGAATGTTCCACTAAACTGCCCGAGTTGATGTTGACCAAGAAGCTTTCTGAAGAGCAATTTGATTTCCCAATTTCTTTGATACCTGGAAGAAAGGGAGTGCCTTGGACACCAGGCACAAGCCTTCCAGTCACTGGAAAGAGCTATCTTCCATGAAAAGTGACAAACTCCGGGGGGCCTGGCTGGCTCAGTCAGTAGAGTATGTGAGTCTTGATCTCGGGGTTGTGAGTTCAAGCCCCCCATGTTGGGTGTAGAGATTACTTAAAAAAAAAAAAAATCTTAAAAAAAACAGTATATCTTTCACAAAGGAAGGTATATAGAACTACTCAACTGTATAGATTAAAAACGATTAGGATGAGGGGGGCCTGGGTGGCTCAGTTGGTTAAGCGTCCAACTTGATCTCGGCTCAGGTCATGATCTCGTGATTCCTGAGATTGAGCCCCGACTCAGGCTCTGCATGGAGCCTGCTTGGGATTCTCTCTCTCCCTCTCTCTGGCCCTCCCCAGCTCACGTGCATGTGCGTGCTGACTCCCAAAATAAATAAATAAACTTAAAAAAAAAAAAAGTTAAAAACTTGGTAGTGAGTTATGCTCACGTGATCCGATTTTTCAGAGTTCGATCATCCGGGGTGAACGCATAGAGTGAAGATCATAACCCTCCCAGCTTAGTTCAACACCCACAAACCTGTTGAGCTGACCTGGATCTTAGCAGTGAAAGTCCTTTCACAGGGACTTCCTCATCATGCCTGCTCCCTCTTGTCACTCTCAGGCTATCAGTATCTCTACTTCTATTGCCCAGGGCGGGAAACAGATTAAGAACCTGTTATTCTTCACAGAATAACTGAGTTTGGGGAAAAAGAAGATCAGGAGTGGTATAGTGAACTAGATACGGGAGTTTGGCCCCAGAATCTGACAACCCACTTCCAACACTGAAATCATTACCCTCTTTCCTACAGAAAAATCCCGGCACCTCTTTTGAGGTTCCTTAGCTCTGTTGGGTCTGTTAGCTCAGGGGTCTTTAACTACTGTATTAGAAGTCACAGTCATCTATGACTCTTTTCATTCCTGCATCATTAGTCAGTCACTAAATCCTGAGTACTCGTCCAGTGCCTCATCACAAAATCTGACCCTTCTACTTCTTCAGACACCCCTTGCTCTGCACCAGAGGTGACTAGTCTCTCTGTTCTCAGTACCTCCCGTCTCTCCCCATCACATATCCTGTGCTTCTCTAGACACCACCTTTAAAGGCAGCTCAAGCAAGGGATGCTCAGGACAAAGTCACAGAGATCGCGACACAAACAGAACACCCTTAGTTAATGTACCTTAACTGTTACCCAGGGGCAGCCAAAAAAGGACAGAACATGATGTGACAGGTTTTGGAATCAGGCAGCTCCAGGGTTGAATCTCAGCATGTCCAGTGTCCTACAGAAGCTGCCTGGCTTCACTGAGTCTCAGTTTCATTGATAAGATGGGTAATCATACAAATAATAATAAAACCTAGTTCATAAATTTGCTGTGAGGGCTAAATGAGATCACTTGTCCCACTATAAAGGGACATCCATGGCACAGTATTTGGCACACTGTTGGAGGGCAACAAATATCCGTTCTCTCTTCGGTCCTACCTCTTCTTCCCTTTAGCAAAGCGCCATCCAGGAAAGCAAACTGCTTTAAAATAAAACATCTACTAACTTCCATGCTTCAACGGCCCGCGGATGGTGCTGGGGGTAGTGCATCCTGGGGGAAAGAACCACCAATCTGAATCCCTCCTTGATGACACACAGCCTCTATCAAAGACTATTTAAGGGGCGCCTGGGTGGCTCAGTCGGTTGAGCGTCCGACTTCAGCTCAGGTCACGATCTCACACTCCGTGAGTTCGAGCCCCACGTCGGGCTCTGGGCTGATGGCTCAGAGCCTGGAGCCTGCTTCCAGTTCTGTGTCTCCCTCTCTCTCTGCCCCTCCCCCATTCATGCTCTGTTTCTCTCTGTCTCAAAAATAAATAAACATTAAAAAAAAAAAAAGACTATTTAATTCTCTGACAAAGTACAAATATTATCATTATTTATTTTTCCCTCTGAAAAGAGATCTCCTCCTTCAACTCTTGGTTTGGTAGTTAAAGTCTGTAACACTACCTGCCTGGGAGAATGAACAGGAAGAGCTGACGGTGAGGGACGGCAACAACTGATGCTCACTCTGGGCCTATGTGTGACACGTCATCTCAATTAGTCCTCACAATTCTATGATGTACTCAGGACGGTCATCTCCGTTTTACAGTGAGGAAACTGAGGCACAGAGGGGCTGAATAACACGGTTAGTAAGTAGAGGGGCTGGACCCCACCCAGGCAGTCTGACTTCAGACTTCACTTCTCTTCACTGCTCTATCAAACTGCCCGCCCCCCTCCCACTCCATGTCCTTCCCTATCTTGCCACACGGCCACCGAAGAGAGCTGAAGGATACACATGAGGTCTGTTCCTGGAGTAAATTGTAACAGGATGTGGGGAGGAAAGACTGTATGGATTTGGGGGTTTTTATAACCAAAAGAAGTAGGGGGGCAATGACATCAGTAACGGCTTCTATCACAAGCCTCGTACTATGCCCAGCGCTCTTCATATGTTTAATTCCACAACAAGCCTTTGAGGCAGGTGCTACTGTTCTTACCTTACAGGCTGAGGAAACTGGAGATCAGAGACAACTGAGAGACATTACATTATGTGGCCAGAATGTGTGCGCGGGAGCTGACATGTTACAGTGCCTGCTGTGGAGGAGGAGTGGGTGAGGCTGGGTTCTCCGTCAGTGGGCGGGCCTCCTGAGCACATCACCGGAGGACACAGATTTGTCAAAGGACAACTTCACCAAAACCGCAAGCATGCACTGTGGCAGGATCCGTCCCACCTCCCAATTCCAGTACCAGTTTTCATGACATATCGTGGATCTTAACTGAGAAATACGTGATATAAACAAATGCTCGAGAAAAGAATCCAAAATGACTAGAACACTATTTTGGGGAAAGAAGAAAACTTTTCCTATTTAAAAAAGGGCTGTGAATGCAGGGCAGCAGGGATGGTGAGTCACTGCACGTCTAGCTGCTCCTCTTGAACTGATCTGGAATGTACGCACAGGGCTTGCTTTCGAGACGTGGGTGCTGTGGCTGCCAGCAAGTGGGAGAAAAAGCCCATTCATGAGTGTGACTGGACAAGAACCGAACTTCCTCTTCTACTGCAAGAAAGTCAGGAAGAAACCTAAACTCACCATTTGCTCCGATTTTTCTGCTTTGTCTTTGATATCTTTGATTTTGCCAAAGAGCTGCTGGATAGCTTTCTGGGCCTCTTCAAGTGCCTAAAATAAAAGAAATAAATGATAAACAAGAAGCAACACAAGACAGCACCCAGTCACTGCACTATAATCGAGTCTAGCTTCAGAAGAAACCTACCAGAACGCGCGCTCTTGACTCATTGTTCTTACGCAGTTTTACTGGACCTAAATAGTAGACGGACTCTAGCATTTGGATACAGGCAAATACACAAGGTTCTTGCCAACCTGAATCATAAAGTTTTTTTTTCCAACGTTTTTTTTTAATTTTTTTTTATTTTTTATTTATTTTGGGGACAGAGAGAGACAGAGCATGAACGGGGGAGGGGCAGAGAGAGAGGGAGACACAGAATCAGAAACAGGCTCCAGGCTCTGAGCCATCAGCCCAGAGCCTGACGCGGGGCTTGAACTCACGGACCGCGAGATCGTGACCTGGCTGAAGTCGGACGCCCAACCGACTGCGCCACCCAGGCGCCCCCATAAAGTTTTAATTTAAAAACTATCTCCCTCCATCTTAGTGATGACTCCATGTTACTGATGACAACACAGGAATAAAACATGCACATATGTACATGTTGGCACATGTGTGTACATACATGTGTGCATAATAACCTTAAAGCTTGTAGAGAGACAGAGGTGGTTCTAATTTGGGAGAAACTCTGAACTTTGAAAGTTCTAGGAGACTGTGCCTTCAACGAAATCAACTGTGCATGGGGACTCCAGAACTGCGGTAAACCTTTAAGTTATTTATTTATTCTGAGAGAGAGAGAGAGAGAGAGAGAGAGAGAGCGCGCGCAAGCATAAGTGGAGTAGGGGCAGAGAGAGGGAGAGAGAATTCCAAGCAAGTTCTGCAACTTGACACAGCGCAGAGCCTGACGCAGGGCTCGAACCCACAAACCATGATATCATGACCTGAGCCGAAATCAAGAGCTGGACGCTTAACCGACTGAGCCACCCAGGCGCCCCGTGAGCCAAATGTTTCTACTGAAAGACCTATAAGATGGATGCCACACATTTAAAGTATGATAAACCAGAGCTGCTCCCGCGAGGAGGGGGAAGCAACATTCAGGAGTTGTCAGGGCACTAAAAGCACACATGTGGAGAACATATGTACTTAGAAAAGATGTAGCAGCCAGCAGAAGAACTCATACTTCATTACATCAAACACACTTTATTTATTTTGGATTTAAGAGTGGTCTGTCCTAACCAGGCCTCACAAGCCCTTTATGAATGTAATGATAAGACCAATGTCACCCTAGAGCTGTGTTTCCTCTTAGTCTGCATAGGGAAAGAGGAGCCTTCCTGAGAGGGCCTTCCAGAGGCAGGAAGAAAGCAGAGCCGAGAGAAAGGGAGAACGACAAAAGCCCTGACAGAATTAACTGGACTTCTGAATTCAGCTGTACCCAATGAGAAAGCCACCTCGAGACCATGAATGAATACGTTTTCTTTTGTACTTAGAAAACATCCCCCAAAAGAAACTTGAGCTGGCTTCCTCTGCTGGAAATTCCTTCCTTGGTGGAGGCAGGGATCGTATCTTTCTTTCCTCTGTAGGCTTCCCAGGCTGTCCCCTTCTTCTGATATTGGGAATCCTTTCTTCTTCTGGAGCTCCTTGCCCTTGTGTGTGGCATAGTTCCAAACAGGAGTTTCACACGTGGGGACAAGTACGCGGAGCCCTCACATGTGACTGTGTTACAGCTCCTAAAATGCATGTCCAGAGGGTACTCTGAGAAGCTGTGTCTTTAGCCCTATTGCAAGTCTGAGGGGACACCGTTCAGGCAGCCGCTCGCACCTCCTGGGGCGTGCCGGGTCAGCGTGTGTTTGCTCTGCGGGATCACTTCGCTTGTATCTACAGGGGTTTGTGGGCAAAGAAGCTTTTGTACTTGTAGCTTCTGCCACCTGGACACAGGATTTGAATCGTCAGAAAGTCTGGGCTTAAGACAAGAGTCGGCATTGCTATCAGGGCCCAAAATTCCTAACTTGGGAAACGTTACCTAAAATGCAGGAAACAATCAAAAGAGGAGATGGAATGCAAGTGGGTCATGCTGAGCAGCTCCTCTCAATCCCGTTCTGCCCCCAAAGGATGCCCCCTCTCACTCAGCAGTGTTTCCACTCAGTTTCCTGCCATCCTAGGATCCAGCACCCCTGAGACAGCTGTGGCGGTGTGAGAAAACCCTAACCCTGTATTTTCCGACCAGCAGGCAGCAGTTTGAGGCCCGCCTGTGCTGTCACACTGTGTGCGCAACCTCTCTGGGCATCTGTTTCCTCGTCTGCAGAGTAGTGATGACGATACCCACTTCGACGGTCATTGGGAAGATTCAATGACATAACAGATGTAAAAACTGCACAAATACTAGGTTTATTTCCGGGGCTCAGGACCACCTAAGCAAATGCATGCATGCATATATGTACAGATATACAGGGACATACGCGCATACGTTCCCTTCTGGCCACGCCTTTCCCTCTCAGCACAACCACCAGGCCTGCCCACTATCTGATGCTTCCTAGCCTAAGCCGCTCCCTGAGTGAATCCACATCTGCTCATTCCACCCCTCCAGCCCCCAAGAATTTTCTTCCTCACTTCAAATATTCACCTCCTCAAAACCAGGATATAAACAAGATTCTTTTGAGCACTGCCTACTACCATACTGCCCAACTTCAGATTTCATAAGATTGTGAGAAACCAAAATCAAGTTCTAACAAAATTAAAATGATAAAAAGGTATAAAATATCAAATGCCCATTCACAACCAAAGGAGTAAAATTTCAAAATAAAATGTTCAATACAGCTACTGAGAGCGTGCAAATCTTTGTTATCTCCCATGACTTAGTTCAAATGCCACTTTTTCCCCATCCTTTCCCCAACTTCCCCTTCCCTTCCAACACCCTCTCTATATGTAAACAAACACATATGCAGCAGAGGGTACAATCAATTCATTCATCAGCTGGGTGCCTGTGATCCTTCATGTAAACTTAACATTCATATCAAGTTTTTTGTGAGTATGTCTTTTGGTTGGACCATGACATCCTAGAAGGCATGGACCATTATCTCATCCGTTGTGACTTATGGACACCCGGGGCAGTGCCCAGAATGATACAGTAGGTACTCAATACATGTTTATTAACTTGAATTTTAAAATCAATTATGGTATATGCACACACACGTATATACACACACACGTGCGCACATATACACACACGCACACGATCCACCTTTGCTCTCAGGGTAGTCAGGCAACACATTTATGTAGTTTATGGCTGTGCCAACATTTCAACTGCAGACCTTCTTTTAAGCAACAATAAATTAGGTTTACAATCCTCACATACTGAAAAAAAAATACTGGGTCAAATCCGTACTCTATCATAAATAAATTCTCATTTTCCAGTAATGCAGACCTTCACGGTCTTGTAACTGAAGACTAGCTGTATCTGAACTGTGACACTGAATTCCTGCAGCAGTTATGGTCCCAACTACATCTGTCAGCATTTCATTAATTCACTTCTTCTACCATTCAACAGATATTTGTGGAATAGCTTCCATGTACCAGGTACTCCTCTAAGCACCAGGAACCACTGGGAGATGAGACACACATGGTCCCTTTCCCTGTCCTCAAGGAACTTACTTCAAGAAGTGACAGGTTGGAGGAGATACTGGAAAAACAACTGAATAAAGAAACAAGAAAATTTCAGGGAGGGACAGGTGTGATGAAGGAATTGATCAGCAGGGTGGTCACAGAAGGTTTCCTGAGAAATAGCATATGAACTGGGACCTGCAGGATGAGGCAGAGTCAACATTTTTAGATCTGGAGTAAGAGAATTCCAAGAAGAGAGAACAGCAAATAAAAGATCCTGATGCAGAAAAAGACCTTGGCATTTTGAAGGACCACAAAGGCAGGCAGTGGATGGCATGGTAGAATCGGGAGTGGGAAGTGCTGATAATTTGGAGAAGCAGGTAGGCACCAGAGCCTGGGGGGCCCCAAAGGCCTGGTAAAACCACGGGATTTTGTTCAAAGTGCAATGAGAAGCCACTGAAGGGCTTTAAACAAGGGACTGGCAAATGGCTTAAATATGTAAAACACGGCCCTGGCTGCTACATGGCAGGTGTGGCAGGGGCCATCTAGAGGCAGGAATGAAAGAAAAGACTGCTGGGAAGGGCTGCCGTGCTCTAGGCGAAAAACGGTGCCGGTCTAGAGCAGGTGGCCAACGGTGAGGGGAAGAGGTGCGAGTGACTGGGATTTGTAGGAAGATATGACCCACGGGACTCACTGATGGACTGGATGTGGATAATGAGAGAAAGGAAAGAATCAAGGATTACTCTTTGGTCTTGGTTCAAAAAGCCAGTGAATGTGTCCCTTAACTAAGGAGGGAAGACAGGAGAAGGAACAGGTTTGACAGGCAGCTGTGTATGCTGGTGGTGGGATCAGAAATCAAGAGTTCCATTTCAATATGCTAGGGGTGCACAGCCCACTGGATGTCCAGTGGGGACACCAAGACATCTCAAGCTGGACATCTGTGTCTGGAGCTTGAAAGACAGGAGCAGACTGGAGATTCAAATTTAGAAGTTATCGGTTTATAGGCGATGGTTAAGTCTATAGAAATAGAACTCACCCAGGAAGAGAGAAAAGACAGCAAAGAGAAGAGAAAATGGCCCAGGCTAAGTCCTTGGGCACTCCAATGGTCAGCAGTCTAGAAGGAAAGAAAAAGCGAGAAAAAGATGCGGATTCTCTGTTTTACCAGTGACATGAGAGAAAATGAGGGACAGTGGTGTCACAGAAGCCAAACGAGTGTTGGAAGGAGGAGGAAATGAGAGATTTTTCTTATTTTGTTGAAATCTTATGTAAATTAGGATGGAGAATTGCCACTGAATTTGACAATAAGGAAGTCGCTGATGACCTTGCCCAGAACAATTTCAGTGGAGTCGCGGGGATGGAAGTGGACAGTGATGACGTGAGGAAGTGTGCCACCATTATTTTTATAAATAATGTTTGGAACACACCAGTCCCATTCGTTTAGGTATCATGTATGGCTACCCTCACCACAACAGCGGAGACGAGGAGTTGTAAGAGACCACATGGCTGGTAAAGCCTAAAGTATTTACTATCTAGTCCTTAGCAGGAAACAAGTCTGTTGACCCCTGGTGTAGAGTGTTTTTTTCAAAAAGTGTTTGCTATGAGAAGACAAGAAAAATGGGTCAACCGATGGAGTGAAGGGAGGAAGATCTGAAGATGAGACATGCTTGCACAGGTCTAGTGTGGGAAGGACTCAACAGAAAAGGAGAAACTGATCTGGGAGGCTGGGGGGCAGTAATGGCACAATTACAGAAGAGAAGGACCTTTTTATAATGTTCTTGGATTGTTTCGTGTACGAGTTCTAAACAAGACTAGAAGCGTCCTCCAGAGTACAGACCGATGACACGCATGGCATTCTTATATCCCCTATAGTTCAGGCAATCACCCATTCTGGTTGCCAGAGGGGCAGGTCCAGTTTATGGCGACTGTCTCAGTATAATTATTAGGAGCTCACGCTGCAAAGTGACTCTGGTGACTGATCATATGGTCACATCACCTGCAGCATCCAACCAGAGCTAGAGCACAGGTGGAACTTGACAGATACTTGCCAACCGATCCAAACTGTTGTGGGGCACTCGTTGGAAGGGTAGCAGTGCCGAGACCACCACTCTGAGTGGGGTGTGCTGACCGACACCCTCGCCTTTCCCCAACCTCGGGCACATCTACCGGCAGTGGTTCAAGAACACACCGTCACACTTTCTGTAAATGTTATCTATTTGGCTAATAAGGAGTCTCATGCCCAGGATACTGCAAGGGGTCAGTAAATTCTAAACCCTTTGCAGCCTTCTAAAAAATGTCAGCTCATGGTGTAAAAAAGCACTGCCTGAAAGGCAACTGCCCACCAGAAAGGACTGACAGTTGAGGGCACAGCCCGCACAGAATTCTGTGATATTGTTGGTCATGCCATACCTAGTGATGCTCTAACGGGATTAGAAGCACCATCTTCCAGCCAAATATGCTAAGACAGAGACTTTCAGGTAAAAAGGCAAAATGGACCGGTTCTATACTTAAAGTAGGGTCTGAAGAAGCGTGCACGATCCCTTCTCAGAGAAAGAGTCTCTATCCATAGTTCTCTTTTATTCTTAATCTGGCATCCTACCAGAACGGTCTCTGCTGAAGGTACCACGTTTTTCTTCCAGCAAACAAGTAAGACTCACACAATCTTATATTTCAGAGTCTGAAAGAAAGATAAACTGTTTGCCAGATTTTTTTTTTCCCCAGGCTGGAATACTTCTGCTCGTTATAACAATGTACTCAAGTCGAGGAAATTTAATACAATTCATTTTCCAGAGTGAACAGGGTTCTTCTGAAGCCTCTTCCATTAAGCAAGTCCACTCTCAACACACACCCTACTGTTTGATATCTAATCTCTAGTAATCAATTACACAGGAAGAGCATTTTGTAATTTGGAAGAATCATCAGTATTTTATTTTTAAGTAACACTAAAATATTTTTACTACCTGGCTGATCAGAAAATGTGCAGAGAGATAGATTCTGGCACTGTCCCTAGACTCTCTTTAAAATAAAATGTGGCTACTTTCCCATTCCAAGCTGTATGTAGATTAAAAACAGAACTAATCACCCAAACATGTCTGCTTTCAATCTACCCTTACTGGAATTTCATTTCATTTCTTTTCTTTTCTTTTCTTTTCCTTTTCTTTTTTCTTCTCTTCTCTTCTTTCTTTTCCTTCCTTCCTTCCTCCTTTCCTTTCCTTCTTCCTTTCTTTCTTCTTTCTTTTTCTTTCTTTCTTTCTTTCTTTCTTTCTTTCTTTCTTTCTTTCTTTCTTTCTTTCTTTCTTTCTTTCTACATTTATTTATTGTTGAGAGACACAGAAAGACAGAGCACGAGCAAGGGAGGGGCAGAGAGAGGGAGACACAGAAACTGAAAGACTCCAGACTCTGAGCTGTCAGCACAGAGCCTGATGCGGGACTCGAACCCACAAACCACGAGATCGTGACCTGAGATGAAGTCAGACGCTTAATTGACTGAGCCACCCAGGCGCCCCTACCCTTACCGGAATTTCTAAACTGAGATCGAAAGCGTGGCTACAGCCTGCATTCGAGGGTATTACTAAGCAGCAGTTACTACAGCGGTCCTCTTTGGAAACCCTAATTCTACAGCTAGGAGATGCAAAGCAACCCATCGGGCTAGCTCTGAAGACTGAGCAGAACCAATCAGGCTATCTCTGTGCACCATTCCCTGTACCCATTATTCTTAATTTTCCTTGCCTCCTAAAGTAGACTCTGAACAGGCTACCAAAGCCACGCTGGGTCACGTGCACAGAAGATAAACAGCATGGGACCTGGCACCACAGACTCCACTGCTTTTTTCTTTCATCTTTTTAATTTTTTGTCCAGAACCGTCACGCGCTACCTGTATAGACAGAGGAGATTTGATCCAATGGAAATGCCTTGAGAAATTAATATCCCGTTTGGCGCGTGGATGCATGTAATTTTGCAGTTTGCTCTGTTATAAGAGAATTATATTGCCTTTATCCTGTGGGTTCACAGGCAGCCTTTAAGAGATTTGGAACGAAGATCCCATTTGTCACCACTGCCGGAAGGAAGAAAACGTTGCTCGTTTTCAGAAGAACTAGTAGGGCTTTATGTTCCTTGAAAAAGTAAGGTGCTAATATTCAAGGTTCCTGGGAAGAAGATTGTTATTTTCCCACCACTCTGCTATCATTTCTGTTGTCCAATTCCACACTTGTCTGCCGTTTCCTTTCCTACTGTTCAGAAAAGCAACGCACTGTATTAGTAAAAGGCAAGGGTTTTCGAACAAGCAAACTGGGACTTGAGTGTTGCCCTTGCAGCTTACCGTGTGATCTCTAACAAGCCACTTTACCTCCAGGAGGCACAGGCTCATCATTTCTAGAACAGGAGCTCCTACCTCAAAGCCGTTCTGCTAGGAAGGAATGCAGGGCTTATTATGAACACCTTTGAAACTGTTTACCCAGTTCCTTCCTCCTGGGAATCTTCCTCTCATTGTGTTCTTTTAGAGTCGGCTGTCTCAGAAGCAGGCCTGGTCCAAGCTGAGCCAGATAGTTTTCTTGTGACTTTCCAGAACAAATTGACAAAAAGAGTTCATCTCTGCCTGGCGGGAGCCCCAAATGAGAAGCTGAGTTAGAGAGCAGCGAGGTTCCCCAGAAAGGGGAAGAGGCTGGTCTCCAGGTAGTGATGATAAAGTAAACACAGGCAGAGAGACAGATACAGAAAAATTGGGTGCATTATTCCAATCCGGGCTTCAACTGTTTGGTCTGACAAGGTGAGCTGCGACACTGCTATTCCATGGTCTGACTTCAACTTCTTCAAAACAATTCACAAGTGCCTTTCTAATAATCCTCCTGTTGGCCTATGCCAGCTTGAACTGGGATTTTGTCTTCTGCACCAGAGAGAACCCTGACAGGGGACTCAGCTCATAAAAGGGGCTCATTAAAAGGCCACTATTAATATCATTCCCAGATCCCCCAGATGAAGAGTACAATATTTCAAATATGACTATCACTTCAATAGTCAAAGGTTGTTAACCCATCCTTTAGAGTTTGTAAGTAAGCTGGTTAAGTTCAACATCTGCAGGCATATGCAGAATCAGGGAAACTGTTCCTCTGAACCATGTTGAAAATGAAACATTCTCCAGAAAAAAAAGTTTCAATCTTTTATTCACTCCTTCAATAAAAAGTAAGATTATATGTACTATGATAGATGCTGAGAATCAAAGATCACTAAATGGGGACATGTCTTTAAAGAACTTATAAGGTGGGAATGCAAGCTGGTGCAGCCACTCTGGAAAATAGTACGGAGGTTCCTCAAAAAACTAAAAACAGAACTACCCTATGACCCAGCAATTGCGCTACTAGGTATTTATCCAAGGAATACAGGTGTGCGGTTTCGAGGGGACACATGCACCCCCATGTTTATAGCAGCACTATCAACAATAGCCAAAGTATGGAAAGAGCCCAAATGTCCATCGATGGATAAATGGATAAAGGAGATGTGGTATATATACACAGTGGAGTATTGCTCGGCAATCAGAAAGAATGAAATCTTGCCACTTCCAACTACGTGGATGGAACTGGAGGGTATTATGCTAAGTGAAATTAGTCAGCCAGAGAAAGACAAATATCATATGACTTCACTCATATGAGGACTTTAAGAGACAAAACAGATGAACATAAGGGAAGAGAAACAAAAATAATATAAAAACAGGGAGGGGGACAAAGCATAAGAGACTCATAAATATGGAGAACAGAGGGTTACTGGAGGGAGTGTGGGAGGGGGGATGGGCTAAATGGGGAAGGGGCATTAAGGAATCTACTCCTGAAATCATTGTTGCACTACATGCTAATTTGGATATAAATTTTTAAAAATAAAAATAAATAAATAAATAAAAATAAAGAGCTTGTAAGGAATACATGTAAGAAATAGAAATAACTGTAAGGTGAGAATGATACAAAGAGGTATGAGGAAAGAATGCCACAATCATTTGGAAAGCAAGGGGCATCTACTGAAGGTAGATAAGTAGCCTTTATTTATGGCATGTCCCTAGTTTTGATACTGCTGGCCACTCTGGCATCATGAAGAGCTGTTGCTACGGAAACAGGGCATCCTCAGCTGGAGGAGAGGTGCTTTAAGAAGCCTCAGCAATAATAACAATGCAGCCCATTCCCAGTGACGGTGCCAAACAGCAGCAGAGGCTACGGGAATCTCATGGCTATGGATGGGCGCACGTGTACAGCTTCCCTGTACCCTGGAACACACCACATATCTTCTAGGTCTGGCAGTCATGGTCAAAGGCTGGATGGGCACCCATCAGATGAGAATCACTGGCGTTAACACCAATTCCTTCACTGCGCATTCAGAAATCTTGAGTATAAAGGGGTTTTATTTAAAGCACAGATTTCTTTCCAAGTTTGTGAACCAAAAGAATGTAAAGGGCAAAAGGAGTAATTCGCACCTTATTTGTTAAAATGCTCCGTTCCACCTAAGTCACTTTTATTTATGATTTCTGCAAACCACAGCCACTGAAAACATGAACCAAAGAGATCTTTTTTATTGTTTTTAGGAGACAAGCCAGAAGTTAAAATCACAAGGCAAGACCAGGACACAAATCCAGCAGTGCCCAAACAAGACTAAACATTCACTTTTGAAAGTTCTGCTTGTATCTGTTATCACCCATAACTTAAAATATGTTAGCCCCGAAATAGCTGGGAGTGGTGAATGCATTCGAGCTCAGCTCCCTTTGAGGAAACGTAACCCTGGGGGACAAGCACACTGAAAGCAAAAACTCCAAATGGCAATGCCAAGGAAGTGTTTAAACAAACGTCTCAGCTGAATAAAAGGTAGAGAAATTCAATATTTTAGGAAATGGGGCACACTTAAAGGAACAATTTGTCCCAGCTTAACAAAGGACTGTTTCCCACAAACAGCTGGGACTTCCCAGTTGCCATGTTAAGTTCTAATCCCCCATATTTTACTATTACTTATTAGTCACTTAGAAAGTCCCATCTATATCACGAGTCTTCATTCAGAAGAAAACGACCTTTTGTGCTCACAACTGGATGTTCCTTCAGCTGACTTTTGGAGATACCTTCTGTACCAAAAGCCCTTTAGGCCATGGACCCCCTTGGGGCTCCATCTGAATGATCTCCTCCCATCTCTCTTGCCTCTCTCCGGTACTACCGGTGTGCACAGATCACTCAGCTCTCTCCTTTCAGCCTTGAGCACTTCTCTCTGCCTAGCCTCCTCATCATGCTGTGAAGGACCTAGCTGGTTAAGAAGGCCATGGTCACTGTCATTGCGAGGGACCTAGCTGGTTAAGAAGGCCATGGTCACTGTCATTGCGAGGGACCTAGCTGGTTAACAAGGCCATGGGTCACTGTCATTGCTAGGATTCCCTTGGGAACCACTTAACTTTTCAGGTTCTGAACAGTGATTCTCAAATCCGCTTTTAAAGTTTGTCATTGTTGGGCACCTGGGTGGCTTAGCCATTAAGCATCTGACTTTGGCTCAGGTCATGATCTCACAGTTCATGAGTTTGAGTCCCACATTGGGTGAGCTCGTGCCCTGTTGTGGGTGAACAGGAGTCCCACTTTGGGTGAGACCCGCTTCTCTCTCTCTCTCTCCCTCCCTCCTCGGAGGCTCTCTCTCTCTCTCTCTCTCTCTCTCTGCCCCTGGTTCACTTGCACCCTCTCTTTCTCTCAAAAAGAAAAAAAACCTGTCACTATTTCAAAAGAGAATTTGGGATGGACAAGTACACAGCATACTGGGAAGCAGAAAATCTGGACCTGGGATTCACTGACTGTGATTTGGGGCAAGTCACAGAACCTATCTGAGCCTGCCTCTTCACCTGTAAAATGGAGAGAATTATACCCATTTTATATTACATCAAGTAATTTGGAAATATTGCAACAAATGTTTTGTAGAATGTAAGACAAGCATGCTTATATTGTAATAAAACATCAACATTATAGATCAAGACAAATGACTCAAAATGTACCTTCTGTCAAAGCAACTCTAACATATCTCTGCTTATAGTGAATCAATCAAGAAAGACACATTTCTCCTACAACAATACATTCTTAATTCTAGAGGTCTGGGTAACTCCAGAGCTGACAGATGTATTGGAACCTGACCACAAGATGCTCATCCAGTCACCAGAAATCTCCAAAGATCAGAATCTCCAAGTATTCAACGAAAAAAAAGAGTGTAGCACTTGGCCTACATAAATGATATTACCATATGAGTAGGCGTTGGCTACCCGTCCCTACTGTTCTTATGTGACCGAGAACAAGAAAAGTTCAGAGATATGACAAGGGGACAAAGGTGAGTAATTGGGTCTGAGATGGGATAAAGACCCCTCAGTTCACCTCTTTTCTTTATGAAAGACAGTATTTGGGTCATCAAATTTACCTGTCAGTAAGTACATCTCCCAAGAAATGTCCCCCTTATGCTTGGAGGCCATTATGAAAGTAGCACTAATATATTTTGCCTAACATCCATACTCCAGGTATCACGTGCAACACTTAGAGACCAACACAGCATCTGTTCAGAGTTTACAATATAACATGGAAACAAAAATCAAAGATCCTGGCATGTGACCCAATACTGTATGGAGGACGATAGTTTCTTATGTTTCAGAGCTTTAATCTAGAAGACTATAGAACACCAAACCAAAACAGACTAAAAAAAGCATTATCTTTAATTTTACAAAATTAATCTTCTTCTAGAGAAGACCTCAGAGCCCAAACTACAGCACAAGACATTTTATAGCTATATTACAGACTCACTGGGATTTATAAATGGAAATGATGACAGAACAACCACAGCACTGAACTCCCGCTGTTCTAAATCCTGTATTTCCATGGGTGAAAAAAGGAAGAGCAAAAAGGAGGTCAAGTTCTTACATGAAGACAGAGTTTCAAATTTCCATCCATTGTTTAAACATATTTGAATGACTTATTGTGTCAAGGATCTGAAACCCAGAAAGCTTTGCCCTGTCAGCAATTTTTCTAACGTGCAACCTCAAACTAAGGATGGAATTTTCCTTCCCAAGTCACTAACTACTAGCAGTCAAAAGCAAGAGTAACCTGGGTAATAGCCAGAGCAGTTACAGTAGTGATGAATGGCATTTTCCTCTTTAGATGTAGAGACTCTAGTTTAAACTTGTGACTGCCTTTAACATGGAAACAAGCAGATGGCAAAAGTTATGCTTGACCTTCTTTCTTGGCTCCTGAGGAGTGCCAATTTATACGGGGATGGCTCAGAAGAATAATAAACTTCAGTGTTCCTTCTTGGCACACTATTCTCCTAAAACCATTTTCAATAGTCATGCTGCACACAAGCGGGACTTGATGTGTTTCTAAGGTCAGGGAGGAAAGAGTCCAACTGCTGGACTTCTTAGCTAAAGGAAATAATCGTGGTAGTTTTCTTTTTTGGAGGGGACAGCATCACCATTATTAGGTCCTGAACACAAAAGCTTATGACTCTACAGCTAATCTGAAACACAGTCTGTATGGATTAAATGAAGACAAAATACGAATGTACGCTTGTCTAGTGGAAAAATAAATCTATTAAAGTTCAGAACAATGTGGAAAAAAAATGTTTCCAAAGAGATTAAATACACTGAAATGATTAAAAATTACCATATGATCCAGCAATTCAATGCCTAAGTACATCCTAAAAGGAATTGAGAGGAGGGACTCAAACAGATATTTGTGTGTCAGTACTCATTACAGCATTGTTCACAACACCCAAAAGGTGGAGACAACCCAAGTGTCCAGGAACAGAGGAACAGATACACAAAAATGCGGTACATGCATACAGTGGAATATTATTCAGTCATAAAGAGGACTGAAGTTTTTGAACATGAATGAAAATCCCAGATGCAAATGCCAGAATTTAACAACACATTAAAAGGACAATAACACAATGACTCAGCAGGTAGGATTAAATGTTAAAAAAATAAAACCCCAAACTAAGCTAATCAATTAGATGGAAAACCATGTGATTATATCAGTAGATGCTGAAAAGGCATTTAATAAAATTCAGTTTCTTTTTTTTTAATTTTTTTTTCAACGTTTTTTATTTATTTTTGGGACAGAGAGAGACAGAGCATGAACGGGGGAGGGGCAGAGAGAGAGGGAGACACAGAATCAGAAACAGGCTCCAGGCTCTGAGCCATCAGCCCAGAGCCCGACGCGGGGCTCGAACCCACGGACCGCGAGATCGTGACCTGGCTGAAGTCGGACGCTCAACCGACTGCGCCACCCAGGCGCCCCAATAAAATTCAGTTTCAATTTTCTGGCAAACATGCTTAGTGAGCCAAGGTCACAAGAATAACTCCTTAACAGTCCCAGATTCTGGAAGTGAAAAAATGTCATACTTAGGGTCTCTCTGCATTGTTCATTGCATTATCCTCAATGCCTAGAATAGTGTCCAGCATAAAGAAGGCACTCAATATTTACTGAGTGAGCCTCCATGCTGTCAGCTCAGAGCCCAATGTGAGGCTCGAACTCACAAACTGTGAGATCATGACCTGAGCAGAAATCAACAGTCACTCAACTGACTGAGCCACCCAGGTGCCCAACATTAAAAAAAAAATTCTTAAAAAAAAAATAACAATAAGCTCATTATTTGTTAACATAAGTAACATGTCTTTATGAAAAATAACTGTATTCCCCCTAAACAAAACAAATTTCACAAAAATGGCACCATTTCTTTTCTTTTTTTTAAATTTTTTTTTTTTTTAACGTTTATTTTTCGTTGAGACAGAGAGAGACAGAGCATGAACAGGGGAGGGGCAGAGGGAGAGGGAGACACAGAATCCAAAACAGGCTCCAGGCTCTGAGCTGTCAGCCCAGAGCCCGACACGGGGCTCGAACTCACAGACTGTGAGATCATGACCTGAGCCGAAGTCGGCCGCCCAACTGACCAAGCCACCCAGGCGCCCCAAAATGGCACCATTTCTGTGCCTTTGTGAATATCTTCAGCATCTACTTTAAGAGAGACCAGCTGGACTCTCATTGTAGGCCTCTGTATTGACTCTGCTGTGATATGTTGTGTGGCTGAAAAATATGATGAAAATGCAGCTTCACACAGATAAGTAGTTAGAAAAGACAGAAATATTTTGGGGCACCTGGGTGGCTCAGTCAGTTAAGCGTCAGGTCATGATCTTGCAGTTCGTGGGTTCGAGCCCCGAGTTGGGCTCTGTTCAGAGCTTGGCACTTTTTTTGGATTCTGTGTCTCCCTTTCTCTCTGCCCCTTGCCCGCTCACACTCTGTCTCCCTCAAAAATAAATAAACATTAAAAAAATGTTTTAAGAAGAAAAGTGGGGCGCCTTTGGTTAAGCGCTCAGTTGGTTAAGCGTCCGACTTTGGCTCAGGTCATGATCTTGCGGCTTGCGAGCTCCAGCCCCATGTCGGGTTCTGTGCTGACAGCTCGGAGCCTGGAGCCTGCTTCAGATTCTGTGTCTCCCTCTCTCTGCCCCTTCCCCAGCTCACACACTCTCTCTCTCTCTCAAAAATAAATAAACAATAAAAAAATTTTAAAAATGGGAATGCAAGCTGGTGCAGCCACTCTGGAAAACAGTATGGAGGTTCCTTAAAAAACTAAAAATAGAACTACCCTAAGACCCAGCAATTGCACTACTAGGCATTTATCCAAGGGATATAGGTGTGCTGTTTCGAAGGGACACATGCCCCTCCCCACGTTTATAGCAGCGCTATCAACAATAGGCAAAGTACAGAAAGAGCCCAAATGTCCGTCGATGGATGGATGGATAAAGAAAAAGTGGTATATATATACAATGGAGTTGTTACTCGACAATCAAAAAGAATGAAATCTTGCCATTTGCAACTATGTGGATGGAACTGGAGGGTATTACGCTAAGTGAAATTAGTCAGAGAAAGATAAAAATCCAATGACTTCACTCATATGAGGACTCTAAGAGACAAAACAGATGAACATAAGGGAAGGGAAACAAAAATAATATAGAAATAGAGAAGGGGACAAAGCATAAGAGACTCTTAAATACGGAGAACAAACTGAGGGTCGCTGGAGGGGTTGTGGGGGGGGGATGGGCTAAATGGGGAAGGGGCATTAAGGAATCTACTGAAATCATTGCTTCACTATATACTAATTTGGATGTAAATTTAAAAAAATAAAAAATAAATAAATAAAATCTGAATAGAAGGCAAAAAAAAAAAACTGAAAAGAAAAGAAAGAAATATTTTAACACCTTTTCCCTGGGCTTGTTGATAATCCTCCTTGAAAGTACATCAAAACTCAAAAAGCGGTAGATTCTTAAAGATTAGTTGCAATGTAGAATCTAAAACCTTATTAATGAACTTATCATACCAGGCCACCTTGAAAGCCACTGGGTCAGCTGGGCTCTCGCCTGGGATGCAGAAAGCCAGAGAGAGCATTGCTCTTATATTAACGGTGAGAAAAAAATACACAAACCAAAAAAATCACAACTTTCCTTGAATCCATCAGAGAGCTCGGGACAAGCAAGGACCATCTCACACGTGGCCGAGCTGTTCAAGCAGACGGGAAGGAATCCGCTAAAATTTCTAACAAATGACTGACGGCCAAGTGCAGGGCTAGCGCGACAGTACAGAACCTCTGGGAGCTGCCTGCACAGAACGGTTCGCACCCGCTCTGCGGCTCTTTCTGGAGATCTTGGCTGCGTGCTCGTTAGAAAAGGTGCAGAGTGGGAAACCGGAGAGAGCCTCCTCCTGGAGCAGAGTCGTGGACTCTGAGCAGGCACCGCAGGAAGGGCGTGAGGCCCTGAGAACCACTGCTCGAACACACCTCTCAAGAGCCTGAAACCCCTGGGGGAGGGGCAGCCCTGGCAAAAGTCTGATGCAGGTCGTAAGGCCAGGACAAGAGAACAGAGCCTTTCACCACCCCCGATGGAACAGCAGGTATTCTGGGCCACAGGTAAGCTGTGCTGCAATTTTCATTCACAGACAACGGCTCACCGAGGGACAGTAGGGAGGCTTGCAGAGCCTTTGAAGTGGCCCTGAAGCAGGACTTTAGGAATGAAAAGGAGTGGAGGTGATGGAAAAGTCACAGGAACTTGACAAGTGCCTGGATGCACGGAATTGGGATATTCCAGGGGGTTATGTCATATCATCAGCAGCAGCACCATCTCGGCCATTTGCTGAGCACCACAGAGCCCCGCCACCCTGAAGCAGTTATCACTGTCTCTATACCACAGACAAGAACCCTCCGCTCAGAGAAGTTAAGAAACTTGTCCAAGGTCACACCCAGGGGCGGAGCCAAAATTTAAATTCAAAGCTCAGGTGTTTTCATTTGACCAGGATGCCATCCAATGTTATATCAGTGACAATGTCCAATTACCCCAATCCTTAGTGAATTCAAATAAAATGCGCCCTTTTTTAGTTCTTCACTCTCCACAGAGGAGAGCGAGGACAGCTATTTGACTTCCTTACAGCTTGTCTTAAAATCAGAGATCATAGAAGGCAAGTGGCCAGGGTTCCAATATGTAGCAAACAAATCACTCTGTCGAAAAGTGCTGGTAAGGCTCACGTGCCATTAAAGGGTTGAGGCATGGTGATCAGACTGAACCGTCACTACAAGTCCTTGCCTCAACTACAGTCAGCAGTGCTTGACAAGTAGGCAAAACTGAACACTTATTCAGATTCGACTTGTCAAATAAAGGCAAGCCAACCTTTGCACCAGATGTAAGAAATGCTGCCTGGAGAACGGTGGAGAGCCTCGATCAAAACCAGAGGCACCACTCGCCTACGGAAGGCTGCCGGAGAGGCGCAAAGCCCCGAGATCCCTCACAACCTGACTCCACTGCCCCAGTGGGTGGTCACAGGGCTTCCGGCACTCCCAGGTCCTTCTCAGGTCTCAGCAATTTCTGAAGTTTAGTGTTGTCTGTAGACATTTTGAAAATGTCATTCCAAAAAAAACTAAAAAAAAAAAAAAAAAAAAAAAAAAAAAAATGCCTAACCATTCTCGGTCACTAATGGACAAATTCGAGCATATGCTTTAAAAGCTCAATTGCTGGGGTGCCTGGGTGGCTCAGCCAGTTGAGTGTCCAACTTCGGCTTAGGTCATGATCTAGGGTTCGTGGTTTCAAGCCCCGCATCGGACTCTGTGCTGACAGCTCAGAGCCTGGAGCCTGCTTCTGATGCTGTGTCTCCCTCTCTCTCTGTCCCTCCCCTGCTCATGCTCTGTCTCTCTCCAAAAATAAATAAACATTAAAAATTTTTAAAAAGAAAAAAAAGCTCAATTGCTTTAGATTTAGTATGCTTCAGCAGGAGGAAGCAAGCGACAGTGCCCCCCTCCCCTTTCTTTTCAAACTATTTATAGCCCCTTTAATACTAATGCCATTTATTTTCTTCCATCAATGGGCTTCATTTTCCTCTCAAAGAGAGGATAAGAGAGGATAAATTTGAAGTGATTGAGGGGACAAATTCAAACCATCTCCCTAGAGAGCTGACAAATACAAATTCATAATCCCACAAAATGAAGATCAATGTTATGCTATAAACTCCCGCCATCTACCTAGTTCAGGGTCTTGGGGAGCACAGCTATTTTTGTTCTAACGCCTGAATTAGACGATAGCCTAATTTTGAGGATGAAAAGCAAAGAACAGTTCTTCCTTGGAAGGCAACATGCTTTACTGATTTAGTTAATAAATCTATACGATGTCTCCATGAAAAGAGAGAAGGCAAGTATGATTAGCCCCCATTATCTGAGGAAAATGGAGACACGGAAAATTTAAGAAACATGGCCCTGGACAGATACCAAGGACAGGAAGAAATTCTTTGTTTTCTGGGCCTGGCACTTTGTACCAAAATGAGGATAAGGAAGAGAAGAGAAAGTGTCTAATAGCATGCCACGTGGCTATGAACCCATCCTGTTCAACCTTTTCGTCTACAACGTGAGCCAAGACATAGAATTTGTCTGGCAAATGTGCTAATGATAAAAAGGGGAAGTCATCAAGATTCCAAAAGGTCTCAACTGGCTGGGGCAATCAAGCAAAACTAGCAAGATGAAATGGGGGGGACAACATAAAGTTCAGCACTTGATTTCAAAAGAATTTCTTAAACAAACAGAGGAAAGTTGAAAAGTAGTTCATATGAAAAAAGCCCTGGGGCAGATGTTGCGAACTGTTGGCGCAGATGTGTTTTGTTTGGCCTTTGCAGTATTTGTGAAAAACACTAAGCCAACACTGAAAAATGTGGAGAGTCGCACAAAAATCCGGATTTCCGGCTTCTCTTGAAAACCTGATAGGTCTGGCATCTCCAGGTGTGCATTCAGACATGACAACAATTGGTTAGAACGGAGATGTGGCTGTCCCCTTTAGATAGGGCATTTACTCGCCCGGTGGATACACATGGATGCACAGTGGCCTGCTGAACCCATTTAGGTTACTTTTCTAGCGCTGTGAGCATCTGTCTGAAACTCCTGACCTGGGGATTTCAGACAACCGCCAACTCCGTAGAAGCCAACAACATGACATGGCCCAAAATTTCACCCAAAAATCCAAGGTAATGAATGAATGGGAGAACAGGGTCTAAACCAGTGGTCCTTAACTTTTGAAGAGTCACAGACTCCTTAAGAGAATTTTGAAAAATCAATGAATTTGTTCTTCAGAAATAAGTCTATCAATACAAAAATGAATAATTTCAGGAAGTTGACAGTCCCTGAGCCCCCAGTTTCCCTGTTAACAACCCCAGTTTAGAACAAGGAGGTAAACTGTCCCACTGTGTGCCCACACAGTATGTGTCCTCTTGGCCAGGAACCATGTTTTAAGAATGATGCTGACAGGGGTGCCTGGGTGGCTCAGTTGGTTAAGCGTCTGACTTCAGCTCAGGTCGTGATCTCACAGCTTGTGAGTTCGAGTCTCACGTGGGGCTCCATGCTGACAGGATTCATTCTCTCTCTCTCTCTCTCTCTCTCTCAAAAAAAAAAAAAAAAAAATGATGCTCACAAACTGTAAGGTAACCAGGATGATAAAGGATCAGATTATAAAGCTGAAGAAACTAAGAATGGTTAGCCTAGAAAAAGGAACAGTAAGAAAGGAACATAATATCCATTTAAAATTTCAGAAACTATAATAAGGAAAAGGGATTACACACCGGTCCAGCTGGCAGAACTCAGCAACGAGAAGTCACAATGAGGTCTATTTTACTATTTCAGTGCAGTCTAAGAAGGAAAGAAGTTTCTTACAATTAAAGCTGTTGGATACTGGAAAAGACCGAGCCTCTCCTGTGGAACAACAAAGGAGCGAGTTGTCCATCATCGTGAGTGTCCAAGCAGAGGCAGAAGGACACTGAAATGTCAGAGATGCCATAGAAAGGATTCCTGAACTGGGAGGAAGGTTGTACTGCAGATACTTGAAGCTTCTTAAAAACCGAACGTTGGTGAGCTGAGCTGGAGATGGCAATAACAATTTCTTCCCCTCCCGAACCTTAGTCTTGCTCTGATGCAACAGTAACACTGTAGCCAAGCTCCTCCACTCAAGAAGACAGAAGCCCAGTGGCTGACCCTCTCGGTGCTTCTCAGTGAACTTACTGGGAACTGGTCAACGTTTGGCCACTCTCGAAATGTCACATGCCAGCTTTCTCTTTTTCTAACCCACTCCTCTATTCACCTCTTTTCCCCCCTCAGCCAAGCTGTCTGTTTTAATTCTTGGGAAGCTGCGTAAGGCTCGTAGCATATCAGATCCTGTATTAGTGGAATTGACTCATCTTATCCACAAAGTTTGAAACATGTGGGCATTTAATTAAAGCTTTGGCCTGATGATTTCAGCAGAAGAAAATGGGGAGAATTCTGTGCTGTATTAACTCTGTATGAGCATCACAGTCTGGTTAGAAGAGGTCACAGACTAAACCAGTTCGTCTGCCACGTAGGACGTGGTCAACGATCCAAAGTTCTCCAAAATGTGTAGCAGAATGCTAACTGGGCAGCTGGTTCCGAATTCTCAAAAAACTACAGGAAGTGCCTTCCTGTGTCTTCAATTTCTAAATCACTGCCTCCCCCAAAATAATTTTATAGTTAGAAACACTGCTTTTCAAAAACGTTTGCTAAAAAAAGTCTTTCAAGACACCACGAATGGGAAATAAACATTCCCTCTCATTTACAGATTAAAAAGCACCCTGGTTCTGGTTGGACACAATCAAGGTGAAAGTTATAAAATGAAAATTTCCTTCTGCCCGTAATATTGCTCTCCTCCCAAGTGTTCCTCAGAAGCTTAGGAAACAAGTTCTGAAAGCAAACTTTTACTCTGTTCCAGGGAAGAGGGGAATCTTGGGCCTCTCGACCTATAAAACTCAGTATTTTGGAACATCCATAATTCTCCCAAGTCTGTGCCAGGCAAATGGAGTCTCTCTTCAGCAAACCACCAGCCAGCCAGGGCTGGATAGCAAGGCTTTACCCACAGGGGCTGACAAGAATGGGACTCAAAAGCTCCCTGGAAAAAAAAAGTCTCTATTCGAGCTTGCATTACAAACTGTTGGAAAAGATAGATGGAGGGGATGACAGGAAAAGCAATTATTTCTTCTGGGCTTCCTCTCTGTCTGGATTCTAAGGAGACGAACACAAAATTCCACCACAGATTGAAATGCTATCTAAACATTCTTGAAAATGTGGTCTTGCTCTCTGAAACCGGACCTGGCCCTGCTGCATCAACCTGTCACCTACGAACACGTGAAGGTGGCGAAGGCCGACATTCCCGCGGGCGGTCTAATTTGGGGCCCGACCTGTCACTACTGCTAGTTTGTGACCGCAGGTCAGATCATAAATAACTAACTGCAAGATACACCTCTACATGGCATGACCCAACAAAAAGTCTTGATGCGTCCTTCCCGTTAGGTTCACATTCTTGGAATTTTAAACACCTGACCCTCTCGTTAAGTATTTCAGTGAGCCGTTCAAAGTGCAGGTTGAAATCACACTAGAAAGGTGTGTCATTATTTCAAAGAGTAGTCATTCGAGACTGGGCACACACAAATCATGCTGTAAACAACTTTATAGGGACACACACTGATCAAAATGTTTCATGGTAAAGGGCTTTTGTTTATTTACAATAAATAGTCTCACATAGACCAAATGTTCAATACCGTTGAATAAAACGTTACTGCACGTGAACTGTGTTGAGAGAAATACAAGGATGGGGAGGATTTAGTTCTTGCCTCAAGGAGCTTATAAACTAGTCGAGGGGGCAAGATTTGTTCGCTAGTAAGTCAAAGGAGAGTACACGCACAGACCTGGGAGTCTGTGGGCAGAAATGATATACATGTAGCTAAGGGGTATCGAGATGAATCTGCTCATGAGAAGTGTGGACCAGATGAGTTCCAAGTCCCTTCTAGGTCTAAAACTCTAATTCCTGTATATCCAGATGAGCTAAACAGAAAATTTCATGGAGGAAGCAGTGTTTGAGCTGGGTCTTAGGTAGATTTTGAAATGAAGTTACTGGAAGAAAAAGAGGAGAGGGAGCATTTCAGACAAAACAAAGTAAAACGCATGGGTTCAGAAAGCACGGTGCTTGCGGAGCACTAAGCCTTCTGTTTGGATGGATCTCGGCAGGACACAAAACTGGAAAGGCAGATTGAGGCCTTGAATGCCAAACAGAGGAACTTGGATTCAATCTGGTAGACAGAGGCCACTGAGGTTTCTGAAGAGATAGATGACAAGACCAGACATATAGAAGGAAAGGTAAAGGGCAGAAGGAGGCTGGAGTATTTGCAGGCTACGTTGTTACTCTTTATTACCTCTAAGGGCCCCATGTACACAGGCCTCACCTGCCAAAGAAGCCATGTTTCATAGGAGAAACCTAAATAGACAAAAACAAAGCAATAAGGGCTAAGAATGATGCAGGGACTAGGAAATCGGATCAGTCTTAGGAAACTAACAGGTCTATATACAAATACTGCTGCTGATGACAACAAGGAAGGAAGGAGATACTTACAAATAGGCCAATGGAAGATGGTTATTAGGAAGAAAAGTTAGTCATAAAACGTAGGGGAAATCGAGACATGGATAAAACTAAAAACGTAAAAGAGACACATAATACCTATAAGCTACTAGCAGAAGAAGCAGGAATAAGAGAGAGCAGGACATTTATACATAGGATGACACCTCCCATCCCCCCAAAATTCGGGTAGCATAATGCATATTTTAAGAAAATAGCTGCACTAAAAAATGTCAAAGAGGACAAATAACAGAACTGAAACTATCACAGAGGCACACACTGACCTAAGGAGTTAGTATCGAAAAGGGAACAGCAGAAACTGCACATAAGACCAGAAAAGGCATGCTCAGCCTCTCTGTTATGACAGCAATTTCTGAAATAAGATGCCTAAACAGAAGAGAATCCAAATGAAAAGGAAAATGGTTAATAGCTAACAGCTGGCCCCTCAGTCGTGGAAGCATGCCTCCTCCCCAAACACCCCTTTCCCCCTTCATTCCCTTCCAACAGCCCTCCTTAGCTAGATCCAAAAAGAACTATACAACTATGACATGAATCCATGTCTGACACTGTGGAGAGAGACAAGGAGACTTCAGTTTTCTCACTTAAGCCTACATGGCACTGGCCCGGGTGAGCTGTGCTCCCATATGCTCCTGGTTCAAGGGACGCCGACTGAGAGCTCACTGCTGGTTTAGGCAGCCCACCTCTGATAGTAGTGACACAAGTCATGCCCACTTCCTGCCGCATGGGGGACAGATCAGAAAGAAAGTGCTCTCCACAAGCATTCTGGTCACTTGGTCATTGGGTGGTGAAGAAATCAGGAGGATATGATTAATATGGAGGAATAAGTTACTTACTTGCCTGCCATCCTGCCCCACGTTCGTCTGACCTCTTACAACAGTTCGAATATTGTCATCCAGTCTCCTAGTGAAAAAGTTCAGGGATACAAATCATTAAAACAGTCTCTACTCTAGGGTGACCAAAAGAAAAACAGCTGGTAACTTATCCATCAACTCCCACAGGGGGCGCCTCCTTATCCAGAGAACCACACAAATTTGAATGATGGAAGACTGAGGCCTCGGACCCCAGCTAAGGCAGCAATGGCAGTGTAAGAAGCCGAGCCCAGCAGAGACTGATCAGTAGTTTCTGCCTTTTAAGAAGCCTATTCTTGCTTATTATTCAGAGCTGTCTGAAAGCACCAACATAACTTAGTATTTTTCAATGGAGAAAACCAGGAATGGCGGTGTTGCCGAAACTCTACGGGAACAAGTCAGAGAATTCAAACTGCCCCCCACAGAATCCCCGGGCACATCCTTAGAAACCTTAAAGGGCTAAGGAGCCGGGGTGCTATATGGGATCGGCGCTTCATCCTCTGGGCCCTGACTGCGATCCGTGTAGGAGGTGGATCTGTGGACTCCAGTTCCAACACAGGCCATTTGGTGGCACCTCAACCAGAGACATTCATACCGGTTTAATTCCACTTTCCGTTCAGAGAATGTTTCAAAGGTATGTCGTCATGCAGTGATTTCTGGACCATTTTTCCCGTGCAAATCCTGGCCAACTCAGTAGTCTCTGCTAGAACTGTTAGAGCCGAAGCCCACCAAAGCCGAAGCAAGAGGCGTCTTTGCACATCCTAAGGCACCCGACTGAACAACACACTCATGGCAAAGGTCTTCACTGAAAGGCCCGAAGGTCGTAAGGGAAAAGGGAAATCATCTCCTGGATTCAAAGTGAGGCTTCTCTTCATCAAAAGTCAAACAAAACAAAACAAATGCAAAAAACGATATTTGAAGTACTGATATCAACCACGTGTCATGTGCCATGTGTCACAGCTGGAAATCCAGACATGGATAAACCAGAACCAGGCTACTGGGCAGGAAGGACTCCTGACGTCTAACTCTGGCAAGCACATCACAGATTAATCCCAATATTTAACCTTCGGTCACCACAAACGCCAATGAGCACATCTGACCATATTGATAGCTGGTATGTGGCCCAGGGATTCATATATAAACCCATCCTCATATCTAAGACTCGGAGGTACAAAAAAAGGTCAATCTGCTAAGGAAATAAAACCAATAAAAATAGAGAAAAAAATGCTTTTACCCCCTTTTGTAACCAACCATTTTGAATAGCCTGTTAAAGCTTCCTTCCCTTTTTAGAAATAATTTGAAGACTGACCAAAAAAATCCGATTCTTTGCCACAAGGTTCATATGGAAATCCAGTTAAGGGATTTTTTTTTTTTTAAGTTGTCATAAACAGCAAACTTGAGATTTCAGGGTTCTAACAGATAAGTGTGATCTAGAATATGATTAAAATCAACAGCATACTTTTCATCAACGATTAATAATCATATGGTGTCACTTACCTTATTTTCAGTCTAATTTTGTTCACGACTTCATCAATGTTTGCCAGAGACTACAAAAAGAAGGAAAAGTGCCAGCTATTACTTCACTTTCTAGAATTTCCCCTTTACAGGGAAATAATGAGCTATCGAGGCTATTTATGACATCTCAAAAAAATTAATCATAGTGTGATACAATTTTAACTTTAAAAAAAAAAAAAAGAGTGGGTGGTTCACTGGGATGGAGCGCCTGGGTGGTTCAGTGGATGGAGCATCCAACTCTTGATTTCGGCTCAGGTCATGATCTTGCCATTTGTGGGATCGAGTCTCGTGTCCCCTGCTTGTGATTCTCTCTCTCCCTCTCTCTCTGCCTCTCCCCCACTTGCACTCTCTCCCAAAATAAATAAATAAAGTTAAAAAAAAAAAAAAGAGCATAGCAGTTGTTGGCAACTACTGCAAATTCCAGCCTGGTATCTATTTTTAGTAAATAAAGTTGTATTGGAACACAGTCATGCCCATTCATTTACATATTATCCACAGCTGCTTCTGAGCCACAAACGCAGAGGTGAACAGTTGCAACAGAGACAGAATGGTCCACAATGCCTAAAATATTTCCTATCCAGCCCTTTACAGAAAGTTTGCTGACCCCTGGCATATAGGATTGTGACAAGTTCATATAACAAAATACACCAACTAAAATGAAAGATTACAACCCACAACAAGAGGAATAAATCTTACTAACATAATGTTGCACCAAAAAAGCCAGACACAAGGACATATGTCGTATGACTCCTTTTATATCGTCCAAAAATGAGTGAGGCTATTCTTTCATGTCAGGAGCCAGGATGGTGGCTATCTTTGGAGGAGGTAGTTACTGTGAGAAGGCAAGAGGGGTCCATCTAAAGACGCTGCACGAATGTCTTATTCTCTAAATGGTGGTTACCTGGCTGTATTCATTTTGTGAAAATTCATCAAATTGTACACTTACGACTTGAATACTCCTCTACATCATGTTATATGCTGATAAATAAATAAATCTATTTTTTTAAAAAAAAAATTTTTTTTTTCAACGTTTATTCATTTTTGGGACAGAGAGAGACAGAGCATGAACGGGCGAGGGGCAGAGAGAGAGGGAGACACAGAATCGGAAACAGGCTCCAGGCTCTGAGCCATCAGCCCAGAGCCCGACGCGGGGCTCGAACTCACGGACCGCGAGATCGTGACCTAGCTGAAGTCGGACGCTTAACCGACTGCGCCACCCAGGCGCCCCAAATAAATCTATTTTTTCGAAGTTTGTAGATCCATTAGAAAAAAACATCTGGAAGGAAAAACACTGGTAGCTTTGGAATCTATACTGGTAGCTGTGATCTATGAAATCAGTAGCAGTAATTTCAATCTGAGAAGGGATTCTAAATTTTTCTTCTTTTTACCTGTAAGTATTTTCTAACTGCTCTATATTGGCTACACGTTGCTATTGTAATTATAATACAGTTATTTCGAGTTTTAGGACAATGACACACAAGTGGACGATTTCCAACCTTAGCCAGCAGAAAATGCAAGGAAATGGTGCCCCCTAGTGGAATAGAGATTGTACAATTTTATAACACCATTTTAACTCAAGTTTTCAAAAAACAATTTTTTAAGTCCTCTTTCCTTTTACCTCAGAAGGAAGCAAAGGTGATGCAGGAACTGTGCTTACTAATTATTACCAACAACCTCTGCTGGCAGGAGAAGGCCAGGAGCCTGCCAAGAGCAGGCCTGGTAAAAGAACCAGGTCACAAGTGAGATGTCAGACCAGTCCATTTACATCTTTGTTTACTGTTCTGACAAAGCCACTGGTTACTGAGAATTTTCAGAAATCCAGACTAAGGTGAAAATGAATGTCAGAAAACAGAAGTGATTTTAGTAACTATTTTAATTGAGGAAGCTGTCAAGTTACCCCAGAACCGGACTGGGTATAAACCACCAGTGTATTAACAGGAGCTGAGTTTGTTGGAGGACCTACATTGGGCACAGTGCTGCCACTACGAACATGCTCTATGTATAGAGGGCAATCTGTTTAGCCTGAGTGTATACTTCTTCATGTGTAAACTGGGCATAACCTCTTCCTTAAAAAAAAAAAAAAAAAAAAAAAATGGTGGGGGGAGTATTTTAAAAAAACTACTTAAAAAATGTTAACATCTAGGGCGCCTGGGTGGCTCAGTCGGTTGAGTGTCTGACTTCGGCTCAAGTCATGATCTCACAGCTTGTGGGTTCGAGCCCTGTGTTGGGCTCTATGCTGACAGCTCGGAGCCTGGGGCCTGCTTTGGATTCTGTGTGTCTCTCTCTCTTCTCCTCCCCTGCTCACACTCTGTCTCTCTCTCTCTCTCAAAAATAAATAATACAACATTTTAAAAAATTTAATTAAAAAAATGTTAACATCTGAAGAATCTGGGTGAAAGGTAGCCATAAATTCATTGTACCAATGGATAACTATACCAAAATTTAAAAATTATAGTTTATTTGAAATCGGTAAAACAAAAACAAACAAAAAAGAAATTGGTAAAACATGTACATAACCAAAAAGCCAAACAGTACAAGAGGATAAATTCGTGAAAAGCTAGGCTTCTTCTCTCCCTGTCCTGCCCGTCTGCCCCAGTTCTCCTCCTGAGAGGCAATGGCTCCGAGCTGGCTTCTTCTGTACTGTCCCAGAAACGGTCTATGTATTTAAATTTAAAGCATGTCCATAACTTACATCCCTTTCTTTATACAATGCACATTGTCCTGCATCGTACTTTTTTCACTTAACAATATGACTTGGAGGTTATTCCACAACAGTAAATATTGATTTGGGGTGCTACATACACTAACCAATGATTAAATTTAACTCCTTAAACATGAAGGTCTTGCTTAAACTATCACAATTTTTCTAAGAAGAGTAATTCAAAATATTTATGCCTTCGGATGTTCAACTGCATTTAAAAGAGCAATAACATGGGAATGGCCTAAATGGCCACCGTAGAAAAGTTAAAATAAATCAAGCCAAATTGATGCGGTGGACTTTTACACTACTGGAGATGCAGGGCAGGAAGGCTCCAAAACAACTAAGATCGTTTATGATAACATGCTAATAAGAGGAAAACACTAAAATGCAACTATTTAAAGACCAGAAAGAAATGTTCTAAAATCATCATGCTTGAAAAGATGCTCAACATCACTCATCATCAGGGAAAAAAAATCAAAACCACACTGAGATACCACCTCACACCGGTCAGAGCGGCTAAAATTAACAACTCAGAAAACTACAGGTGCTGGCGAAAATGTGGAGAAACAGGAACCCTCTTACACTGTTGGTGGCAATGCACACTGGTGCAGCCACTCTGGAAAACAGTATGGAGGTTCCTCAAAGAATTAAAAATAGAACTACCCTACAACGCAGCAATAGCACTACTAGGAATTTATCCAAGGGATACAAGAGTGCTGATTCATAGGGGCACATGTATCCCAATGTTTATAGCAGCACTTTCAACAACAGCCAAATTATGGAAAGAGCCTAAATGTCCATCAACTGATGAATGGATAAAGATGTGGTTTATATATACAATGGAATAATACTTGGCAATGAGAAAGAATGAAATCTGGCCATCTGCAGCAACGTGGATGGAACTGGAGGGTATTATGCTCAGTGAGAAGACAGACACCATGTTTTCACTCGTATCTTGAGAAACTTAACAGAAGTCCATGGGGGAGGGGATTGTTACAAACAGAGAGGGAGGGAGGCAAACCACAAGAGACTCTTAAAAACAGAGAACAAACTGAGGGTTGATGGGGGTAGTGGGGGGAAGAGGGGAAAATGGGTGATTGGGCACTGAGAAGGGCACTTGTTGGGATGAGCACTGGGTGTTGTATGTAAGCAATGAACCACGGCAGTCTACCCCAAGAACCAAGAGCACACTTGACACACTGTGTTACCCAATTTGACAATAAGTTACATTGAAAAAAAATTTTTAATGTTTAAAAATATAAAATGATCATGTTTGACCACATGCTACCTAGACGGATTGGTGACCACGTTCCCTTCATCTTCCAGATTTTCTGCTGATTCCCCAGCAGGGAAAGGGTGCTAACGTTTAATGTGGATTCATTATGCAATACTCTTCTAGATGTTCTACAGAAATGATATCCCTTAATCTTCTCAACCACACTAGGCATGCTATTTTCTATTCGGGGGGGGGGGGGCGCGGGAGATTAGGCTCTGAAAGGATGGATGTTTTGTCCAAGGCTGTGTATATAACATTCAGCACGGCTGGACTTGGTTGGGGTCAATCTTGACTCTTGGGTTTCTGCTCTTTCTTACTCTACCATGCTCTTTTTTTTTCTTTTTTTAATGTTTATTTATTTTTGAGAAAGTGAGAGAATGAGAGAAAGAGAGAGAGAGAGGAAGAGAGACAACCCTAGGCAAACACTGCCCTATCAGCGCAGAGCCCGATGCAGGGCTCGAACCCACAAACCATGAGATCATGACCTGAGCCGAAATCAAGAGTCGGCCACTTAACCAGTTGAGACACCCAGGCACCCCTAACCATGCTACCTCTAAAGTTAGATCCTCAACCTAACTTTTAGGCATCCCACATATCCAAGGGATGTGGCACACTCCTTGCTAGGTTAGTAATCCTCACAGGGTGGAGGGACTCCCCTGGTGTTGGGGAAATGCCCCAAAGGAATCCAGATTGGTGACCCTGGGTGGAGGTGATACATCTGCTCTTTGAGAATCACCCATCTAGTTTAGTTATAAGGTGGTTGTACAGTTTTATGACTTAAAAATATTTTAATGATGGAAAAGTATTTCCTAATAGCAATTCTTGCTAATTACAGAAAATACAGAACTTCCCACTGCACTTCCATCAGAAAATAATCACCATTAGCGTTTTGGTATATTTCTACTGTTCTTTCTAAGCAAATATGTGGCTTTAAAAAATTAAACTGGAGGGGCGCCTGGGTGGCGCAGTCGGTTAAGCGTCCGACTTCAGCCAGGTCACGATCTTGCGGTGCGTGAGTTCGAGCCCCGCGTCGGGCTCTGGGCTGATGGCTCAGAGCCTGGAGCCTGTTTCCGATTCTGTGTCTCCCTCTCTCTCTGCCCCTCCCCCATTCATGCTCTGTCTCTCTCTGTCCCAAAAATAAATAAACGTTGAAAAAAAAAAATTAAAAAAAAAAAAAAATTAAACTGGCATGAGAAACAATTTGGCATCTTACTGTTTTCACTTAACAACACAGATCCAGACCATTGGGGGGGGGGGGTTCATTCAAAATTCTTTAGAAAAAAATCTTTAGAAACAGCTCCACGTGACTCTTCTGTCAAAGTTATTAATTGTATCAGTTTTATATTTATTTTTATAGATTTTACCTAGATTCCCCTAGTCAAACCTTTAATGAAAACATGGCAAATGATTATCTTCAGTTTTCTACTAGGAGACTAGAAAAATTTTCCAGATCTTTGTTACCAAACCTGGCTACTCTTCAGAACTACCCCTAAGAGCCCTATAAATACAGCAAGCTGAGCTCCTGCCACATGGACCTAGTGAGTTAGAACTGCCTGGGGATGTCCTGCCTCCAGGCACAAACCTCCAGGCAACCACTGACACGCAAGCTGCTCCTACTCAACAGACACCGCATACACATCCTCCTCCTTAGAGTGACCCTAAACTCATTCTTGATACACTGACATCTACTTCAAATTTTTTAAAGTTTTTTTTCATGTTTATTTTAGAGAGAGAGAGACAGAGAGAGAGGGAGACAGAGAGACAGAGCACGAATGGAGGAGGGACAGAGAGAGAGGGAGACACAGAATTCAAAGCAGGCTCCAGGCTCCAAGAGGTCAGCACAGAGCCTGACATGGGGCTTGAACTCACCAACCGTGAGATCAGGACCTGAGCTGAAAATGGACGCTTAACTGACTGAGCCACCCAGGCGCCCCTAAATATTCTAAACTTGACTCAGAAGTATTTGCTGCAGGTCCATGAGGTGTAGAGATGGGTTTTACCCAAGATTTGGCAACAGGTGAAAGACATTATGATTCATGCCACTATTTTCTATTACGTTGTCATTACAGACCACGGGAATCTGGGCTGGAAAATGAACTGCTAAGTGTAAATCTGGGGTCGGGGAAATAAAAGCAACCTTGTGTCATAAATTTTCTTGCATTGCTAAGAAACTTCACTACACGTTATCGTGTACACGGAGGTACGATTAGACAAGACATATAACTACATCTGTGGAATGACAAATGTCTAGTTGCTACTTTCAGTAGTTTAAAATCAAATACATACAAAAACATATCAGGAAGAAGTGAGAACCTGGTGGTTTCCTATGTAATTTCCACATCTAACAGTTATTTTTGCTTTGATGAGTCAGCATTCTTGATACAGTGGGGCAAATGGTATTTTCACAGCTAAAACTGCTGTCTTTATACAAGTTGTTCCCAAATTTCTACCTCCAGCTAATTCCTAGAATTCCTCTTTCACACTAAACAATGAGCTCTAAAGGCTATCTGTGAAATCTCAAAAAAGACAATCACACAGAATCATACCATTTTCTCCAACTTTATTTAAAAAAATGAATATGTCCATTAGAAATTTTTTTTAATGTTTATTTATTTTTAGAGAGACAGAAGGCAAGTGGGGGAGGAGCAGAGAGAGAGGGAGACAGAATCTGAAGCAGGCTCCAGGCTCCCAGGTGTCAGCACAGAGCCCGACACAGGACTCGAACTCACGGACCATGAGATCATGACCTGAGCCGAAGTCAGATGCTTAACTGACTGAGCCACCCAGGCACCCCAAATATGTTCATTAGAAAAAGCTTAGAAGGGGGAGTCTGGATGGCTCAGTCAGCTGAGCATCCGACTCTTGATTTCAGATCAGGTCATGATCCCAGGGTCACAGGATTGAGCACCCCGTTGGACTCTGCACGGAGTGTGGAGCCTGGTTAAGATTCATATTCTCTCTCTCTCTCTCTCTCTCTCTCTCTCTCTCTCTCTCTCTCCCCCCTCCCTCTGCCCCTCCCCCACTTGTGCCCATGTTCTGTCTCTCAAAAAATAAAAATTAAAAAAAATTTTTTTAATTAAAAAAATAAAAGAAAAAGTTTGGAAGGATATATGCCAAAAATATTAATAATTATGAGAATTATGAGCTCCAGACTCAAATATCCAAATCCACACTTCCACCGGAACGGCCCCCAAATGTTCAAAACTTAGGTTGCCCTTACACCCCACTCCTACTCTATTTACCACTAAAGCCTGCTCTTCCTCCTTATCCCCAAATTAGCTTAAAGGTATCTGGTGTTGACCCACTCCTTCTGCCAGCCTAGAGAGCAAAGTTCAAAATCCTTCATTTGGGTGCGCCTGGGTGGCTCAGTCGGTTAAGCGTCCAAATTTGGCTCAGGTCATGGTCTCGTGGTTCATGGATTCAAGCCCCATGTTGGGCTCTGGGCTGACAGCCTGTCTCAGGCTCCTGCTCCTGCTGTCTCTCCCTTTCAGAAATAAATAAAACATGAAAAAAATTTTTTTAATTAAAAAAAAATCCTTCATTTGGCGTATAACGTGCAGCTGAAATGCCATTTCTTCAGGGAAGTCTTTTTGGGTCCCTGAGACTAAGTGAGGCGGCGTGTGCTCTGCTCCCACAGTACTTGGTGCGCTTCCTTCATGGCAAGGCTGAGCACTTTCTCCCTCTGTGCCTCCTTATTCTCATAACACCACTATTAAATGTTTAGAACGGTATCTGTGTGTTCAGTAAATGTTAACTATTATCACAGTTGTAGCAGAACTTAGGGGTCTTTAGAGAGCAAGCAGCAAATCATAATTATACAAACAGGCTATTGTAGAGCCATAATAATTCGCTTATAATCTGTTAATGGTGTATTTATTACCTGTTAAGGTAGACCAGAAGCTCTGGGTTGGTAAGGACCCCATCTGTCTTGTTCACCAGCTAGGCCCAGATTTCTTAGAAAACTGGGCAGAGGAAGTGTGTTTTGGTGGGTAAAGGAAGGAATTTTAGATTCCATATCCTTTCAACCAGTCTGTGACTTCGGACTCCTAAATGGCTCTGTGGACTTGCTCTCTGAATCCCAGTCTTCACTCGGGCTCTTATCGTCCCCTGTAGGTGATCTGCCAACTGGTCTTCCTGCCTCCAGTTCTGCCTCCCCTGGCTCACCCTCTGCTCTGCTGCCAGATGGAATATTTTAAATGTGAATCTGATCCAGTCATTACCCTGTCAAGAGTCCTTTTTTTTTTTTGAGAAAGAGAAGGTATGTGCAGGGGAGGGGCAGAGAGAGAGAGACAGAAAGAAAGAGAGAGAAAGAGAAAGAGAAAGAGAAAGAGAGAGAGAGAGAGAGAGAGAGAGAGAGAGAATGAGAATCCCAAGCAGGCTCCACACTGTCAGCACAGAGCCCGACACGGGGCTCAATCTCACAAACCATGAGACCATGACCTGAGCTGAAATCAAGAGTCGATGCTTAAATGACCGAGCCCCCTAGGCTATCTAAAGTCTGTAAGTGAACAGCCACTGCCTAGAGTCACTGTCTCCAGCGCAGGGCGTGGACATCCCAAAGGGGTTTGCAATAATGCCCATTAGAGTGTGAAAAGAAAACATTAAAATCTCTATTTTGGGGGGGCTGGATATACTTTATTGACAGTACATGACAAAAACCTCTGTTTTTATTATTTATGTAACAAACACTACTAAAACCTAATTTATTTAAGACAGCTACTAGAGGATGTACCTAATATTTTGAGGATGTGTACAAACCTAAAACTGGGCCCGGTGACAATGAGCTGTGTGGAAAATATTTCCCTGAGAGGTATGCGGGGCCTGCAAGCCTAGAGAACACGGTCCCTTCAGGACCCTTGCTCTGCCAACCCCATCAGCCTTATCTCCTAGGAGGCTCTGTTCCCTGTGCACACTCTGTGTTTCTCATCTCTGAGCCTTTGTCCTGTGCTTAGAATGAACTTCTCTCCCTGTCATCCTAGATTTGCCCATCAGTTGACTCTGCCTAGGGTAGTGTTCCGCCAGACGGCCACAGGCCTGGCTCCTTCATAGGTATCAAGTCTTCGTTTAAAGGGAAGTACCTCACACAGACCTTCCCCGGCCACTTATCTAGAGGAGCCCCCCGCCCCCGCTGCACCTGCTGTTTACCATAGTATCCACGACACTTGAGAATTTCTTGTATATTTATTTGTCGATTTGTTTATTGTCTTCTTCCTCACGCTAGACTCCACAAGACTAGGAACTTGCCTGCCACACCATTTCCCTCCAGTTTCTAAACAGTTCCTGGCATTTAGTAGATACTTCATAAATGTGTGTGACTAAATGAAGGAATGACTCCTTTAAGATTTGGCAGAAGGCCTGCCTCCTCTCTGAGGTTTTGATTTTCTTAGGAAGAACGTTCCTTTGTTCCTCACTAAACCATTCAATACCTCCCCCACAGCATTCATCAGTGTCTCTCCCCCAGCCCCCTGCCCTTGATCATGTACACTTCAAGGGCATGGACCAGGTGTTATTCTTCTTTGTGCCCCCAGCGCCTAGCTTGGTGACCGGTACCTGTCAGGTGCCCACTGAACGTTTGCTGAATTCATAAATGAATTACCAAAAAGAACTCTAGCTGACTTTCTCCCGACTCTGACGCTTCTAATTCTCTACTTCACACCTAAACACCCAAAAAACAACTGTGTAAGAAAAACTCATCTGTATAGTCAAGCCACCCAACACAACAAAATAAAAAACAAAGTCTGAAAATTCGCATCTCAAAATAGGAGTGAGAGTAGCTTTATGACCCCAGGGTTATCCTCCCCACCTCACTCCCACTCTTCCCGATTAGTTTTAAAAATCCTTTCTACCTCCCAATTTACCACAGAAAATGTAGGGGACTCTTACAGACTAAAGATAGCATTTCTTTCTTCTTCTTCTTCTTCTTTTTTTTTTTTTTTTTTTTAAGTAGGCTTCATGCCCAGCACAGAGCCCAATACAGGGCTTGAACTCATGACCCTGAGATCAAGACCTGAGTTGAGATCAAGAGTCAGACACTTAAGTGACTGAGCCACCCAGGCGCCCCATTACAATTTCTAATAATATGCTCACAATACGAAGAATTCCACTCTCACACAACAGTATTTGGTATAAGCTAACCCCCCACCATACCCCAATCGGTTACAATGATTTGAATTTAACTCTCATTTGTTTATCAAGTCTCCTTAGATCATGCAGTATAACACAGCAATCACAACACTTGGGATGAGCCAGAGGCCACTGAAATGAAGGAAACCCTATACTCACTTGCTCTGTTGGAAACAGGGTATTGATATACTCCACGGCATTGAAATCTGCTCGATCTAGAGGATCCTGGCTTGGAAACACCTGTATGAAGACAGGGGATTAAAAAATAACTGTCATCTTTCTGTCTTGTTTAATGTATTCTTTCTTTACTTCCTACTGGATGGTAAATTCTTTGAAAGCAAGAAACATACCTTTTTTCATTTTAAAGGCTTAACACCCAACGACTGCTTGGGAAAATATCTGTTAAAGTGAATCTTTGATTTTCACTAACATCTGTAATTTTAACATCTTGGTGCAACTAACAGAATGTGCAACAGCGGCAAGTTCCACAGATATCAACAAAATTCCACAGACAAGGGAAAATAAATGGGCTTTGTCCACTATCAGATTAAACCAGCTGATGACATGACTGTATTAAGGAAGGCTTGATAAAAGACTTATGCATATGTCTGTGATGGCTTAGTACTAGAATTCACTTTGCACTGAAGCAATTTTTATGCTTCAGACAGTGTCAGGAAATGGAGCTTGCATTCAGGAACTGTCCATCTCTTTAGCAGAAGAAAGAACACTGCCTCTGAAAAATAACTCCCTTCAAAAGCTACAACTTGAATAACATGTAACAAGGTAGATTATGGAAGCAGTGGAGTGATGCCCTGGGTACTGGATTTCACCAGCTCAAGACAGTCATTCTGGGAAGCCAATTTTTTCTTTGTGTGTGTGTGTGTGTGTGTGTGTGTGTGTGTGTGTGTGTTTATATATATGAAATTTATTGACAAATTGGTTTCCATACAACACCCAGTGCTCATCCCAAAAGGTGCCCTCCTCAATACCCATCACCCACCCTCCCCTCCCTCCCACCCCCCATCAACCCTCAGTTTGTTCTCAGTTTTTAACAGTCTCTTATGCTTTGGCTCTCTCCCACTCTAACCTCTCTTTTTTTTTTTTTTTCCTTCCCCTCCCCCATGGGTTCCTGTTAAGTTTCTCAGGATCCACATAAGAGTGAAAAAATATGGAACGCTTCACGAATTTGTGTGTCATCCTTGCGCAGGGGCCATGCTAATCTTCTCTGTATCGTTCCAATTTTAGTATATGTGCTGCCGAAGCGAGCACAAGCCAATTCTTTTCTGATGTCTGCTCATTAGATAAACCTATGCTAGAACCAGTCTTCTTAAGAAACAGCAAAAATACACTCTTCTAAAATTCTTGCCAAACCGTAACTGACTGCGTTGTTTGTTTCTTCTATTAGGGACCATTAGGTCCAAAGAGAAAATGAAATGTATGTCTTTTTCTGTCAGGTGGAGGCGGGTGGGGAGCTGTGGCCTGAACAACAAAACCTTTGCCCAGTGGTCTGGCATCCTTAGGATGTGCCAAGTGTCCTTTGTATGGGGTAATCCAACCACTGGTAGAAAAACACACATCCAAAAATCTATAAATGGGACAATACAAATAAGTTAGTACAGTGGCAGACCTATAATCAGTATTAATGCTCAAAAAAATATTAACTATTAGCAATGGTAGTAGTAATGCTTTATTTCAAAAAACTTCCCAGTGGTCATTAAATATGGCACAACCCTCCTTTTCTTAAATCTCATCCCCTACACCAATTCCTTTAACGGAGATCCTCTCCCTTTATCAGAAGCAAAATCCTGCACAAGGGTCTAAGTCACTATTTCCAATACAATTACTCTTAAAAACCTAGTAAACTTGAAAAGAGAATTTAGTCAACCAAAGAGTTCCGGAAGGGAAGGAAGGCCTCCCGGGAATATTCTTCAACCTAATCCAAATTAATCAACAGCAGAAATTCTCAACCATTTAAGTACGGTAAAGGGTCCTTTTTCAACCTTGTCCCCTCTGCTCTGTGACCCGCTGCAGGTGTTAAAGTTGTTCCCCTTCTCAATTCCTAGTCCCTCACAAAAGGTTAGACTGAGAAGCGGGAGCAGCGGCACACCAGCCTGGTAAATAATCCCCCAAATCTGACGTTGGTATCCACGAACTCCCTTCTTCCAGGTTCATGCTTTCAGGAGGCGCGGTTCCTTTGCCCAAACTCACCAGGACGCCTCATCCTCTAAAGACAATCAAGGCCTAGAAAGGGTCCTCTCCCTCCCCTGGATTCAGCAAACCCTTCCCATCACCACCTCCCCCCCAAACTTGTCCTTTCGCTTCGGCGCCTAGCTCCCACCTCTCCGGCCAAAGACTGCTTCCTCCCCATCCCACCTCGGGTCCCACCCCCAGACTTCCCCACCCTCAGCTCTCCTGCCCCGTCAGGGCACGGAACGCTCACCTGCTCGATGGCGAGCTGCACATCAGGCGTGAGCTGCAGCACGGCTTCCAGCTCCTCCACGAACTCCAGTTCCTCTTCCTCCATCATCCCTCCGCCCAGCTCCCTCCCGACGCTCACCTCAACCCCGAGCAGCACCTCCAGCCGCCCCCCACGCACCAGAACCACAGCCCTCTCTCTGCAGCGCTCAGGCAAACCTCCTTTCCTTCAGCCTGCCGGGCACTTCCGGAAAGCAGGGCACTTCCGGGATCTGGGGCACTCTGGGATAGTGGAGGACTGACCTCTGCGACTGCGGAGGAGGCATTCCTGTCACGTCCCCGGAGTCTCCCCGGGCAGTCCAGTGGTCCCGCAACCCCTGCCTGTCCTCAGCTCTCCTTAAGATGGTGAGGGCGCCCCCCCCCCCAACGGAGGCCCCGGTGTTGGGGAGGTCCTGGCCGCCTCCCCACCCCCCGGCAGGACCCCCAGTGAGGGTGAGCCCCGACTGCGTCGCGACCGACCGACAGCAACCCTCGCAGGCCGCGAAGCCGGCGATCCTACCGCTCCCAGGGCCCCCTTGGTCAGTGGCAGTAGGTGTCCCCCTGCCACCGGGGGAGAAATGACCCCAGCTGGTAAGTGGCGATGTTGCCAAGGACAATTTGTCGGAGGGACAGCGTCCACTTGACAGAGTTAAGTTCCCCGTGTGCCAAGCCTCTAGGCAGTTTTCTGGGGGTGTCTGCAGCCTCTCCCTAGTGGAGGAAGGGGGAAGAGCCAAATTAGCGCTCCGCCGCTGGGGAAATGTTTACTTTCCGAGACTCCGAATATCTGGAGTCTAAGTCCCATTCCACGACTGATAAGCTGTGGGTTCTTGGGCAAATTACTGCATCTGCCCCTTCCCCTGCAAGGATGTGGTGAGCGTTAAATATAAAAAGCGCTATGCAAATTTAAGCTAGTAATACAGGTAATATTAGGGTGTCTAGTCCTCATGCACCACGATGGGAAGAGAGGCCAGATCTTCCTGTGGAACTGCTTTTTCTCCAGACGCTTAAAACAATGAGACAATTGTAGCCAACCAGAGGAGTTGTTTTACCAGTTAAACATTGGGCATTTACAAAATGGAAGAGTCCTTGGGCCCGCTGAACTTTTTTTTTTTTTTAATTTTATCAAAATTGTAGTAAACGTGAAAGCAATTTCTAACAATAAGAGAAGGCTTAAAAATATAAATCGGCTATACGATAGAATAGTACTGACTCATAAAACTATGGTTTTGAAAGTTACTTAATGTCATGGAAAAACGTGCTTAATATGTTTCAGGAAGTAAAACGTACATTTGAGAGAGCAAAAATGTACAGTATAGCCCCCATGTATGTGTATTTTGCACATATAAAAATGACATCAAAGAAATATTACTGTTCTGCAGGTGATGGAAAGTACACTCTATATTTTTCCAGAATGTCTACCAATAGCCTGTAGTACTTTTATAATACTTTTTTTGAAAGGAAAAATTTGATCCACCTGATTGGAATTTTTTGCCATCTTTCGTATTAAGGCATAATTTACATCCAGTAGAATTCACCTTTCAGTTTATAATGCCATGAGTTTTGTTAAAGGCGTATAGTCATGTATCTACCATCCCAGTCGAGACCTAAGACAGTTCTATTATTTCTCCAAATTCCCTCATGCTCCACCCCATTGCCTGGCAACCACTGACCTGATCTCTGCCCCTACGGTGTGGCTTTTTCAGAATGTCATATAAATGTAATCATACCACATGTCACCTTCGGAGTCTGGCTTCTTTCACCCAGCGTGAAGCTGTTGCATTTCATCCATGTTGTTGCATGTGTCAGTAGTTCATTTCTCCTTGCTGAGTGCTATTCTGCTGTGCGGCTATACCACAATTTGTTTTTCCATTCTTTGGTCGAAGGACATTTGAGTTGTTTCCAGTTGTTGGCAATGATGAATAAAGCTGCTGTGAACAGTCATGTGCAGGTTTTGTGTGAACAAAAGTTTTCATTTTACTGGGGTAAATGCTTAGAAGTGGGATTGCCGGGTTGTATGGAAAGTCTGTGTTAAGCTTTGTAAGAAACTGGTAAACTGTGTTTCCAACATAGCTGTATAATTTTTGCATTCCTACCAGTGATATACAAGAGTTCTGGTTGCTCATAGAGCTTTTTAATCATGATAAGAGCTAACATTTCCTAGCCCCTACCATATGCCAGGCACCATGCTAGGCATGCATTATCTCTTTTAACCCACATGGCATTCTGAGGTTGGAAGTTAGTATCATTGCCCCATTTAACAGATGAGAAAATGGAGACGTAGTTAAAATCAATAACTTGTGGGGCACCTAGGTGGCTCAGTCACTTAAGCGTCCGACTTCAGCTCAGGTCATGATCTCACGGTCCTTGAGTTCAAGCCCCGCATTGGGCTCTGTGCTGACAGCTCAGAGCCTGGAGCCTACTTCGAATTCTCTGTCTCCCTCTGTCTCTCTCTGCCCTCTCCCGCTCAGGCTCTGTCTTTCTCTCTGTCTCTCAAAAATAAGCATTAAAAAAAAATTAAATAACTTGTCCAAGATCCCATAGCTAACTCTTCCAAACATTCACTCACTCATTCAATAAACTCAATATATGTATTGAATGAATGAATGAATGTTCCTGCTGTTCTTGCTGGTGATAGGCACTAGGCTAGGTGCTGGGAATTTAGCAGTCAACAAAATAGATCAAGTGCCTGCCTCCACAGAGCTATTTCCATGTCTGAAAAGAGTATTCATACAAATAAACATAATGAAAGACAAAGCATATGTTGAAAGACTATTTTGAAAGAGTATTCTGATTGGATTTGGGGGTCAGGAAAGGCATCTCTGAGGAAATGAATTTTAAGCTGAAGCAAAGGGTGGGTGGTGAGAGGAATCGCAGGTGACAGATGAAAGGAATGGTGTGTGCAGAAGCCTTGAGGATGGAAGAAATTGGCCAGGGGGATGGGACTTTGAAAGCCAAGGGGAGAATGGTAAAGAAGAGGCTAGAGAAAAAGGTGGTGCCAGATGATGGAGGCTCCTGAAGGTCATGTTAAGGAATGAGAAGCCTTGGAAGGACTGTGAGCAGAGAAGTGACATGACCAAGTTTAGCATGCCTGTTATCAGCCCTAGTCCCCTCATTTTCGTTTTCTCTGCTTCTGAGAAGTGGGCATAATTGTGGCAGGTCATGAAACAAGGATGACGGTTTCCAGTCCAAATTCATGGTATCCAGTTTCCACTGCTTGTCCTTTATGCATTGTCAACTCAATTGCATTCCCCCTGCTTCCCTACTCTGAAGCTCCCAACTCAATTATTTCCCTTCTCCCTCTTTGCAGATAAGATACTAGTAATGAATATAAGCTTGGGTTTAAGAAAGCTGTCCAGTACAAAAAGTGTAGGAAGACAAAAGAGCAGAGATACAGGTGGACCCTACATTTAAAAAAAGGGCGTTAAGATAAGTAATGACAGGCTAGACTTATTTATGATAAGCGAAAGAGGGAAATGGAAGGAGGCAGTCTGGAGAGACAGATTATATGGTTTTAAGATAAAATATGGATATTTACATATATGAGAAATTTGGAGATGAAAATAAGGAGCATGTGATATTCTCACAATTTTTTTCCTGTGATGCAGTGGGATGGGGTGTAGCTGATGACAGAGTATTACAGAAAACATTTTCTCACTTGAAATTTCACCTGATGCATAAATTCAGTCTCTAATACTTAAAACCTACTCACATACCTTGGAAGCCCTACCCTGTAATAGGCAGTGGAAAAGGGCGGGGGGGGGGGGTTTGTTAAAGGAGGAACACAGTAGGCCCCAGGGGATTTATGGGGTGCATCTTTCAGGACAGCATCAAAATAAAGTGGGAAAATCCAGTAACCCCCAAATGAATTTTCATAATGTTTCCCATTAGGATGGAAGTATTAAGTAGTTTTAAAATAGCCTTTGTTAATGACATCCAGTGAGGTCTTTCAGTTTCATATGCCTGTCAATTTTGTGTTTCTTTCTGCCTCTGTTAAAGGGAATCTCCAAAACCCTGGTATATTTACAACTGGTTTGATTGTTTTTGAAGTAGCTGTACTACATTAAGTAGACATCGTGCAGAGTATGTTATTTTATAAGATCAAGACAGTATCTTTCTTCCAATTAAGCTTCCCCTTCATAATGACCCTCCCCTAAACAACTGAGCTTTTTGTGAGATTTCTTGTAAAAAAAAAAAATTGCAAGATGTCTGAATACCTGATCTTAGCCACTAAAGGCCAGTAGCATAGCCCCATTCCAACACTGTATTAACCAAAAATATTCCCTAAAAATTTCTAAAATGCCTCCTAGGACTCTCAAACACAATTATCCTATTATTACTATGATCCTATTATCACTATGGGTGGCAAAGTCCCCACGCCAACTTGTAATTGGAGGAATATAATTTGATTTCTACAAGAAAGCTTGTTTAAAAAATGTTTGATTGGCACTCCTTTATGGACTGTTTTTAGTATGTGACTTTTCATGATGATACTGTCTTTTGCTGTCCTTCATTCCTCAATTTTTTGAATATCCTGAACCACCAGCATTTGGTTTTGATCGGCAGTCAGATGTTCTGCTTGTCCCCATAGCCTGGACACCCAGTTTTGTTTTGATTGGCACGCTCGTTCTCTGTGCATGCCCGTTCTTGCTAAACAGATCCTAATTGCCAGCTAGCTTCAGCAGCTCCCCTGTTCCCACGATCATAGCTCAGGCATTCAGTCATGCTGGCTCCCAGATGCCTTTAGAACTTCCGCAGTGGCTACATAGGATTCACATTCAGTAATTCCTTCGCCTACTTGACAAGGTGATAACTATATAGGCCAAAATGACAGAACTTTTGTGTACGTCTTACACTTTACAACAAAAACAAAAACATTTGGTTTTATACAATTAACATTAACTAACCAGTACAATCATTATAATGTAGCTGCCATTAATTTATTGTATCTAACATCCTTAAGTGTCTTACAATGCCATTGACACTTCCAGCCCTGTTTTCTTGTTTCTTTGTCTCTACTTCTTCTGTTGTATTTCCTGAGCTGGATCTTCAACCACTTCTCTTCTCCTGGTCTACACCAGTAGTTCTTAATCTTTTTTGAGTCTGAGTCCCTTGGAGGACATGAAGAACACTATATAGATCCTTTCCCCCAGAAAAATACACATTTGCACCTTTTGCATGCAGTTTGAAGGGAAAGGGGGATTCCACTGAATATATCTTAAACTTTTTTTTAACCTCTTTTTTTAAGTCCCTGCCTCCTTCTGCTAAACATAAAAATTTTGTGAACAGCCTTCCCACACATAATATTCTTCAATTTCACAATCACTGATACACAGGTGATATCCCTTCTCCACCAGCCAAGAATTATTTTTAAAATATAGATTTTTAGGGGCGCCTGGGTGGCGCAGTCGGTTAAGCGTCCGACTTCAGCCAGGTCACGATCTCGCGGTCCGGGAGTTCGAGCCCCGCGTCAGGCTCTGGGCTGATGGCTCGGAGCCTGGAGCCTGTTTCCGATTCTGTGTCTCCCTCTCTCTCTGCCCCTCCCCCGTTCATGCTCTGTCTCTCTCTGTCCGAAAAATAAATAAACGTTGAAAAAAAAATTAAAAAAAAAAAAAATAAAATATAGATTTTTATTTTAAATCTATACTTTAGATCTACATCAGAAAACCAGTGAAAAGTTTTATTTCCTAAATATAATATTTTTCAAAATTCTGATGGCTTCCTCTACCTCAGTCCCCCATTGAGAGTCACTGCTATGAGAGACCGTTCCCACAGCCATCATTAGTCTCTAAATCTTTTTTTTTAATGTTTTTATTTATTTTTGAGAGAGAGAGACAGAGAGAGAGCATGAATGGGGATGGGCAGAGAGAGAGGGAGACAGTGTGAATTATAAGAATATTTTTCAAACTTTTCTTCTAGTATATCTATAGTGTTGCTTTCCATGTTTAATCTTTTGTATATCTGGAATTTATGTTGGTGTTTGGTGTGTGGCATTGTATTCATTTTCTAGGACTGCCATAACAAATTACCAAAGGCTGAGTGCATTATGACAACAGAAATTAATTTTCTCATAGTTCTGGAGGGCAGAAGTCTGAAATCAAGGTGTTGGTAGGGTTGATTACCTGTTGGGGGCTCTGAGGGAGAAACTAACCCAAGCCCCTCCCCTTGCTTCGGGTAGCTGCCCACAGTCCTTGGCTTGTAGACTCATCGTTCCAAACTCTCACTCCATCTTCACATCACCTTCCTTTCTGTGTCCTTTTCTGTCTCTTATAAGGATACTCTCATTGGATTTAGGGCCTACGCTGATCTAGTGCGGTCTCACCTCAGTCCTTACCATAATTAAATCAGCAAAGACGCCATTTCCAAATAAGGTCATATTCTGAGGTTCTGGGAGGACATGTATTGTGGAGGGGCAGTATTCAACTAATTTTATTTTTTCCAAAGGATGGCTAACGGATTCTGTGGTTTTCTTAGTTAGTTCTTCATTTCCTCACAAGTATGATGTGTTTGCTACAGACTAAATTTAGTGGGTCTGGTTCAGGACTGTGTTTTATTCCATTGATCTATTTGTTTCTTCTACACTGTTTCAGTTAGGATAATTTGAGGTATTTTGATATATTGTAACTTCCTCCCTTCCCCCAGTGTTCTTTATTCAAATATTTCTTTGCCACTCTTGCACATTTTCTTTAATTCACATAAGCTTTAGAAAGAGCTTACTGAATCTATTAAAAACATATTAGGATTTCACTTGGAATTGTATTGAATTTATAGATCAACTTGAGGAAAATATACATGCTTACAATATTGAATCTTCCCTTTAGGACCATGCTGTCTATTTTTTAAGGCTTTTATGTCTTACAGGAAGGGTTCATAGCTCTCTTCATATAGGTCTTGCATATTTCTTGTTAGGTCTAAAACTTGTAACAGATTTTATAAATTATAAAATTATAAATTAAAAAAATATATTAAAAATATATTTAAAAATATATTATACCTGAAACTAATATAATACTGTATGTTAACTATACTGGAATTAAAATAAACATTGTAAATGATCCTCCTTTTCTATTACATTTTCTAATTGATATTTATTTGCTGGCTTATAGAAAAGCCATTTAATTTGGATATTGGTCTTGTATCCAGCCACCTTACCTCAATTATTTTATTCTATATTTTAGTTGATTTTCTTATTTTTTTTTTTGCTTTTCTGTTTTTATTTTTTATATTAAATATAATTTATTGTCAAATTTGTTTCCATAGTTTTTCTTGATAAATTATTATAGTCTCTTCCTTTTTAATGTTAAAATCTGTTTTGAAGGCTTATATGTGCACTGTTATATTGGCTAGGACCTCAACAGTAGGGTGTTAAACAGCAGCAGATTGAGTGAACATGGTATTTAAAACTGAAATAGAAGAGAACATATAGAGATAAACCCATCAAGCTACAGATGTGGCATACGGAAACAATGGACTTACAACATGTAAAAGAAGGAAAGTGGCAGAATCTTGACTACCAAGGGCTTCCTGTCCTTCATATTGCAGTAGTATTTAAAATCTTCCAAATCCTCTAAGACCCCTGCCGGGCAGCTCCATCATGTTAGCTGACAACATGGGAATTTGCTCTGCCTGAAGGGCAGACGTATTTCAGTCTGGCTCATAACTCAACAGTTTATTCGGCCTTCAGACTCACAATTACTAATTTGTGAGGTCGGTCCCAGACAAGCGGTGACACTCAGCCGCCGCATAAGCATGCACCAGTATGCTCGGGGCTGAGGTGCTTGTTGCTATACATAATGAAGTTTCCTTCCCAAATAAGGCTCTTAAATCCTTGTAACTAATTAGCTTTCTCTGCATTGTTTTTATTTTTGGCCATTTAGATTTTCATCCACAATCTTCTTGAGACGTAATTAACTCTTGGGGTGGAAATTGCCTGTGTATGCTAAAAGACATTACAAACTTAGCTCCACAAAGAATGGCTCTTCCTTCACTGCCTAAACAAGCACCAAGGCCCTATGTAATTACAGTTCACAAAATAGGTTAATAGAGCTCAGCCTATAAAAAGAAAAAATGATACTTAAATAGCAGCTTTAGTTTCTTATGATGCCCACTTTAAAGACAGAAACTGAATGCCAATAAGGATAGGACTCTTACTTTTTTTCTTTTTTTTTGAGAGAGAGAGAGAGAGAGAGAGAAAGAAAACACACATGCTCAGGGGAGGAGCAGAGAGAGAGGGGGAGACAGGATCTGAAGCAGACCCCGTACTGAAAGCACAGAGCCCTATGCGGGGCTCGAACTAACAAACTGTGAGATCATGACCTGAGCCAAAGTCAGACGCTCAACTGACTGAGCCACCCAGGAACCCTGGACTCTTACTATTTTTAAGGTTAAAGCTACCAGAACACATGAAGACCTTGTCTGTCTTTGTGCCAAAGTGTGTGCCTATGGACAAACCCACTCTCCCCCAGTTAAGAATTCCTTTCAAAACAAATGATAACCCACTTTAAAAGATCATCTATAATAATCAAATATCAAATTACTTCTGACTTATGAAAAATGAGGTTTGTAAAGATTTAATAACACTTAAAATACTTCTAAGTGAAATATTAATATTCAAGATTAATTTAAAGGATGATCTCAATCAAATATGTAATAAATGCACATAAAGAGGTGCCATTTGCAACTACATGGATAGGACTACAGGGTATGAGGCTAAGCGAAATTAGAGAAAGACAAATATTATATGACTTCGCTCATATGAGAACTTTAAGATACAGAACAGATGAATACAAGGGAAGGGAAGCAAAAATAATATAAAAACAGGGAGGGGGACAAAACCTAAGAGACTTAAATATGGAGAACAAACAGAGGGTTACTGGAGGGGTTCTGGGAGGGGGGCTGGGCTAAATGGGTAAGGGGCATTAAGGAATCTACTCCTGAAATCATTGTTGCAACTATATGCTAACTTAAATGTAAATTTAAAAAATAAATTAAATATTAAAAAAAGAGAACTGGGATGAATTCTACCAAGATGTTAATATCTGAGAGTGACATCTCTCAGTGATGGCATTATTGTGATTATTTTCCATAGTGGGCATGTTTTACTTTATTTATTTTTTTAACGTTTATTCATTTTTGAGAGATGGAGAGAGACAGAGCACGAGTGGGGGAGGGGCAGAGAGCAACAGAGACACAGAATCCAAAGCAGGCTCCAGGCTCTGAGCTGTCAGCACAGAGCCCGACCCGGGACTCGAACTCATGAACTGTGAGATCATAACCTGAGCTGAAGTCGGACGCTTAACCGACTGAGCCACCCAGGCGCCCTGGCATATTTTACTTTCTAACGTATTTTTTTTTACCAGAAAGCTAAAAATACCAGCAGAGTTTAGTTAAGTAGAGTAAGCAAAATAAACCTGTCGCGGAATTAATTATGAGACACAAAGACACTAAAATTATGGCTCTGATAATTTAGGAAGGCAGCTGAATTTGTTCACAGCAATTTGCTGGTTCCAACTCATTTCAAAGGTAATTTCCTTAATGGTTCAATGCCCTTCAATTTTTTTTTTTTTTAACTAGAGTTAGAATTCACACTACTTTTAGTTATGTGTGCTGATCTGCAAACAAGCAAAATTTTGCATTTATAGCAAAAGAAATATGTGAAAGTGCCTTAAAAATGTAAAGCAGCACACAAAGGCAAGTACTACATAATCAGTTCTTTATGTAAATTATGGTTTTTGTTGAGCGAGATCATTATCGCTGTGTACAGGAGCAAAGACTTCCCTGTGGTATGCAGCCGTGGTCACTGTTTGTAGAAGCCATGTGCTTGGGGTGGGACTGTGCCTCGTAGACTCACAGTTTGCTTTTCCAAACAGTGCAGGATAAAACTGAGAAAGCTGCCGGGGCGCCTAGGTGGCTCAGTCAGATGACTTCGCCTCAGGTCATGATCTCTCAGTCCGTGAGTTCGAGCCCTGCGTCAGGCTCTGTGCTGACAGCTCAGAGCCTGCAGCCTGCTTCGGATCCTGTGTCCCCCTCTCTCTGACCCTCCTCTGTTCATGCTCCGTCTCTCTCTGTCTCAAAAATAAATAAATATTAAAAAAAAAAACAAAAAAAAAAAAACTGAGGAAGCTGCCACCTGGAAGCCGGCTAAGGCCAGGCCTAAATCTTCTTCAACCCCATAGATGCTCACTGCAAAGTTTAACATCAGGAAACTGTGCTAGGGGGATACCAAGATAAAGAATAATAGTCCCTTGGGGCGCCTGGATGGCTCAGTCGGTTGAGCATCCAACTCATGGTTTCAGCTCAGGTCGTGACCTCACGGCTTTGTAGGTTTGAACCCCACATCAGGCTCTGTGCTGACAGCCTGCTTGGAATTCTCTCTCTCTCTCTCTCTCTCTCCCTTCTGCCCCCACCCCCAACTTGCATTGTCTCTGTCTCCCTCAAAATAAATAAATAAATAAATAAGAATAATAGTCCCTTGCCTGGGCCCGGCATGTAGTTTACTTGTATTTTTGAAATCTCTCATCTAATTCTCACAGCCATCCTGGGAGGTAGGTAAAGGAACCCACATTTTACAGAGAGGTTAAGTAGTTTTCACCACGTCACACAGCTTAGGTGTAGCAGAGCCAGTACTGGAACTCAGGTCCTCTAATCCTGACCCCTGTGCTATCTGTCCTGGCTGCCTTCGGGACTGACAGGCCCTGCCTGCCCACCAGAGGCACGCCGTTTAAAGGGGAAACACATCTAAAAGTATCAGTGCAAAGCCATATTGATCAGGTATTCTTATGGAATGCCAACAAGCGCAGGAAAAAGAAGAGGCAGGCAGTTAATTTCCTCTTGGCCACGTTCTGTCCTAAGAACAGGGTGCCTCCTTATCTGTGCCATATATCTTCAGTGTAGTGTGGCTTTTGATGGTGCCAGTGTAAAAGGAAATGATGTTCCATAAGGGGCTATCACTTTCTCTTTGTACACCTCCTTTTACCTGTCTCTGTGTCGTACAGCCTCTTCCTTTTGTTTACTTGTGAATTCCAATCTCTGGATCTGTATCTCTGTTTTCCTGAGTCAAAGGGGATGTATCTTGGCCTCTTTATTCCCTGTAGCTGTACCGATCTCAGTCTTCCGATAGATTTTCTTCCTGTGCTGCATCTTTCCCTCCACGTCTCTTCCCATCATTTTATTTCTCCTTTTGTCCTTCTTAGTCTCTGCTTCCAATGCCACTATTACAGAAAAGAAGTGCAGGTCTAAGCAAATACTGCTTTTTTCAGAATGGAGTTTCATTTTCTGTTATTATTATTATTATTTTTTTGGTAATAGATGGGTGGATAGAGACCTCCAAAGATCTCTTTCAGTTCAGTTCTGGAGCTCGAAATAAAGACGTTTCATGTGTGAATCTCAATTGCTTTTCCTTAGGTCCATTTTTCTGGAAAGGAAGAAAATGTCCTTGATCGAGGGTAGCAGCCTGCACATCGCGTATCTTAAAGACACTCACCTGAGTATTTTCAGTCTCTTACAAGTAAATATGGTATTTTCAATTTAAGGCTAGAGGAACCAGGGAGCAGAATGGGAGAGAGTTCTGCTATCCTGCCCCCTAATGGTATCCAGATTGGGGTTTAAAGGAATGGGAGAGAGAGGTTAGAAACCAGAGAAATCCCACCATAGCCCTCCCAAACTGGGAGCTTTATAAATTCTCACTCAAGGTGTGGCATTCTGGTTTGGTAAATGAGTCTTGTCTTGGCTTCTACTAACCCAAACTTCACTCTCCAAACCCACCTAAGAAGCATAATCAAAAGCTCCTTAAATCCCAACTCTACAGCATGAAGTCACCCTGAATGTGAATCAGGACCCTGCGTTCCACCGTGAGCCTTGCTACTTCATAGGGTGGAGTGTCAGCTTCCCGTTCTGCACTTAAGTTTCTTCATCTATAAAATGAAATACTATGTTCACCTGTTTTCACTGGGTTGTTTTGAGAACCAAGTGAGATATGTGAAAGTGATTTGAAAAATTGTAAAGGTATAAATATAAAATGATGTTAATAACAGCAGCATCAGAGCCCATAAACTACACTCCACACGTTTTAATTCGTGAACAAACAATTAGAAACAGTGGTTATTAGTCAGAAACTATATTGTGAAAGACAACTACTCTTTTCTTGTTTATCAGGTTTGAGGGCAGTGTAGTCATTAAGCACACTGACCTTGAAGGCAGAAGGTGATGAGTTCAAACTCCAACTCTGCCACCAGCAATGTGAACTTGGGCAGTTTTTTCACTGCTCTGGGTCTTACTTTGCGCACGTGTGCGTGCACACGTGCGCGCGCACACACACACACACACACACACACACACGATAATAGATTCTTTGTGAAGATCCAGTGAGATAATGCTTGTAAAATGTTTGATAGAGTGCCTGGCACATAGTAAGTATTCAATAAATATTAGCTTTAAAATGTATCAAGTATTTCTTGGGCACTGGCAATGTGCCAGGCCTAACTTAGGAAACAAAATGGAAAGATAATGGTTCTATTTCTGAGAGCTAACAAGTTTGGTGGGGAAACATCCATACAAATGAAAAAACAACATGCTCACTATTCAAATGCAAAAGTGGTCTAGAAAAGGAAATTTATATTGGAGGCACCCGGATGACTGAGTCGGTTAAGTGTCCGACTTCGGCTGAGGTCATGATCTTGCGATCTGTAGGTTCGAGCCCCAGGTTGGGCTCTGTGCTGACAACTCAGAGCCTGGAGCCTGCTTCGGATTCCGTGTCTCCCCTCTCTCTGCCCCTCCCCCACTCACACTCTGCCTCTCTCTCTCTCAAAAGTAAATACAACATTAAAAACTTTTTTTAGAAAAAAGAAAATGTATGGGGCGCCTGGGTGGCGCAGTCGGTTAAAGCGTCCGACTTCAGCCAGGTCACGATCTCGCGGTCCGGGAGTTCGAGCCCCGCGTCGGGCTCTGGGCTGATGGCTCGGAGCCTGGAGCCTGTTTCCGATTCTGTGTCTCCCTCTCTCTCTGCCCCTCCCCTGTTCATGCTCTGTCTCTCTCTGTCCCAAAAATAAATAAAAAAAAAAAACGTTGAAAAAAAAAATTTAAAAAAAGAAAAAAGAAAATGTATAAATAGGCCTGGAAGAAACAGGTAGATAGAAATTTTCCTAGCGAAGGAAACACGACTCAAAACTTTTGAAGAGTGAGTAGAAGTTTGTATTAAAAAGGCTTGGTGCTTTTTATTTGGCTTTATCATTTGCCATAGGGCTTGACAAGCCAAGTCTCATGTTTATGCTTGTTGGCTTTCTGGTGATTCACGCTTAAAATTCTGGTGACTTGATGAGCATGGTGTTGGAAACTGATTTTACTTGCTATTTTCTGTATGTGAAACATCTGTTGTTTTGTTTTCATTTCACAGACCCCGTAAGAGCTGTACAAACAGCTTCTTGCATAGGGAATAGATTGGTTGCCACCACTTAAAAGTGTTAGCATCCTTGGAGCATGTCGCTGGTCCCTTTAAGGAGAGAAGGCAGGGAGAAATGGTAACCACTTGTCCCTCTCTGGAAAAGTTGGAGCTGGAGGTGACTGGGACAAATAGGTAGGGAACAGAAAATGGGACGCACAAGCATTTGTCCTGGAGACAATGAAAAGTTTACAGAGAGCTGTCCTTTGTCCACATGCAGATGTGAAAATACAGAAAGCTTTGTATTTGCCAGATACCTTGCTACCAAATTGGAGTGTCTTTTTCAGTTCACCATGTATGTCAGCAATGAATTTGGGAGTTAGAGATGTTGCCCTAAGTGGAAGAAATTTCAGACTTTCCTTTGAGTATTCTGTTTCCTTAATGTTGGTCAAATCTTCCAACAATGCACAAGAAGATGAAAAAGCTGTGTTAACTCTATTAGCTGCTTCTGTACCAATAACTGCCATGTTAGAGAAATTTAATTGGCATCTAACAGAAATCATCTGTTACCTTATAAAAGTCATAGGATCTTAAGAATTTAGAACTGGAAGAGCCTTAAAGAGCTTGTAGGGCAGCCTCTTCGTTTCACAAATGAGCAAACGGTGGCCCAGAGGCTGAGCCTCCCTCACCTCCATTTCAGAATCCTCTCCAGGGCTTTTGTAAGCATTTTGCATGCTGATGAAGGGAAGGGAGCCACAAAGCCTTTGCATTGCAATAGGCACAAGTGAATTGTCTTCCCCCCCACATTTGTCAGCTTCGGAAGAGGGAGATCAAAGCAAAGTAAAACTTTGGTAAGTCCCAAGAGGGACAGAAGCCCGGTGATGTTGAAGTTACTGTATCGGTCCACGTGAGTGGAAATGAGTCGTTTCCAATCCATTCAAGTTTAGGGCACCTGGATGGAGAACTTTAAAATAAGAAAACATTGTCAACAACAACAACAACAAAACAGTCACCGAAACTGGAGAGTATCTTGACTCACAGGCAAGAGGCAGCACCGCAGAACCACAGAAGGTGTGCAGACATGGTATTCCGCCTCACTAAGATTGAGAGAGGATCTGCTGGATTCTGTAGGGGGATTTAATGCTTCTAGGAGCGACCCGCCCCGGAGGAAATGCAGCAGCGGCAGGACGTGGAAAAGCCATGTTTGGCCTGCAGAGAGATCTTTTCCTTAAGACCCCTCTATTTGGACGCAAAAGTGCCTGGTAGATAAGCCGGGCAGGCAGATGGCCACAAGCTCACCGGTCCTCTCCTTCCTTCCGCCAAAGAGAGATGCCCCGGCCCGGAGGGCTCCCCAACCCTGGGGGTGGGGGTGGGGTCTCGACCGAAGGCACCTTCGTACCTGGATTTCTCGCGGCCTCCGCCAGCCCGCACCCTCTGCCTGGGGCCGGGGAGCAGAGGAGGACTGAGGGCAGGTGCGAGGCGTTTCGTCGGTCGCGCCGGTCTGGGAGGGAGGGGGACGCGTCCGCGGTGACGGAACAGAAGCCCCGAGAGCCTCGGCCCTTCCCACCACTGCCTGGGCCCCGCAGCCGCTCCGGAGGCGGCGGCGAACGCTCCACACCGCCGGTTCGGGGCGCAGCGTCGGCAACCTCGGAGCTCACCGGGCCGCAGCTCGCCCGCCGGCCGGGGGAACCCGGGGGAAGCCTCCGGGCCCAGGGGCGGCGGCGGGGAGACCCCGCCCCGGCCGGCCGGCCCGCGCCTATCGCGGCCGCCGGCCTGGTCACGCGGGGAGTGGCGCCGCGGGCTCGGGGCCAGCGCCCGGCGGCTGCCGGAGTCGCGGCGGGCCGGGGCCGGGGCCGGGGCCGGGCCGGGGGCGGGGGCGGCGGCGGCGGCGGCGGAGGGTGGAAACAGGGGCGGGCGGGCCGCGCCAGTCGGGAGCCGCGCCGAGCCGACCTGAGCCACGCCGAGGCGCCGAGCGCGGCGACCGACCCCCGAGCACCCATGCTGCTGACGCTGGCCTGCGGCTCGCTCTTCTTCCCGGGGCTCTTCGCACTGTGCACCTGGGGGCTGCGCCGCGCGCGGCCCGCCTGGACCGACAGCGACTGCGTGATGATCAGCACCAGGTACGGGCGAGGCCGGGCGCCGTCCGCCCCACCCCGGCCGCGCGCGGGCTGTGCCCGGCGCCCCGACCCGCCGGCGCCCGCCCCCTGCGCCGCGCCGAGGGCGGAAAAGGGGGGCGACAGGAAGCGAGGGGGCTGCCTCCCCGGTGCCTTGCCCCTCCGGGGCGCTGGCCGGAGCTCTCGGAAGACCGCGGGCGTCCCCCCGGGAGGGAGAGGGAGCCGGCTGGAGGGCGCCCACGCGGGGCGGGACGGGGCGGGAAGCTGCTGCTCGGGGGTCGGGGAGCGAGGCGGCGGCGGCAGTACCCTCTCCCTCACCCCCTTGGCGCCCGGGCCGCCTGCGCGAGAGGCAGGTTGAAGGCTTGGGCTTTGTGCTGTCTCCTGGACCGGACTTTTTCTTTTTTTTTCTTTTCTGCCGCACGTTAGACTGGTTTCTTCAGTGCAGGCTGTGTTGGCCACCGGGTCGGGGATCGTCATCATCCGCTCCTGTAACGACGTGATCACGGACAGGTAACATCCAGCGCCAGGTGAAAGCAGCACCAGTGACAGCGCCGAACTTTGTGGAAGTGTCCTTATTCGAGTGGCTCTCAGGCGCTAGTTCTTAATCAGCACGTGCTGTTGGGGAGCTGATTGATGGGAAAGCTGGGGCACCATAATTAGTGCCTCTTCCTCTCCGTACGTCTTTCGGCCTCGCCCACTTGGGAGAAAGTAAGCCCAAGATACGCTAGTGAATGACGGGTCTAGGTCTGAAGGTGGGCCACTGACCCAAGTACTTTGTGAGATACGTTAAGTGTGAGAATTACTCGGAAGCGGAACTCTAGCTTTTGGTTCTTTTCAGTGATTTCACTAGGGTCCTACTCTGGAGCTTCATTGGCCAACGTATGTCCAGTGTGGGTAGCAGAGAGCCCCTCGGTGGAAAGGAGTGAATCCACCAACCCTGCCTTTACAAGGGCGGCTCCGTGGTTCCTCTGGATTTGCTGAAGGCAATGAAGAGGCTTCTAGTGTTTTCAGAAAACTGACTTGTACGCCAATCAGAACTCGGTCCAGAGACAGGTCAGGAAAGGTGCCTCTAGTGAAGAAAATCATAAAGACCAGAGTGGTCTAACTTTGTACAGTGTTTAGATCTCAGCAATTGTGCCTCCCTCCCCCATTTTTCTAAAAAACCATTTTTTTCATCTGAGTTCCCAGAACCCCTCTTACTTTCTCCTAAAGAGTGATAATGAAACACACTGGGAAAATCTCAGAGCCTCTTCTAGTCCCTTTCTCATGTTGACTCTGCAAAGTGCCCTGCTTTTCACCTGTCGAGACTGAACTTGATGGGAGCTGGAGTGCAGCGTCCACCTCACTGTGGCCTGCAGACTTAGCGTCCGGATCTTCCTTGGGTTAGTGCTGCCCTGTAGCTTTTGCGCTTTTCTTCCTGTGTCTCTTTTGCAGACGAAACCAGCTATCTGCAAGGAATTATGGGCTATGCAGACAGAAGATAGGTCAAGTGGCCTTGACTGCATATACCACAGGCTGACAGCATTAGCTTGGCCGGGTTCCGTTTTTATTCTCTTTGGCCATTTTTGAGGTGTCGGGGGCTAACCTGAGGGTGTGGGTCCCTGTGGTGGAAGCTGAACCACCCTGGAGTGTGGGGACACAAAGGAATCTGGATCTAAGTCGCTTCTTTCCTGCTTTGGGGCTCAATGCCCTGCCTGTCTCATAGTTCAATGGGTGAAATAGTTTCTTATTGAGTTGCAGGAAGAGGAAAGAGTTCAGAAGAGCAAAGAATAAGAATGGGTCAGCTAGATAGAAGATGAAACTCATCCGATCTGTGTTGGATCTCATCCAATCAGTCACCAGAACTTTCAACTGACCACAGCATGTTAGCCAGATCAACTCTTTGGCCATTTTCTGATCATGCAACAAGTTCCCTCACTGCCCCCAGTTTGTCACATCCAACTTGAAACCAGCCTCCTTTGCAAAGATTAAACTGACAGACGTGACTTCACAGCATTATCCTGAGCTGATATGAGGGCAAGCAGCGAGTAGCCACTAAGCATTTCAGAAGATACTGGTACGCCATTAATTGCCCATTCTGTAGCGTGGTGTCTCCCCCTCAGAAGCTCCACGTGTTTAGTGGCTTGATCCTGGTCGCACACCTGAGTTTGGTTTTCCGTTTCCTCCTTTTGTGTCTCTTTATGCCTTAGATTCTCTGATCACACAGTAGAGACAGACACATTTCTGTGCCCTCCACCTTTACATGTATGCGTGAAGATTTTTTTAAAGGTTATTATTATTATTTTGAGGAAGAGACAGAGAAAGCATGCAAGTCGGGGGGGGTGGGTGGGTGGGTAGGGGCAGAGAGAGAGAGAGGAAGAGAGAGAATCCCAGGCAGGCTCTGCACTGTCAGCAGAGCCCAAGGCGGGGCTCTATCTCAAGAACCATGAGATCATGACCTGAGCTAAAATCAAGTGTCAGATGCTTAACCAGCTGAACCACTCAGGAACTCCTGCCTAAGGATGTTCTAGAGGTACCTAGATCATCTTAAAAACAGAGTCCTCAGCAAGCACTGCAGGTGATTCTGAATTCGGGTTGAGAACCAGAAAACTAAATTACTTCTACCTGACAGGTGCACAGCAAAAATCTGCTGACTGAGTGAAGCTGTTCCTTCTCAGCATAGCATATGATTTCTATGTTGATTTTTTTTTTCCACATTACCTATAGAATGATTATTTATCATTTGGGAACAAAAGTGTAGAAATTAGAGACTTCTAATCTGCTCTGGGGCAGTGATACACAGTCATTTAGATTCTGCAAATGTTGATTCAGCCCCTTTGGACAAGCAAATGGGAACACTGTCTTTTGTCCCAGCTTCTCTTCTGGTGTCTGACTGCTGTAAGGTAAGTCCTTGGGCTCTGGGCTCATTTCCAGATGTATTTTTCTTAATGAGTGCAATTGGGATTAGCCATAGAATTCTAAAGAAAATGGTCAGGGTAGCTCCCAGAAACTCCCTACAGTGGGGTTGCAAGCAGATGCAAGAGGAACTCCCAGCTATTGAGCAACTAAGTGAAGTCAAACGGGAAATATTTGATTTGGCATTTGGGACACCTACCTTCAAACCAGTTTCTTGGTGAGGCTATTGAATCATTTGTAGCGATATCGATATCAAAGTTAACTTATATCAAAAAACACCAGAAAGCCCATTAGAAATGAGTAGCTAAGTCAGAGAAATAGTGACAGCTGGCTCCGTGGTCCTGAGTGGATCCTAGTTTTCTGCTTTTGACACTTAGGAATTTGCCCTGTCACTCAGAGAAAATTTTTCACTCACCTTGTCACTGTCAGTGTCTCCATTGTAAAGTATTTGGAGTAAGAAACAATCAGGTACAAAGTTGAAGGGGATGTGTTTGAGAAGAAGTCGGCTTTGAGCTTTCATAATTGAGATCCATAGTTATTTCACGGACCGTTCATATGCTTTCTTTTAGGCACTGGCTTGCCCGGGAGTACGTCTGGTTCTTGATTCCATACATGATCTATGACTCCTACGCCATGTACCTCTGTGAATGGTACCGAACTGGAGACCAGAGCCGCAGACAGTCCCTCACCACTTTTCAGAGCTTCCTAAGTAAAAACCGTCTCATGATCACGCACCATGCGGTCATTCTGTTTGTCCTTGTGCCAGTGGCACAGGTATGGCCTTCCAGCACAGCCACCAGCAGACTCAGTCACTCATTTTCTCCTGTTAAACTGGCTATCTTGACTGTTGCCTCTGAGTAATGTCTTGCCTTCCCCTTCCCTGCTGCACCCGCTCTCCTGGGCCAGCCACTTAAGCAGTAAAACGTCCCAGGCAGATCCTGCAGGAAAAAAAAAAAAAAAAAAAAAAAGATCTGAAATGTCTGTGATCCTCCTTACAGACATTACTCTTTATGCAAGCCCCCAGCCCTCTGTGACTCCCAGGCTCTGTCAAAGGTTCTGTCTTTAGCTTATACAATATAAGAACAATTGAAGACACAATGCAGGGCAACATAAAAATTGTTTTAAAGAAACGAGAGCAGCTCAGTCAACTGGCCATTTGCTCTAACAGTGCCGGAGAGTACTGTATGCACTATTTTGAGATCACAGAAGCACACTCTCAAAGCAGAGAGCCTCATAATTTCTCCTTGGATCCATTTCCCCACAAAAACCCACCCAATGAGGAAGAGAATGGGAATGCCGGAAGGAAATTAGTAATTTTGAGTGCCTACCAGGTGACAGGTGCTTGTAGCTTTCTATCTATGATCAGAAGTTATTAGAGAATAATTAGATATTATTAGCCCTGTACCATAGATAAAGAAACCAGGGCCCTAAGAGTTTACTTATTGTACCCAGTGGTACGAGGTGACAGAGGGGCTATCCTGGTTTTTCTTAAGAAGATAAAAGGAGTGGTAGGGTATATTACATTCTTCAAGAAGCTTCACCTGATTGCTCTGGGACCCTAACATCCAGCACAGGGTCTGGCACATATTTTGTTGACTCAAACTGGCTAAATGCCCTTGGCGTGACAAAGTTAGATACCCAAAAGCAGGCTACACGGTTCCTTCCGGCTGACATTGAAATTCAGAAAAAGCTTGGTGTGTGATGCAGTCAGCTGATCTGAAGCTGCCTCTGGATCCTAGGGATTTGGCCATCAAAATGTCACTGCTGTGGAAGCAGCAGCACATTCACTGGGCCTGTACTTGCTCATTTAGCCTTTCCCTTTCCTTTCGTGCTCTCTCGTGGTCACCCTTCTCAATAGCCCTAGTTGGAATTTTCCTTCTGGTGATTCCTTAACCTCTATGTCTTATTTCCCCTTTTTTCCTCCCTCCCCTTTTCCTTCCGCAGAAGCTTAGGGGAGACCTTGGTGACTTCTTTGTTGGCTGTATCTTCACGGCAGAACTGAGCACTCCATTTGTGTCGCTGGGCAGAGTTCTGATTCAGGCACGTATGAGTGAGACGGCAGTAGCTGTGCGGAGGAAGCCGACTCTGCTCTTCCTGGGTAGATTGTGGGGTTTAGAGAAATCCCTTCGTGCTAGGAATAGTGGGGATAGGAAACCACTGAACAGACCTAAAGGTCAGTTGGTGTTCTGAGCCGATGGGGTTGAAATTGTACTTCTGATTCCAATTTGATACAGGTTGATTTTTTTTTTTTTAATTCAGTTTCCGTATGCCTGTCGGCTGGGCAGCTTATGCCAAATTCAGTATCAGTATTGGAAAAACCACGAGTCTGTATGCACACATAAATACAGTGGCATTCAGTCCTCTTTTCTACAAGTGTCAGAAGACTAGATGCTTGGCCCTTACTGCGGTGGGGCTTGGGCTAGTCGTTCCCTGAAGGCACAGCCTTTTGGTGACTCTGCATTCTCCTTCCCTCTTCTCTTGCAGTTAAAGCAGCAGCATACCCTTCTATACAAAGTGAACGGAATCCTCACACTGACCACCTTCCTCTGCTGTCGGATCCTTCTTTTCCCTTTCATGTACTGGTCCTATGGCCAACAGCAGGGACTAAGCCTACTCCAAGTGCCATTCAATATCCCTTTCTACTGCAACGTGGCCAATGGCTTCCTCATCGCTCCCCAGATCTACTGGTTCTCTCTGCTGTGCAAAAAGGCAACACGGCTCTTTGATGCTCCCCCAGCCCGAAAGGATGGGTAATTGCTCTCCGGAGTCGGGCAGTGAGGGTGCCTCCTCACACCAGCTGCCTCCTCCACTCAATCAATATTCTACGGACCAAATTGTGCCCTGGGTGGCCTCAGCCCTTGGGGTATTGATAAGCAGAGGAATTTGAGTTTTTCTAAAGAATATTCATATTACCTCCCTCTTCTAACCTACCCCATTTGCAAAAGCACTTTTTTCTTAGTAACAACTATTGGCTTCTGTCAGATTTCCATTGGTAGCAAGGTGGTTTCAATGCAAGCCCAAGGATCCTTCCTTGGGTCTTAGCTCAAAGGTTCTGGGAGGTAGAAGCATGGGGTATGGAGACAGGTAGACTAGGGTGGTAAGTGTTTGGGCACCCGCCTGGCCCTAATATTGGTGGCTACCCACCTTTCCAACCACTCAGGGCAGTATCCACACATACCGGGCCAGCAGAAGCAAGACTTGGTTCTTCACGTCAGTTCTTGTGATGTTGGCCTGGGAAAATCACTGTGTGTAGGTAGTTTTTTATCATTTACTAGATAACCCATTCGTCCCATGCCTCATCCTGTCATCCACGTGCCAACACTGAATTCTCGTGTCCACTGACTTCCATTCAGAAGTCTCGCTGGCAGCAGGGTAAGAGGTGGGGAAAGGAACCTACAGCACTTGAGTAGGCAGAGAGGCCGATAGCGCCTTCGTAGGCTGCCTTGGGAAGACCAGTGTCAAACATGTGAGCTTGTTGTAAAGTCACAGATGCTGTTCCTTTTTTAGCACGTTCCCTCAAGCCCAGCTTTCCCCGTATCCACACGCACAGGATACCGTTGTTACGATAGGGGTAAAGCGAACGGTGCCTATCAAGCTCTTTACTGGGTAACCCTGCTTTGACACTGCCCTTTCCATATGACATGGAAACAGGCTTCTGTATTCCAAACCGTGAGATGTCTCATCCAGGCTGCCTGATAAACCAGAGCCTGTGTCCCAAAGCCTGTTCCTACGTGAGCGTACGGCCACTTTGCCACAGAAGGCTGGAGAGCAAGAGCGCAAGACAGCGCTGGCCAAAATACATCCTGTGGACTGACTCCTTCACCCGCCACTTGCAAATAGGATCCTCTGGTGCCAGTACTAATCGTTCCTTATCAACTAGGATGGTTTTTAGAAACTGCTACCATGAAGTGTTTTTTCAAGTGGTAGTAAAAATCTAGATGTTTTTAAAGTGCCTTTTAATTCATTGTTGTCCATGAACTTTTAAAGTACTGGGTATGTAACGGTGTCTCAAATTTTGACTGTTTCAGTCTTTAATGGGTGCCATTTAAAAAACCTAAAATGCTGTATTTTTTTTTTTTTTTTACCATTTTTATTATCAGTGTATCTTTATAAATCACCCCTGTGGTGATTAAATTGCACTAATATCTCCCAGCTTCCTCTCATTTGTGAAATACATCAATACAGACTTCTTTCCAGACCCATCCTGTGACCTGACTGGAGTCACTGTTGTGTGCTATGGTTTCTGGCCCATCCATGCACCTGGAAGAAGTGGGGGTGTTGGGGGTGTGGTCATGCTGTCAGTGTCTAAGAGGGCCTAGTTCATACCTTACTCTAACGTTTCTGGGGTTCCAAGAATACATTGTAGGGTCCTAGAGTTCAAGCATATTGATCAGGTAACTTTTGGTGCTTTCTTCCCTTCCTATGTAAGTCCCAATTAGAGGAATTGGGAGGGTTGAAAACCAAATGTAGGCCACTAAGCCAACCCACTTAAGGCGGGGGCGGGAACCAGAATAATGCCCCATTTTGAGGGAAGGTATGCACAGGAAGGTGACGGGGCATATCCTTTTCCTTTCCCTACCTCCCAAATTAAACATCTCCCCAACCAGTTCTCATAGTTCTGGGATATACCCAGACATGTTAAATTTGCATCTTCATGCTTCTGCACACACCACTGCCTGCTCCCACTCTTCAAAACCATGACAACTTACCCTAGGCAGAAGATAACTGTACCCATCCTTTATACCCATCTCTGCTGTGTTTACCAGACCTGGTTTCACACAGCCCCTCCTGGGTCCACTGAATGGAGTTAAGACCGTACTCCAATTCCAAAGTCACCCATTTACTTAAGGTTAGTAGTCTACCCCCTGACATTTAATTTTCTTGGTCCAACGTTCTTTTACAGTGGTGCAGGCTGTTTGGGCACACAAATCACACAGCCACTTGCTGGCAGAAGGGAGTGCTTTTCCTTGTTGCCCTTTCCAAGGTAGCACGAAATGACTCTGGAAAGGGGTTTCAGTGCAAAAGAACATACCTGGTAATTTTTCCACTTGGGTGATTTCACCTTTGGACTCATTTGCCAAATTCTAGGGTGGATAGGTCCAGTTATGAACAAGTTCCTCCCAGGTTGCCTTGATCTTTAAGACTCCAGCTGAGTCCAATGTCAGAGAATCTCTAAGCCTAGACTATTGACGAGAAAGACTCAAGAGACAGGATAAAACTCAGAAGAGAATTTTATAATTTGTACGTTATAAACATCTAAGAAACTATTTTCTTTATAGTTACTGCCATATACCTTCTTAGCTTGTGTACAATTTCACATAACTGAAAAGTTTATGTTTCTCAGCTCGACCCCTAGAGACCCCACCCATGTTGAGGGCCCAGCTGTTTTCTGATCTACAAAGGTCAGAAGTTGCTGATCTTCTGCAGCAGGGTTTGGCGCCGCTCCTCGGGGCTAATGTTCTCGGCGATGGACTTTAAGAAACGCTGCTCATTTACCTTCTGGAGCAAGGAACTAACAGAAGGGTTGGCCTTGCTCAGGGTTTCGTAGCAGGTGAGGATTTCCAAGGCCAAGACGTAGAGAGGTTCACACACTTCTTGGTGGACCATGGCCATGATGTGCAGAACATGACAGAATACCTGGGTATAAAAAAACAGGGTTTCCTGGGTCAGGTCCTGTTCTTGTCCTTGAGCCCAAGGGCCAACTGACTGTATCAACCTAACAGAGTCCAGGAGGTTGGTCAGACTGTTACAGAGAAGTCTGACCACATGGCTCCAGCCTTCCATAGGAAGCCAATTACGACAACTCTGGCTGCAGAGAAACTGGAAGGCTCTCAGAAAGAGTACAGAGAGTTGGAGCTCCTGGGCAAAGGGCTTCAGGTTGAGCAGAGGAACAAACTGAATATATTCCAGGCTATAAGGAACATGTAGGAGTTGTTTCTCCAATAGTCTCCTGGTCAACTGGTAAAGGTACTGCCACTCCTGGGGGCTGCACCAAGGCATGACTTGTACCAGGGCCACCAGAAAGCCCTTGCTGAACAATCTGACCTCCTCAGGGTTGCCCACATCTACCACCAAGAGGGAAAGCATCTGCTCAGAGATGCTGCTGGAGAGGTAGCAGCACTCCATCCAGGCAAGAAGCCCTGTGCCTGGCCCGTACCCAGGGTGGGCCTGGGAGGTCCACTCGTCCTCAGAAAGCTTACAGATCTCAAAAAGTGTGGCCGGCACCTCACACTTGAAGTGGCCCTCAAAGAGGTTCTTCATTCTCAAGCGCACTGTCCAATCGAGCTGTTCCAGCTTCCGGTGGAGCCAAGACTGGGACTTGATCCATGTGTCCGGGGAGAAGGTCTCAGCATTAGCCAATACAATCTCACAGAGGATCTCCAGGATATGGATCACCAAATCCTTCCCATCCAAAGAGAGGCACCGCTTCTCTTTGGGGAGCTGCCAGTATTTGCTGAAGCAATCCAGCAGCTGGCACAAGCTGAAGATGAGAGGGAACGGAGAACAGGTCTGCAGCCAGTATCCCTCTAAAGATGCATTTGCTTGGAGAGTCTGGATGAAGATCTTCAAACTGAGGTCCACCTCTTTGACATCTAGCATCAAGAAGGGCAGGACGAACTCTTTTAGCACTCCATCTGGCTCAAGAAGAGCAGCAACTGGGATACCCTGGGGCTTCACAGGGGTCATGAGACAGCTCAGGAGCTCCAAAAATTGCTTTTCTTCCTTGGGTGTAGAGAACTTTCTCCAGACGGTTTCTTTGAGGCATGACACCACAAAATTGGTGGGTGGATTTGGACTCTGCTCTTCCATGAACCTAAGGGCAGGGAAGGCAGTGAGAATCTGAGCCAGGAACTTGTGAGTGCCAAGATTGACCACAGCCATGCTGCACATTTTCTTCACCGTGATCTCTGGGTACAGAATTACCAGGCGAGCCACAGAAGCTACAGCTTTAGCTAAGCCCTGTTCAGAGGCACTCTGTGCGAGCTGGTTAAAAGTTGTATTGAGGTCTTCCTGAAACCCGTCCAAGTAAGCCAACTTCTCAGACAGACCCTTTCGCCCCCAGGAGCGCAGGGTGCCTGATAGGACTTTATTTTTGTCTGGCAGTGAGAGGTCTGCATAACATTCCAGGATCAGGCTGATCACTTGTTTGATCTGAGATTCAGGGATGGCTCTGTCTGTCGCGGTGACTTCCATCACCGTTTGCAACAGCTTTAACAACAAGTCCGGCTCTTGGAAGAGAGGCTGGTTATTTACCAGGCAGGCTAGCCACTCATCTGAGAAAGCCCACTTCTTCTCAGAAGCAAAAATGTAGCACATTTCCATATGCCGGTCCATCTTCTGGTCGATGATGGCCATGGCGATCGAGGCAGTGATGTCCTTCTCGAAGCCCTTGTTCTTCAGCACCCTGTTTGTTTTCTTTAGGAAGTCCCCTACACACTCTGCCAGCTCAGAGACCACCTGCCCCTCCTCCTTAGACAAGCTGGTGGAATCCAGGTAGAGCTTCAAGTTCTGGCTGAAGGAAGTCAGACTATCACACAGCCGGTAGCTGTCATAACTTGTCCCCTGGCTGCTGTTGAGCACGGTCTGCAGCTCCTCCCCCCACTCTCGCAGCAGGCTGCACATGAACTCCAACCCGATGAAAACTGTGTCGCTTGGGAGCTTGGCCAGGGAAGTCAGGCTGATGTCCCGTTCTGCTTCCTTTACCTTCTCTGCCAGTGCCTGTTGGTGATACGGGTTCTGGGTGTCCAAATTCCACACGGAGATCACCGCAGCCAGTTTGTCCAGATACACAGTTGCAGACACTTCCTGGGGGTCGTCCTCCATTAGTGCAAACACCGTCAACATGTCAGCCAAGTTGGCTAGCGCATAGCACTTCATCCCGGGGCACAGGATTCGATTTTGGATTTGTTTCAACCCAGTGAGCAGCATGGCCAATAGGGGCATAGTAGGACACACATCTGGGTCTGACTTAAACCTCTTTGGAGGATGGGAGAACTCATCTGAAGAGGACAAGTACTTATGGGCCATTGTTCTAAACTGGGAGAGCAGGGGGTCCTGCTGATTGCCTTTGTGCTTTATCATTTCCCACCAGACACTGAGGAAAAAGGCCACATCCTTTGAAGAAGTGTCAACAGACATGTGCTCCAAAAAGTGCTCTAGTTCTGCACGGCAGATAGTGGTGGGCAGGGCCATCAGGAGCTGGATAAAGAGTCCAGAAGCTTCCAGAGACTTGAGCAGCTCAAAAAGCACTGTGTGATTGATGGTAGGGATCATGTTGACTACTGAGAAGAACACATCTTCCTGCCACCGAGTGTCAGTGTCAGAAGGGGTGACAGGGTAGGGCTGAAGAACCTTGGCCCAGATGATGATCAGAGCTTTCTTCTTCCAGGCAAATGGCTGGGAATGTGCTGTGGTGGAGGAGATCTCCCTTAGGGCCTCCACAATGGGCCGCCCAACATGCTCCCAGTCAGACTTTGTCAATTCTGCCAGTGCCTTGGGGTGGAACAGCTGCTCAGCGAGCAAGAAGCCTCCATGAAGAATAGTCATTTCTTCGCAGATATTCAAGGGTCCTGCACAGAGAGAAACCGAACAAGACAGAATGTGGTGAAAAATCTTTAAAATAATTAGAAGGAGTTAGAGGCAAAGAGACATCAGTTAGTATAGGCTGGTTGTCATTATCAGAGTTGAACATGAGAAGGGTTCAGTGAGACTGGGAAGAAGGGATAGTTCCAAGAGCTGCTGCAGAGCTGGAGTCAAAAGGACTTGCCTGAGGAATAAAAAAGGACTCCCATACTCTCTAGCCTGGATTGGGAAGACAAAGAAGAATGAGAACAGTTTTGGAGGAACCCACTGTTCAGTTTGGGTCATTTGGAGTTTGAGGTAGAACATTAAGGTAGAAACATCCTCCAGCAATGGAAAGGTGGGGTTGACACCCAGGAGGAGAGTCCATCCTGAAATGTAGCTCAGGGAGATATCCACCCAGAGGGGATCAATGGAATGAACAAAGTAAATGAGATCCTGCAGGAAAAGCATGTGAAAAGGGAAGGGCTAGGCCCTCCGGCACAGGATGGGCCAGCAGAGGATATGGGGAGGAAGGCTGAGAGAGAGAGATATCACGGCAGTACCAAACTGCAGGGGCCACCAAGTGAGTAGTGTGGAATGTGACAATTGAGCCTCTAAGTAATGATATAGCCTAAGAGGGGCACAGGCCAGGGCTGTGGGCATAGAAGCAATCAGACAAGCCTTGCCGTCCTTCCTTTCCCTTACAGCCTTGTCTTGCAAACAGATTTCAAATGTTCTGCCTTTCAGGGAAACAGTTTACCCCATAGCTCTTTCTGTCAAACCAGAACAAGCTACTGAAGGCTCTGGTTCTCTGGTAGAAACCGAGAGGTCGACACAAAAAAATACTAGATTAAGAAAGAAAAGTTCTTCCTCCAGTGAGCCATGAATCAACAGACTTCTCAAGGAAGGCATTTTGGGATGTTTAATTAGACACAGCTTTAAATCCTAGTTCAACCATTTAAAAGCAGTGCAATCTTAGATTCTTCTCTGAGCTTCCCTTCTGTGTATGTGGGGAAAATAGAGACTTCCTATTAGGACTGTGAGGAACAAGCGATAATATTAGCTAAGCCCTTGGCAGAGGTGGTTGCTGTTAGCTCCCGATTCCATCTCCCAGAGCTGCTGAGCGTTAAATAAGATATAGCTACAGTAAGCATCTGGCTACAAAGAGCCTGGTAAGTGCTCAATAAACGTTGATTCCCCCCAAATCTTTCCATTGTTGGCAGGACCAGAACCTTGTCACTATTCTTTGCCTTCCCCAGCTCAATAATAGGAAAGGACATAGGTCTTCCTCAAGTAAGCTTCTTCCGGCCCGGAAACAAAATAAGAGTACAAACACTACTCACTATTGAGTATTCCTGACTTCTCTCCCCTTTTCCAGGGCATGGAGATGCCACCCCTTCCTCATTCCCTCATGCCTCCAAGAACCCATCTTTCCCATTTATACAGGCCAGAAGCCAGCAAGTGAGAGCCTTGATTCAGATTTAAAAAAGTCCTGCCCTTCAACTTTGAGGGAGCAGCTAAAGGCAAAGGATTATCCAACCAACTGGTGAAGGCAATTCACCTGGACCCCCAGTGGTCAAGGCAGACTCCCAGGGAAGATCAGGTTGCCTGAGGGGTCTCACTGGGGATTCTGCCCCTTCCCCCCCCACTTTTTTTGGTTCAGGTTGGTCTCCTAGGACCCCAAAATATGCCCCCCATGAATCTGTACATTTAATTTTATTGCACAATCAGCTCAGCCCAAATGTTTGGCCCCCAATACCCACTTTCCAGAGATGGTATGTTCACTGTGCTACCTGAAGGAGTTAAGTCCCAGGAGCTATCGGTTAACAGCTGGGCAAATCATAAGTATTTTTATTACTCCTGGCTAACTGGTGCTTGTAACTCCCTCCCTATGTTTATTAAGTGTTTACTCCGTGTCAGGCACTGTGCGAGATCTTTTTGAATCTTCAAATCAACCTGCTGACCATTTCTGCTGTAGCGATGGGAACACTGAGATTCAGGAAGAGTTTGCTCAGAATGTCTCTACTACAGCGTAATGGGGCTGGGACAGAAATCACCACAGCTGCAGGGCTCCAAACTCTCTCCTGTTCCACCACTGAAGAGCTTACTGGGGATAGGACTACATTTCTACTGGCACATCTCGGGGTGCCTCACCCCAGCTCTCTCAGAACAGCCTCCTGGTCCTATCTCCGTAAGAGCATGGCTAGCAGGGTGGGAGGCTGGACAAGGAGCCACCGAGTTATACTAGGTCTCCCCTCCCTTCCCGCAGACCCTGCCTGTGAGGATTCTGAGTCAAAGGCACAGAAGTTCAAAAGTGTCCCTCGGCTGCTGCGGCCCTCCCCACAGCTGCTGGTCGCATGAACGTTAGCTGTGCACAAGGCACCGTACCAGACACTGTATACACGTGCTCTCAATCCAAAGGCCCCCAAACTGTGTGGTGGATACATTATCATCGTCCCCGTTATATCTACGAGGACCTCAAGAGCGTAAGACGCTTGCTCAACAACTCGGTAGCCATTCAATAAATGAGACTGTCGGGGTATCCGGGATTCCCCCGGGCGTCTTCTGAGCCGGGCATTTTCCAAAGCACGTGCACAAACCCTGCCTGTCCACCTTCAGGAAAATCTAACTTCACATCCGCTTCGCCCTTCACGTGGAAAGGCGTCCGGAGGGAGCAAGATGCCGGCCAAGGAGCTGCCGGGCCGGGGTTAGATCCCGGCCTCCCGACCCCCGGCCTCCAAGGATAACCCCGCCCTCCAAAACCCTCCCCAGCCCGGAGGTCTCCCTTAGCCCGGACCCGCTCAGCACCGCCCTCGTCCCCCGTCTCGGGACGCGGACCAGGAGGGCCGAGGACCGGCACCAGAGACACCCACCTAGGTCCATGGCGGCGACGCCAGCGGCCGTGAGGCCGCCCCTCCCCCGCGAGGCCGCGAGCGCAGCGCAGGCGCTACAGCACAATGGGCAGTTCCGGGGGGCGGGACAATGGGCCGTGCGCCTCAGCCCCCGCCCACAATCTCAGCCCCGGCTCCGCGCGGTCGGTCGCGATCCTCCCGCCGCTCCGCGCGCACGCGCGGTCCTCACCGACAGGTCAGCGGCGCCCAGGCAGCCCGGCCCACATCGCCCCCTACCGGCCCGAGGCTTCCAACCAGCCAACAGGCAAGAACTCGCACTTCGTTTCCGCCCTGCGTGCCCCGCCCCGCCCCCAAACGTCCGTCCGGTCACTGGCCCCTGGGCTCTACAGCTCCCTTTGCCCGCGCGCTCAACACCGCTTGTGTTCAGTCTCTGCACAGCCCAGCCTTCTGAGTCCCAGTGGCTCCTACCCACTAGCTCCATCCCAGGTTCCGCTTTCACTCCCATACAGTAACCCCCGGGATTACCCGCACTGAACACGCTCCCCCGGCTGCCCATTAACCAGCACAGATGTGCCACTCAGAGGCGTCTTCGCCTCTAGCGGGTCTGCCTGGTCTCACTCAAGACCATCTGCCCCCCCAGACGCACAACCCGCCCTCCCCCCGCTCCCCAGAGTGCCTTCCTCTCATAGCAGCAGCACAGCATCCTAAATTTTCTGGCATCATAATAGATGCCTGTGAAATGTTACTGGTTACCCTCCCCAGAAAATGCATTTTGTCAGCCAGAGCAATAGGAGGGGAGATCCAATCCAATGAGCCTCAGTTTGCAATCTGAACTTTATAAAAACACATTGGACTTCTCACTGGGAAGACACACATGGACCTCCCGTGTTCTCAAACATTACCGTCTCCTTTGCTCCCTTTCACTCTTCCGAGACCTAATTACTAGCCTCCAGTGTTTCTAACTCTCCATCCTCCATCCTCCAGTGCCAACTGTCACCTAGAAAAGACACAGGGGCCCGGCCTCAGTTCCCCCAATGTGCCAAGTAGAGTTTGAGATGGCCTGCGCTGCTGTCAAGCAGTTGAAGGGACCTGTGAGTGATCAGGAGAAACTGTTGGTGTACAGCTTCTACAAACAGGCCACCCAGGGCGACTGCAACATCCCTGCCCCACCTGCCACAGATGTGAAAGCCAAGGCCAAGTGGGAGGCATGGAACGAGAACAAAGGGATGTCCAAGATGGATGCCATGAGGATCTATGTTGCCAAAGTGGAAGAACTGAAGAAAAATGACAGTGGATAAGGAGGAGTGCCAAACAGAATGAAGTGGCATGGCTCCTCTGGTAGGGAAAAGGACTTCTTAAAAGTCTGATGGCTGAAATGTCATGAAGCCATAACAACTGTAGCTGAGAGACCTCAATAAATCACTTAAACTGCATGAGAGTGACTGTTTGCTCACAGGTGATTACACTCAAAGTGACTGCAAGAATCCTGGGGAGGTGTCCAAAATATATGAAAACAGCCTCTCCACTAGGGAGAGTTCCATCAAAACTGGCTTCATGTAGGATTCTAAGAGCTCCCAGCCTTCCTATTCCCAGATAGATATTTGGCAGGAGTAGAGGGGTTGGGGGAAGAATCAGGCTATGGAAATTGCCCCAAGATTTGAGGTCAGTCACAAAGACCATTCTCCAGAGGCTAGGCCTCTCAGGGGAAAGGAGAAGGAAGGAGGAGGCTGAGGCTCCTCTCTCTTCAGGGGTTGTCTGTTCACTACTAACCCAACATTACTGAGGGGAAAGGGTCTTTGTCTTCCAAAAAGCTCAAGTCAAGTCCTACTTCCCAAAGCCCCACTGGAACATAGGCCTGATGAAGTTAATTATTTGAGGGAAGTCAAACATTTAGTGACGTAATTGATGCATGACAACATAGCAGATGAGAAACACTGAAGCAGATGGTTTCAAAATCCCAGCCTCTGAATGCAACCAAAATTTCCTTGGGATTAGTCTGTAGTTAACCCTGCTTTCTGCTTGCATGTCGGTAGGACAAGATGTGTACATGTAAATGAGTTTATTTATTTGTTTATGTTTGTTTATTTGTGGTAGTGAGAGAGTGCAAGCACAAGCAGGGGAGGGGCAGAGGGTGGGGGACAGAGGATCCCAAGCGGGCTCTGGGTTGACAGCCTGACGCAGGGCTCAAATTCAAGAACCGTGAGACCATGACCTGAGCCAAAGTTGGACACTCAACTGACTAAGCCACCCAGGCGCCCCCAAATTTGTTTCAGAAAGACAACCCACCCCTTGACCCATGCAAAGGCCAAAGTGCCTGAGCTCAGCTTCCACTTCTTAGTGTTGATTATCACGGAGGCATCGATGGACAAAAAGTGCACTGGGATATGGAGTGCTATTACTAAAGACATTTCAGAGAAAAAGCTCTGCTGTGGCATGGAACTTCCCAATACTTTTCCTCAAAAACTATTTTCACAGATCATGACATCAGGTCAGCTCCAGTTCATGAAGGACCCTTAAACAATAGAAGCAACAACCATAAAGACTTCGGAGGACAAAGGAAACCAAAGATCTTTAGGATCTTCTGTTCATGTATTTACAGGAAGTGGCTATAGACTAAGTAGATATATTACTTGAGAATAAAGTGTCCCCAGGACACCAGTGGTGTCTGTGACTAGAGAACTATTGTAACTATAAACTGGGCAAATAGTTTATAGTTGTACAATAGTTGTGCTGTCCTCTCTTCTTTGGAGGATATTATAAGCACATTTTGATGCTTTTAGGACCCTGATTCACATTAAATGTGAATTACTTAAAAATAATAATGGAGGGGCATCTGGGTGGCTCAGTGGGTTAAGCTTCCAACTCTTGATTTCAGCTCAGGTCATGATCTCACATGTGAGTTTGAACCCCACATCGGGCTCTGGGCTGACAGTGCAGAGCCTGCTTGGGATTCTCTCTCTCTCTCTCTCTCTCTCAAAACTAAACAAACTTAAAAAAAAGAAAAAAAAAACAAAACAGTATCTTGCTCCAAAATATGGTATAAACTCAGGAGTTGTAGGTATAGCCATACCATTCTGTAAATCATTATATAAAATCTGATAAAGTAAAAATACACCATAGTTAGGACTGTAGAAAAAAACCATAAGATGCATTATTAAAAAAAAAAAAAAAAAGTGGGGCATCTGGGTGGCTCAGTCAGTTAAATGTCCAACTCTTGAATTTGGCTCAGGCCATGACTGTAGTGTTGTGAGATCATCCCTGTGTCAGGCTCTGCACTGAGCTAGGAGCCTGCTTAAGATTCTCTCTCTCTCTCTCTCTCTCTCTCTCTCTCTCTTTCTCCCCCACCCTCTGCCCCTCTCCCCGCTTGCCTGCACTCTCTCTCTCCCTAAAATAAAATTTAAAAAAAAAGAGAGAGAATCTCTCTCTCTGCCCCTCCCCTGCTGGTGCATGCACGCATGTACTTTCTCAAAACAAAACAAAACAAAAGTATGTACACAGTGTGCTAAAATTTTTGGAGGAATCGGAGAACATAAGTATATTTGTATGCTTAATAAGTAGGAGGCAGGGAGAATGGGATTGATGGGGACAGGTAGGAGCAAGACTTTTCAAAGTATACCTTTTTATATTGTTTTGATTTTTGAATCATTGACTCTATTTCTTATAGAGGCCTGAGGCAAAAGTATTTGTTGATCATTAAGGCTGGAGTAAATTTCCTATGAACTTCCCAAAGGAAAGGTAGGAAATCTTAGACCAAACTGCAAGTTCCCATTAACTCTCACCATAAATTTCAGTGCACAAATTGGAGCCCCTCCTAAAAACTCTGCTAAGCCACAATGGAAACATGTGACAGGTGAGATGGGCAGAAAGTCACATAAAAGAGCAATGAATATCCACAACTTCGCTAATTCCACCAAGATGTCAAACAAATATGGACTTCATACTAACTCTCTGGCCTAAGCTAGGGGAACTCTTGCAACATAGCCATTCTAAATCTCTCTGGACTTAACCCTAGGGAAACTTGAATTTAAACTTAATATGCTAGGGGCACCTGGTTGAGCATCCATTCTACTTAGGCTCAGGTCACGATCTCACAGCTCGTGGGTTCGAGCTCCTCGTCACGCACTGTGTTGACAGCTCACAACCTAAAGCCTGCTTCGGATTCTGTGTCTCCCTCTCTGCTCTTCTCTCTCTCTCAAAAATAAACATTAAATTTTTTTTTAATATGCTAGAAGTCCACAACCCCTCAAGGCCAAAAAACAAAATGACTGCTCTGAAAACACAACCCTGAAGAAGCTCAAGAACTTTCCAGCTTCATCTGGCTTAAAACACCAACTTGGGTAAAACTATCTATCTACCTATCTATCTATCTTTCTTTCTCTTTCTTTCTTTCTTAGAAAAAAAATTTTAGGTTTTATTTACTTTGAGAGAGATGGCACAAGCAGGGGAGGGGCAGAGATAGAGGGAGAGAGAGAATGCCAAGCAGGCTCTGCACTGCCACCAAAGAGCCAGACACCAGGCTTGAACCCACGAACTGTGAGATCATGACCTGAGCCAAAACCAACAGTCGGACGCTCAACCGACTGAGCCACCCCGGTGCTCCCAAAGCCATCTTTCTTATTACTTTGTTTTCTCGTGGAGCATACCAGAGGTGGGAAAGCAATCATACCTGGGGTCTAAAATCACTAGCTACACTGGGCAGAGGCAAACTTTTGGATTCCTTGATAAAAGGCCAAAGTTGTACACTAAATGGTTTTAGGATGAACACAATACTAAAGATTGCAGCTAAAGAAAAATGACTGGCTTGAGATAAAAGGGGGCTTATTTCGTAGTGTCAAAATGTCCCAGGTGAATAAACAGCATTAACTTTTCTCATGCATAGCTGTAATTTAAGAGAGGAAAATTCTGGTATATTAAAATTGAAGTGAATAAAAAGAAATCCAGTATGTGTTTAGTCATTCAGTACTTACATAAACCACTTAATTTATAATAACAAACTCAGATGGCCTATGTCAGCAGCCTAATACACTGGGAAAAGCATAGTTTCTTTGTACAAGAACAGTAGTACCAGAGATAAACATCAAGAATTACTCATTAAGCTAAAGGGAAATCTGAGAATTAACAAATCTTAGTCAAAGAGACACAGAGAAGTTTGGTTGTTCAAAATTTACACAATAATTTCCCCATGTACGTGAAAATAGGTGAACCAATTGTTTAGGGAAGGAACATCTAAACTTGGTTTGCTTTGAACCTCGTGATTGCTTCCCTAAGACAGGGAATTTAAGTTGAATGAAAAGTGCTGTGGAGCTGGAAAAGGACTGCTTTCTGTCAGTGAAGGTAAGACCACCCTATAAGATGAACTGAAACCCTGAAATTTCCTGCCAGCAAGGGAGAATAACTGAGGTAATTTCATCCATATTATTCTGGAACTGGGAACCTCTGAGCCAGCCCTTTTCAATCTCCTCAGTTTCTTCTCTATAATTAGAACCTGGCCACAACCATTTCAAATAATGAATCTTATGGCTGGTATAAAAACTTGATTTCAGGAGTATACTTTCAAAAACCATTTAAGAATAAATATGGCCAATATAATTCTGTTTCCAGTCATTAAAATTTGTTCTGCAGAACCAAACAGAAAACTATAAGAAAATGTTAAAATAAAATTTTTCAGGCTGAAGAAATAATCTAATCCATAGTTAAGAAATCTAATCCATATTTAAGAAATTGAAATTCTTGTGAGGATTTAGAAAAATTATATAAAGAAAGTGGCCTGAAGCCAGGCATGTAGCAGCACAACGCATTAGATCCTTCCATCTGTTTTCTCTGGATACTCAAAATTTTAACGCAAGGAATGTGTGGGTGTTAGTCAAATCTTTTGATTCAATGAAAAAAATGTCTTTAAAATGTTTCACTGTCAAGGCCTGCCAGAGGAAGGCATTAGAAGAGCATACTATCATGGTATTGGAAGTATTCCTGCCATAGCTTATCAAAATTCCCTCCATCTCCAACCAAAGGTCATGTCCCACATAGTTGCCCAGGCTGAAAATAATTCTAATCCACTAGAGTTACACATAGAATGTGCCATTCCAGTGACAGCGCAGCTTACAGCAAGAGTTCTCCTCTAATGGGACTGACAACAGTAAGATTTTATTTCTAAATGTGTCTTGGAGCTTTCAAAGATTAAAACACACAGATCTTCACCACCCCAGCCTCCTTGCCTGTACAGGAAACAACCAAGTTGTGAGAGGGTTTATCAGGCATGGACAGACACATCAGGCCTTGCAGGTGCTAGACAGGAATCACAAATGCTTGTTCCATGAGATGTCTTCTGTTAACCCGAAGCCTTTGGTTTATTTTGTTTAGCAAACCACTCATCACTTTTATCTGCCGCCATTGCCTATAGAAAGAGAATTGGAATATATATTTAAGTCTATAAAACAAAACATACAGTCCACTTGGTACCTCTCACTGCAAGTGCATTGTCCACAGTCATTAACAATTACAATATACTGAATGCATTCATTCGGTATAGAGTATTATGTTTAATTTCACTGGATGCTGATGAGTTTCGAGCAACTGTTTGCAGATTCTCACATGGCAGAGCGAAGGGTAAAGCGTGCAGCCAGGGGGTGTGGCTGGACAGCTGACTGATCAGAGAGCAAGGAGCAAGCACACTAGTCTGCGGGGTCCTTGGTAGAACAGAAGGCTTGTCACTCTTTGCGTCTGGGTAGGCTCTCAAGAACTTTCAGTGCTAATGAGACTCAGTGTTACGAGACCAGATATGAAAAGCTATTTTCATGTTTTAGCCATTAAACCTGGAATGATTTGCTTTTACAATGACTCCTCTGATACCATTCTACTGATGTTGGTACTGTTTGGTTAGTTTGGGGCCTCTTAATTAAAAAGGAAGCCTTGTGAATATGTTTTGGTTCCACTAGAGTGCTTTTATTTTATTATTCCATGAGGCTGAGACCATGGAGAAGGGCTTATAGAGTGATCTAGGCTTAGAACCCAAGTCTTTTAAAACTTCCTGTCCAGGGGCACCTGGGTGCTCAATCTGTTAAGCGTCCAACTTCGGCTCAGGTCATCGTCTCACAGTTCGTGAGTTTGAGCCCCACATTGGGCTCTGTGCTGACAGCTCAGAGCCTGGAGCCTGCTTCGAATTCTGTGTCTCCCTCTCTCTCTCTCTCTCTGCCTCTCCCCTGCTCGCTCTCTGTCTCTCTCTCTCTCTCTCAAAAAAGATAAAAACATTAAAAAAAACCCCAACTTCCTGTAATAAAAACATGCATATGCTAAAAGGGTATTTGGTAAGGATATATATTAATTTATTCAGTCAAAAATCAAGTACAGAAATACCTTTATTTTTTTTATTTTTATTTTTTTTAAAAATTTTTTAACCTTTATTTACTATTGAAAGACAGAGAGAGACAGAACATGAGCATGGGAGGGGCAGAGAGAGGGAGACACCGAATCTGAAGCAGGCTCCAGGCTCTGAGCTGTCAGCACAGAGCCCGATGCGGGGCTCGAACCCACAAACCGCGAGATCATGACCTGAGCCGAAGTCAGACATTTAACCAACTAAGCCACCCAGGCGCCCCCAGAAATACCTTTAAAAATGTCAGTTTTCATTATGAGCCAGGTATTATGCTAGGTTCGGGTGTGGTGGCAGAGACCTAGTCTGAGGCTTTGAGGAGCACACAGAATAACTGAGGACTCAGATGGAGACAACTATTTTGCATGAGGGAGCACGCATGTGTGTGTCTCGTAGGGCATTTGCTGTAAGAGAAGCATGAACAAGGTGATATCAGACCAAAAGAAAACAACTAAGTGGTTGGAGAAATGGTATAAAAAGACTCATATACCTCAGCAGGAAGTGCAAAGATGGTGTCTGCCACTGAAAATGAAGAAACAGAAGTCTATGTATTTTTTATTTAGAAACCATGAAGGTGAAAGTGGCTGTCTTGGGCGGTGGGATTCAGAGATGGGACTAGACACCGTCGCACTGACTTATATAAAATCTTAGCGTTATGTGACTTTCTTTTGATGAACATAAAAAGGTTTTTGAAAATCAAGGTATGCAAAATAAGAGAAAACCGACAAAGGTACAGAAGTTTCTGTCACTTAGGAGCCATAAAAAATGAGGGAAACAACAAACACTGGTGTGGAGGATCCAAGAAAGCTTCTGAGTTCCGAAGGATGAGCTGACTAAGAAGGAAGGAGACAAACCTTCGGGTGGAGGCAAGAAGATACATCTTGGTGAATATACACGGCTCAGTGGGACTAGAACAGGAGGAAGGGTGGGAGAGGGGCAGCACGGATCAGATAGTAGGGAAGGGCCAGACACGCTCCATGCTCTGTCAGAGTTTGGAATGTATCCTGGAGGCAGCAGGAGCTATGAGAAGACTAAACGGTTTTTGAAATTACTGGATTTATGTGTTAGAAAGCTGGTGTTGGCAGCAGGGATGGCTGGAAGGTGAGAGGAGGCTTTTGCACTATTATAGGTGATAATGAGGGCCCTTTCCAAAGGGAAGTGGATAGACGAGATTTCAGAGTGGAACTCACACCTCTTGGTGACTAAATAGCTAACAGAACTTAGGGGTGAGGAGAAACAATGTTCAAAAATTGCTTTTTAATTCCAAAACAATTCTAAGATAAAAAGCCTATTAAATGTGAAAGTAAAAGCAGTTCCACTGCTAGGTATTTACCCAAGAGAAATGAAACATGTCTACCAGACTTATACAAGGATGTTCATAACAGTCTTCCTTCTAATAGATAAACATGTTAAATTGCTCCACCTTTTTTTAAACATTTTTTCATGTTTATTTTTTGAGAGAGAGAGACAGAGCATGAGCAGGGCAGTGGCAAAGAGACAGGGAGACACAGAATCCAAAGCAGGCTCCAAGGGCTGAGAGGTCAGCACAGAGCCTGATACGGGGCTTGAACTCATGAACTGTGAGATCATGACCTAAGCTGAAGTCAGACACTTAACCAACTGAGCCACCCAGGCGCCCCTAAATTGCTCTGCTTAAAAAAAAAAAGAAAAAAAAAAAAAAGTTTTATTTATTTTTTAGTAATCTCTACACCCAATGTGGGGCTCGAACTCACAACTCTGAGGTCAAGAGTTGCATGCTCTTCCACGTCAGTCAGCCAGGTGCCCCTAAATTGTTCTACTTTTTGAAATGCCCATGGATATCTGGGTGAAGAGGTTTTGCTGGCTGTTAACACTAGTCTGGACAGAGACAGCACTAAACATAAAAAAAAGCTGATAAAACTGGACTTAAATTTTTTCTGCTCTTCCCCACTTACAGCAATGGACAGATCATCTAAACAGAAAATCAACAAGGAAACAATGGCTTTGAATGACACACTGAACCGGATGGACTTAATGGATACATTTAGAACATTTCATCCTAAAGCAGTGGAATACACATTCTTCTCAAGTGCACGTGGAACATTCGCCAGAAAAGATCACATACTGGGACACAAATCAGCCCTCAACAAGTACAAAAAGATTGAGATCATACCGTGCATATTTTCAGACCACAACACTATGAAACTCGCAATCAACCACAAGAAAAAATGTGGAAAGATAACAAATACTTGGAGACTAAAATTTTTTCTGTTCTTATAAGACTGTGTTAAAATAAATCAGCAAGCCATAGACTGGGAATAGTACTTGCATTTGTAGAGATTTAACAAATGACTTGCTTCCAGAACTCCAATAAATCAATGAGATTTAAAAAAAAAAAACAGATTTGAGCAGGCCTTGAAAAATAAGCAAAAACTCAAATGACAGAAGGGCCATTCCAGGAGAATAAAGTCATGTGAGCAGACACACAGTATGGAAATACATTCATATTTAGAGATTATAGACTAGAATAGCTAAGATGTAAAAGAGATCAGAGGTGTGTCTTCTAATCTGTTTGTCATGAAACTCAGTGGATCATACACATTGTTCTGTATTGATATAGTCCAATTATATTAAATATAATTAAAAAATACATAGGGAGGGGTGCTTGGGTGGCTCAGTCGGTTGAGCATCTGACTCTTGATTTTGGCTCAGTCATGATCCCAGGGTTGTGGGATGGAGCCCTGCATTGGATGCTCAGGGAAATTTTAACAAAAACTGGGTCTTCACTGACATTAAGGATATAGCATTGATTTTTTTGGGTGTAATATCAATATGGTATATAAGAAAATTTCTTGATTTTTATTTTTTTTAATTTTTACTTCTTTTAAGTCATCTTAAAATGTATAAAATACTTAAGTATTTAGGACTGAAATACAGCATCTAAGATTTGCCTTAAAATTCCCCAGGGGGAAAAAAAAAGTGGGATGGAGGGAATGATGAAAGATTATGGCAGAGTTGAATGGTGACAATCACATAGGGATTTGCTGTATTCTCCTATGTGTTTCTGGAATTTTTAATCATCAAGTATTAAAAATAAAATCTACTAAGGAAAGAAATGGATGAAAGATTTGAACATAAAATTCACGAAGGAAGATATGCAAATAGGCAATAAGCAAATGCAAAGGTGTTCAACATCAACAGTTATCAGGGAAATGCACATTAAGCCACACTGAGAAACCTCTGTACATATTCTAGGAGAGCCAAAACAAAAACCCAGAAGAGCACAAATGCTGATGAGGATGTGGAAAAGTCGGAACTCTCAGATACGTACATGGCTGGTAGGAGCGTAAAATGGTTCAACTGCTTTGTACAGTGGTGGCAGTTTCTTACAAAGTAAGAACAGTTCCTCTCTTAGGTGATTTACCCAAGAAAAATGATTCATGTCTATAAGATTCACACAAGAGTGTTCACAGTAGGGGCGCCTGGATGGCTCAGCTGGTCGAGTATCTGGCTCTTGATTTCAGCTCAGGTCATGATTTCACAGTTTGTGGGATCAAGCACCGTGTTAGCCTCTGTGCTAATGTCAAGGAGCCAGCTTGGGATTCTCCTCCTCTCTCTGCCCCTCCCCTACTCGTGCTCTCTGTCTCTCTCTCAAAATAAAGAAACTTAAAAAAAAAAAAAAGAACGTTCATAGTAGTCTTCCTTATAAATAGATAAAACTCTGGAAATAACTCAAATATCCACCATTGGAAGAATGGGTAAGCAAATCATCATATTCAGAAAATTGAATACCGTTCAGCAATGAAAAAAAAACGGGGCGCCTGGGTGGCGCAGTCGGTTAAGCATCCGACTTCAGCCAGGTCACGATCTCGCGGTCCAGGAGTTCGAGCCCCGCGTCGGGCTCTGGGCTGATGGCTCAGAGCCTGGAGCCTGTTTCCGATTCTGTGTCTCCCTCTCTCTCTGCCCCTCCCTGTTCATGCTCTGTCTCTCTCTGTCCCAAAAATAAATAAACGTTGAAAAAAAAAAAAAAGAACATGGGCACCTGGGTGGCTCAGTCAGTTAAGCATCCGACTTTGGCTCACGTCATGATCTCATCACAGTTTGTGAGTTTGAGCCCCGAATTGGGCTGCTTTGGATTCTCTCTCTCTCTCTCTCTCTCTCTCTTTCTGCCCCTCCCCATTCATGTTCTTTCTCTAAGAAATAAATAAACGTAAAGAAAAAAGAACTCTGATATGTACAATTACATGGAGGAATCTCAAAAATGTTATGTTGGGTGACAGAATCCAGGCACAAAAAAATATCTACTGAATGATTCCATTTTTAAGTCCAAGGACAAACACAAATAATGTGACAGAAATCAGTACAGTAGTTGGCTACTGTAGTAGTTGGTGGGAACTAGCTGGAAATGGGCACGAGAGAACTTTCTACAATGATGAAAGTGCTCTATATTTTGAGCAGCAGTTGTATGAGAAGAGTTAGCTGTCAAAACTTATAAAATTGAACACTAAATTTCTGTTTATTTAAATTCTAGGCAGGGGCTCCTGGGTAGCCCAGATTCCCTCTCTCCCTCTGCCCCTCTATCCTGCTCAAGCTCTCTTAAAAAAAAAAAAAAAAAAAAAAAAATCTCATGTATATTTTACCTCAGTAACAACAACAAAAAATACTTGTTTGGAGCTTAGGGAGGAGTAGGGACTAGAAATTAGAAGTCAGAGAATGGGGGTACCTGGGTGGCTCAGTCAGTTAAGTGTTCAACTCTTGTTTTCAGCTCAGGTCATGATCTCATGGTTCATGGGTTCAGCCCCATATTGGGCTCTGCGCTGACAGTGCGGGGGCCTGATTAGGACTCTCTATCCTCTCTCTGCCCCTCCCCTGCTCTCGCTGCCTCTCAAAATAAATAAATTAAAAAAAAAAAAAGAGGGTCAGAGAATGATGGTTGCAGCTCAGTGCAGAGGTAACCAGAGGACTCAGAGAAGAAGAATGGTACATGAGAATAAAAGAGCCAAAGTGGGACCACACGTAAATCATTTTGGAATGAGACAGAAAGCCATGCCTGTGTCTGCAAAGCTGTCAAATATGAAGATGGCAGGATCTGTAAGACCAAAGCAGGAGTGAGCTCGAAAGAGGACGAAGTTGGTCAGTGATATGAAAAAGTAAGAAGGAAAAGAGTCTAACGAATGTGCCACCTGAGAGGCTGCCTGACATTCTCCTTTCCTTCATGATAAAATTTATAAATGCTACATTTTCTGTCTCTTGCTTTCGCTAACATTAACTGAATGTCTGTTATTATGTCAGCAGTTTGCCACGTTCTAGAAGCCACACGACAATCCTAGGAGGTGGCTAATACGATTTTCTCAAATTTTTAGGTAAGAAAACTGAAGTTTAGGGGTGCCTGAGCATGCAACTCTTGATCTTGGGGGTTGTGGGTTCGAGCCCCACATTGGACACAGAGATTTCTTAAAGGAAAACAACACTGAAGTTCAGAGAATTTAAGCAAATCACTTAAGGTCAGTCACACAGATATTAAGTGACAGAACCAGGACAGATTGATTCATTCCTTTAATCATCAACAGAGCACTCGCAGAGTTCCCATTACACACCCGGTGTGTGCCAGGAGCTGGAGTACAACAACTGCTTTGGATGCTGCTGAAGACTGAGTTTGAGGAAGATAGAAAAGTAGCTGTGGGACTAAGCAAGACGGAGGTCATGGGTGACATCTACATGAGCGTTTCACAGAGTCACAGGAGCCAGCGCACAACAGGCTGAAGTGTGAAAGGGGTAAGAAGTAGAAACGGTATGTGGGCAGATTTTTTTAAAAGAAATACAGAGATCCCCCGTTCATGCTCTGTCTCTCTCTGTCCCAAAAATAAATAAACGTTAAAAAAAAAAAAATTAAAAAAAAAAAAAAGAAATATGGAGAAGGGGTTTGGGGGTAAAAGATTTTTTTTTTTTTAATTTTTTTTTTTCAACGTTTTTTTATTTATTTTTGGGACAGAGAGAGACAGAGCGTGAACAGGGGAGGGGCAGAGAGAGAGGGAGACACAGAATCGGAAACAGGCTCCAGGCTCCGAGCCATCAGCCCAGAGCCCGACGCGGGGCTCGAACTCACGGACCGCGAGATCGTGACCTGGCTGAAGTCGGACGCTTAACCGACTGCGCCACCCAGGCGCCCCTTGGGGGTAAAAGATTTTTAAAAGATGGGAGACTTGAAAGCTTGTTTGTGTGTGGAGGAGAACCATTCACTGGAAAGGACAGGAGTGGCAGTGTAGATTGGAGATGAGGGGACCAAAAGAGCTAAGAAGTGAGGGGGTGCATCCGGGCATTTCCCTTAGCAAGCAGAGTCATGATGCATACAGCAGAGCAGCAGTGGTTGCCGAGGCAGCCTGAGCACATGCAAAGGGACAAATGCTGCACCCAGTTAAGGGTCACGAGGGGGGCGGGGGGGGGGGGTTGCTGGCTGGCTCAGTTGGTAGAGCGTGCGACTCTTGATCTTGGGGCTGTGGGTTCAAGCCCTACGTTGGGTGTAGATTACTTTAAAAACATAAAATATTTTGGGGCGCCTGGGTGGCTCAGTCGGTTAAGCGTCCGACTTCGGCTCAGGTCACGATCTCACGGTCTGTGAGTTCGAGCCCCATGTCGGGCTCTGGGCTGATGGCTCAGAGCCTGGAGCCTGCTTCCGATTCTGTGTCTCCCTCTCTCTCTGCCTCTCCCCGTTCATGCTCTGTCTCTCTCTCTGTCTCAAAAATAAATAAAAACGTTAAAAAAAATTTTTTTTAAATAAAAACATAAAATATTTTAGGGGTGCCTGGCTGGCTCAATCGGTAGAGCGTGAGACTCTTGATTTCAAAGGTTGTGGGTTTGAGCCCCATGTTGGGTGTAGAGATTACTTAAAAATAAAATCTTCAAACAAAACAAGAGTCATATGGGTGGCAATGAAAACACATAGTCCTGGCTCAAAAGTCACCCCAACAGCAAAAGACATAGCTGTGGAGCCTGTTGCTTTGGCCCTTCCCCCACACACTTAAGACCATCCCCGGTGGGCCTGTGGGAATATAAAGTCAGAAATGAGACTCACATCATCCAACAATTTGCTTCCTTCTGGATCCATCTCAGAAAGTTCTCGAAATGCTTCATCCCCCACAAAGCAAATTTCATGTCCATCCTACCGCAATAAAGAGAAAAGAAATTTGGCGGAAAGACACCTTGCAGAAACCCCTGGTGCAGCCCATCCCTTCCCTGAGTAATACTTACAGGGTCAGCCAGAATGACCACTTGCACTGTTGCTTTCCCTGGGGTATCCAGACTCACCAGGGGAGTCAGAATCTTCTGGTTCTCCCTTTTCATTAAGTCTTCTAAGTCTGATAACTTGAGGAAGACAAAGAGGCAAAGTGAGCAAGGGGTCATGTACCACTCAAGCCGTGGTCCTCAGCAGCCCTGGGGGAGGATGAGATCAACCAGAGAGAACTCGGGCACCATGTGTTTGATTTTATTATCTCAGCTGCTCTTGAGACAACTGTTGAACTTGATACCAAAGCCACAATCAGAATGAACCGAAAGAAGGGGGGGGGGGGGCGACATTCTTAGCAGGTTCAACCAGCTAGTCACAGAGCTTAAACCAAAGATCTAGGACCAAACATTACCTCTTTTTGGGGGCAAGAAAAGGCAATTCTTCCAAAAGCTGCTGCATGATCAACTGTACCTTTGATACCCTGTAGTTCGAGCTTACACTGAAAAGAAATAAGAAAGGTTTATTTTTTGGAACACGTTATATGTATGGTTAAAAAAAATTCAAACAGTACTAAAGGAATAAAGTTAAAACTAACGCTCCCTTCTACTCTCCCCAGTGGCAACTAGTCAACAGTTTCCTGGAAGACACATGGCATGCACAGATCTTCTTTTTTTTTCACACAAACGGTGGCATAATTTACACATTATTCTGTCCCTTGTTTCTACCCAATGTTACTATGTCACAGCATGTAAGGATTCACCCCATTCTTTCTGACAGCTGCACAGTAATCCATTCTATGGATGAACCATAAATTATTGAACTACTCCTCTAATGCACAGAACACTGAGGTTATTTCTTATCCTTTGCTATTACAAACAGTGCTGCAACAGATAACTTTGTACACATTTCTTTGTGCACGTGTATGGTGAGTACGTCCGTAAAATAAATTCCTGGGAGTAGACCTGCTGAGTCAGAGTGCACGGACTAAATCATGTTCAAATGCTAGGTTATTTAAGGGGAAAAAAAAAAGATGAAAATCAATGATCACTTCTGACTCCGCAATTCCACTTCTGAAAGGTTATAGCCCTAAAAATAAACAAAGGTAATATATGGGTGATGGTTATCAGCAATTTTTATTTTCTTTTTTCTGCTTACCTATGTAAATATTGAGTCACTGTGAAAAAACTCTGAGAATAACCTTCATGTGATCCTCATTTGTAAGCCAAACTCAAAGCAACAGATTACTTCTCTCCAAGATCACTCACCTGGTTATCAGCATAGCCCAGCAAAGCCCTTTGCTTCTCTTCATCTTTTTCATAAATTTTCATTCCCAGTAGATTAGACCAGTAGTTCAAGGATTTCTGAAGATCAGACACTGCTAGAGTTACTTTTAATATAGGATCTGGAGAGTAATAAAACAGTAGGAATGGATAGGTCAGCACAGTGGAATAGAACAGGAAGACTAAATCAGGCTCGTGTATATATGAGTTCAGTTTACGATAAGAAAGGGATGATAAGTCAGTATGAAAGTGCACATTATTCAAAAAATGGCATGAAGAAAGCCGGCTTGTCATTTGGTTAGAAAAATTACACCTTTAAACGAAATGGCAAAATACATTCCTAATGGATTAAAGGATTTAGTTTAAAGAATGAAATCATGGGGTGCCTGGGTGGCTCAGTGGGTTAAGCATCCGCCTTTGGCTCAGGTCATGATCTCACGGTTTGTGAGTTCGAGCCCCGCTGGGCTCTGTGTTGATAGCTCAGAGCCTGAAGTCTGCTTCGGATTCTGTGTCTCCCTCTCTCTCTGCCCCTTCCCTGCTTGTGCTGTCTCTCAAAAATGAATAAATGTTAAAAAAAAAAAATGAAATCATGAAAATACTAAAAACAATTATTATTACAATTATTATTGCTACAATTTTGGGGTGTAGAAAGATTTTTTTTTAAACCTGACCCCAAAGGTAGAAAAACCAGGAAAGAAAAAATGTATTAGGTTAATCACATGAAATGGAAAATTCCTAGACAACAACCACCCCCCCCTCCAAGAAAAGAAAAAAAAATGATAATCAAAGAGTAAATGACAAAGTGAGAAACATTTTTGCAACATATATGACAAAAAGTCCTGAATACTTTTTTCCTCTTTTAGTTTATTTATTCATTCTTGAGAGAAAGAGGGGGGGAGAGAGAGAGAGAATGAGCAAGGAAGGGGCAGAAAGAGAGGAAGAGAGGATCCCAAGCAGGTTTCACACTGTCAGCACAGAGCCTGACTCAGGGCTCAAACCCATGAACTGTCAGATCATGACCTGAGCTGAAATCAAGACTCAGAGGCTCGACTGACTGAGCCACTCAGGCGCCCCAGTCCTTAATATTTAAATCACCTTTAAACATTAGTAGGAAAAAGACGAACATCCTAAAAAAATAGGTAAAAAGCACAAAGCGGTAACCCACAAAAGAAGGACTTGGAATGGTCAATGAACACATGAAAAAACATTCAACCTCACAAATAATCAAAGAATTTGGAATTAAAACACAACATTTTGCCATCTCACTGGCAGATAATTTTAAAAGTTCAGTGTTAACTGTGATAGGGCAGGGGGAAGAATCATAATCATATAGTACTGGCAGAGTGTAAATTATAAATTCATTTCTGGGCAGCAATTTGACAGAATGTACCCAAAGCCTAAAGAAATGTAAACTGCTTTTGAAAGAGCTATCCTATTATCACCAATTAAAGAAGTAATTGTAGGGGCGCCTGGGTGGCGCAGTCGGTTAAGCGTCCGACTTCAGCCAGGTCACGATCTCGCGGTCCGGGAGTTCGAGCCCCGCGTCGGGCTCTGGGCTGATGGCTCAGAGCCTGGAGCCTGTTTCCGATTCTGTGTCTCCCTCTCTCTCTGCCCCTCGCCCGTTCACGCTCTGTCTCTCTCTGTCCCAAAAATAAATAAATGTTGAAAAAAAAAAATTTTAAAGAAGTAATTGTAGATGTATGAAGGGCTTTCTGCACAAAGACATTCTTTACACTGTTGCTTGTAACAATGAAACACTAAGGACAACATAAACATCCAACAATAGGCACTGTTTGATTCCTGGATGTAATACATAGGAATCGCTATAATGGAACATAAGATATACATACATACATACATATACATACACACATATATACGTGTACATACATATATATACATACATATACATATATGTACATATATACATATATATACATATATATATGTGTGTACACACACACATACAAACATAGATATACATTCCTTTTGATAAATGATTGGAAAGATACACTCTAAAATGTTAACAGTGATTATCTCTGCCTATGTGGGTACTGTTTTCGTCTTTCTTCTTTGCTTATCTGTGTAGGAAAAAAAATCTATTTTTTCCAAAAAGAATAAAAGTTCTATTAAAACATTTAACATCATTGGAAATTTTTATATTGTAAAGTGACCCCTGAAGAGCTGTTCTGAGTATGGTAAATTCAGTACATTTGTCTTCAGTTTTCACCACCTCGACCCATCTCTCTGCCTCTCCCCTGTGCATGTGTGCACTCTCTCTCTCCCCGCGAGGGAAGCGGCTCTAGGATAGGTGGACCCCCGTGGGCAAGACAATGGAGAGAAGAGTTGGATTCTTGATGCCATTGCTGAGATGCTGAGTCCACTAACACTGAGCTGTTCCTACCTATAGGATACCCGCTCCGTGAGCTAGAACGTTTTCTTCATGTGCCAGCTAGTCTGAGATTGATTTTGATACAGCTGAAAATATCCTAGTAGGTATTACCAGTAGAGTAGAGCCCAAACCAGTTTAGATTCCCTAGAATTATGCACTGAAGTTCTAATATGAAAATATGATTTCTCAAAGAACAAAACGCTGGCTTGGGAAAGACATGTCATGGCAACACAGAAAGACTTCACGGGAGAAAGAAATCTGGCTCCTCTCTCCTTTCATCAAAGATGTCGTTAGACAGAGGGCTTTTACTAATCCCGCTATAATTACCTGACTGAGGTGGACTTCGATTCTGCAAATAGAACTTATATCCTCCTGGGGCTTCAGTTTCAAAAACACCTTCCGTAACTTCGCTGAGTGGCCACTCCAGCCTTCTGGCATTGCTGACGGCCTGGTTAGAAGCGAGTGTGATACCCTGTGACAAACAACAGCACCATCAACTGTATAACCATGGATCTTTTCTAGAACAAGAGAATGAGGCAAAACCCCGCTGCCTTTACATGACGCCACCGAAGATTTAATTGGCATTCAAAATGTTCGGACATATTTCTCCTCCAAAGATTCCAAATGTTGTGAATTGTAGGACAGAAATTCAAAGGCTAGAGAAGTTTGATCCATTTAACACCAAAGATAATCTTTCATTTTTGTTTTTTGTTTAAAATTTTTATTTAACAAAGATAATCTCTTCTAATTTTAAAGATCTAGTCAGAAATCTTGATCTTACTTTAGTTTGCCAGCTACCTATTTAAGATGTTTTTTATTTTTGCTTTCTAAACAAAGTAATTTAAGCCAATTATCAAGGTATCATTTAAATTTAATCAAAATACCTAAAAATGTACACCGTCTTCTGATAAGACCAGCTGCACTTTTTTTAATTAAAAAAAAAAATGTTTATTTATTTGTGAGAGAGAGACAGAGTGTGAGTGGGGGAGGGGCAGAAAGAGAGGGAGACACAGAATTCAAAGCAGGCTCCAGGCTCTGAGCTGTCAGCACAGAGCCCGAGCGGGGCTCGAACTCACAAACCGTGAGATCATGACCTGAGCCAAAGTCGGAGGCTCAACCAACTGAGCCACCCAGGCACCCCAGACCAGCTGCACTTCTAACTTGGATTATCATAACAGCTTCTCTTGGGGCGCCTGGATGACTCAGTCAGTTATGTGTCTGATTCTTGATTTCGGCTCATGTCATGATCTCGCAGTTCGTGAGATCAAGACCTGTGTCAGGCTCTGCACTGATAATGTGGAGCCTGCTTGGGATTCTCACTCTTTCCTCTCTCTGTCCCGCACACGTGCTCTCTGAAAATAAATAAACATTAAAAAAAAAAAAAATCCAGCCTCTCTTTCCCTGAGTCTTGTCAATCCATCCTCCATTCTGCAGCCAGAGTAAAATTTCTGAAACACACCCTACTCTCAAGACAGCGACCTTATGTTGTTTTTCCCCTGCTTAAAACCCTTGATAGCTCCTCATGTCACTCAGGGATGGCTTCTAATGGCCTGAAAGGCCCAAAACAATCTGAGCCCAGGTCATTTCGGACCCGTCTCCTCTCACTTTCCTCTTGCTCTGTCTATTCCAGCCACACTGGCCTCCGTGCATTTTCTCAAATGTGCCAGCTGCTGTTTGAGGGCTTCTGCACAGGCTGTTCTCTATCTGGATTGCTCTTCCCCAGGATACCACATGCCTAACTCTTCTCTCCTGAGAGAATTTCCTCTAATGTCACCTCCTCATTGATCCCTACCCTTGAAACCTTCATTAAAACTAAAACCAGTCACTTGTCCCATAATCCCCACCACCCCTTATTCTGCTATGACTTTATTCCCCTGCCAGGGATAAATTTTTGTCTGTTTCATTCACTGGTTATCCAAAGTTCCTAGAACTGTGCCTGACACATAGAAGGCACTCAATACATATTTGTGGCATGAATAAACACCACAATGTGTAATTTAGTACATAGTTCATTAAACATATTTGTTAACATACATGTAAACTAAGTTCCTAAGTGTGAAACTGCAAGGCCAAAGGATAGATGCATTAATTATTTTGATAGTGACAAAGTGAGGCTGTAGCCATGTACACCCTTACTAGTAACGTGTGAGAGTGGCGCTTTTTTAACACCCTTTCTAACACAGTGCGTTATCACACTTTTTGAGTTTTGCCAATCGGTGACAAATGGCAGCTTGGCAGTTGAACATTTTTTTTTTCAATGTTTAAGAGACATTTCTCATGTAGTTTCTGTGGCTGTCTATTCAGTTTTTGTCCTTTTTTCAAAAAATTAAGTTGTTGATCCTTTTTTTTTTTTTTTTTAATTTTGCAATGGTTATTTATTTTTGAGAGAGAGAGAGATAGACCGTGAGCAGGGGAGGCGCAGAGAGAGAGGGAGACACAGAATCCGAAGCAGGCTCCAGGCCCCGTGCTCTCGGCACAGAGCCTGACGCAAGGCCCAAACCTATGAACCACGAGATCATGACCTGAGCCGAAGTCAGGCGCCCAACCGACTGAGCCACCCAGGCTCCCCATCCTCCTCTTTTTCATGTACAGGGATTCTTTACAGAAGTGGGAGGTCTATGTAACCTGTTTTTCTTTTTTTTTTTTTAATTTTTTTTTTTCAACGTTTTATTTTATTTTTGGGACAGAGAGAGAGACAGAGCATGAACGGGGGAGGGGCAGAGAGAGAGGGAGACACAGAATCGGAAAGAGGCTCCAGGCTCTGAGCCATCAGCCCAGAGCCTGACGCGGGGCTCGAACTCCCGGACCGCGGGATCGTGACCTGGCTGAAGTCGGACGCTTAACTGACTGCGCCACCCAGGCGCCCCTGTTTTTCTTTTTGTTCCACAAACTGAGGAGCACCGAAGGTCCCTTTCCTCAGGGATACTTTCCTGCCGGAGTCTCTCAGGAAGACCCAGGGCAGAACAGCCGAGCTGCTCTCCTCCACCTACATGCTCTCTGGCCCCTGCGGCTCCATCAGTCAACATCTGACTGGAGCCGGTGCAATGTTCATGGTGCCAAATGGTTTTGCTCTTTCTTCTCTCCCTGATTTAAATTTGGAGAGTGAAGAAAAGGAGAAACACAAAGAAATTTTCACATACACTCAATCACCAAATCCTCTTAACTCTACCTCCTAAACAGCTCTCAAGTCCACCCACTTCTCTCCATCTCCCACAACCACCAGGTTAGGTAAGGAGCGGCCAGTCGCTTCCCATACCACTCTTTGAGCCAGTTGCCTCACTTCCAGCTTGGCTCCCTTCCAACCTGATCTCCGTGCTGCAGCCAGGCGGATTCTTGCACACCACACTGTGTCATCCCCGCCGCTTAAAAATGGCTTCACTCTATTTTTAGAATGTAGTCTGAACACCCTCACGTGATGCGGTCCCAGCTTACTTCTCCAGCCTCACATCTGCCCCTTCGTCTTCACGCACCTCACTCGACACAAACTGCGCTACTCACTGTCCCCTGACTGCCATGCTGCCTCTCACCTCCAGGCCTGCGCGCATGCCGAGACACAAGTCTCACTCTCCCACCCCGACCCCACTCACCGGCTCGGCTGTCACTTCTGGAGAGATTTCCCTGCACTCTCACCTCTCTGGGAATAAGCTGGGAGTTCTTCCCAGGTGTTCCCACATCTGCCTGTCCTCATCCCAATCCTGGCACTTAACACACTGCATTCTTTTGTCTCTTTACTTGTTTCCCCACAAGACAGGAAGCTCCTTAGGCCAGGGAACATGCTTCATTCTACTGTACCCCCAGGACCTAACCAGGTACATGGCATACAGTAAGTCACAGTAAATACCTATTAAATGAATAAATTAGTGAGAGACATACAGAGTGAGAAAGAGAAAAACAAAGATACTAGTATGTTACATCTGAACAGTCCTTTTCATTTACAAACCACTTTTATAGATAATTTGATCCTCCTAAAAATTCCACCTTGATATCACTATTATTTTAACAGGAGTTAACAGGAGTAGCAAGAGCAAATGACCAAAATAAACATCTAGCATGAGGCAGGTTTGCTTAGCAGAGAGTAAAAACTAGTGCCTCTTATCTTGCTGTGTATTTGGGCCCAGAGACATTATATCTACCATGAGTAACTGCTCAGTAAGAGGAAGATACTATAACTATTAGATGCACAGTAACTTGAATTCTTGCATGAAAGAATGTAGCGCATGCAATGCCTTCTTCTCTTTCTCCTTAAAGCTTCTCATGTTTTTCTCTGACTAGTACTGGCTGTTAATAGTGCAGCCCAATCTTAACAGTTCGCAAGAGAGATAATTCTCTGGTTGGTGATCAGGACCTGACCAGACCCATGACGCTGGCCCTTCTACCTCTCAAGGTTCAGTCATTCCCCCAGAGTCGTCTTGTCTCTGTCAAAGCTGTTTCTAAGTCGTAACTTTTTTTTTTTAGCTTTTTTGTCTTCAATGTTTATTTATTTTTGAACGAGAGAGAGACAGAGCACGAGCAGGGGAGGGGCAGAGACAGACAGGGAGACACAGAATCCGAAGCAGGCTGCAGGCTCCAAGCTGTCAGCACAGAACCCGACGCAGGGCTCGAAGTCACAAATGGCGAGATCATGACCTGAGCCAAAGTTGGACACTCAACCAACTGAGCCACCCAGGTGCTGCTTAATTTTTTTTTAATGTTTATTTTTTGAGAGAGAAAGAGAGAGAGAGAGAGAGAGAGAGAGAGAGAGAGAACACACGGGGGAGGAGTAAAGAGAGGGAGACACAGAATCTGAAGCAGGCTCCAGGCTCTGAGCTGTCAGCACAGAGCCCAGTGCAGGGCTTGAACCCATAACCCTGGGATCATGACCTGAGCTGAAATCAAGAGTTGGATGCTCAACCAACTCTTGATTTTGTTTGGCTCAGGTCACGGTCTCACCTTTTGTGGGATCAAGCCCCGCATCAGGTTCTGTGCTGTTAGGGATTCTTGGGATTCTTTCTCCCCACTCCCCTGTTTGCACGCTCACTCTCAAAAAAAACAAAACAAAACAAAACAAAACCCCATAAAACTAATCACTAACCTGCACCCAAAGGCCGTCAATTCAGCCAGCAGTCATCATACCTAACATCGTATCAGGGATCTCAATAAAAGGCACAGCCAAAAATCTACTAGAATGAAATGACATTTACCATGAAGTCATTGCCAAGCTTGTAGTGTCCGATGCCATAATTGTAAGTCAGTTCTGCGACAAAATGATCATCCTCAGGTCCAAATCCCACCATTGTCTTACTCCATTTCCCATCATAAGGCCTAGAAAAATGAAAGTAAGTGAACCCAGTGACACAGACAAAATCTGCCTCAGGCCTCCCCTAAGGACTTCTTGGGACAGAGCAGTGGGCAGTCACCTCTGGTCCTCTAAGTACCCATAAAGATGAGATGACCTGTCAGCTGGTGCTAAAAGCAGCAATGGACAGTGTGTGTGGGTCCCACCGCAGAGGCTCCAAAGACCATCTGTCTGGCACTTATTCGAGGGAAAGATTTGTTTACCTTTCTTTAAAGTAGAGGACAGACTCCTATAAAGATGCTTCTTCAACCTGATCTTTATTTTCATATATATCCATCAACAAGCATGCAATTCTCGTGAGACTTGGGATTTTCCAGCTTGCTATGGCTACTAAGCTTAAGAGACCCTTGATAAAGTGTTGCTTCAATTAGAACATACACTTACGTGTGTTCTTGAAGTTGCCACCTTAATTTATTGTCTCCTGAATTTATCCCACTGCCTTATACTCACTTTGAGAAACTGTCTTCTCTTCTCCAGGAGTATTTAGAGCCTAAATGAGATTTTAAGAAACAGGGGTCGGGCACCTGCGTGGCTCAGTCAGTTAGGTGTCAGACTTCGGCTCAAGTCATGATCTCACGGTTCGTGAGTTCGAGCCCTGCATCGGGCTCTGTGCTGACAGCTCAGAGCCTGGAGTCAGCTTTGGATTCTGTGTGTCCCTCTCTCTCTGCCCCTCGCCTGCTTGCACTCTGTCTCTCTCAAAAATAAAAAAAATAAAATATATAAATAAATACAACATAAATAAATAACATTAGAAACAAGGTGTCATACCCATTACAGGCAGCTTTGCAGCCCTCTTCAAATTCCTCATGCCGCAGAATCTAGTAAGGAAATTACAATAAATTGTCAAGTGTTAACAGTACTGTATACAGCATATTTAGCACAACTTAAAATGTTAAAACACAAACATTTATAACTTATATATAATAACATATAAGCTTTACTTGTAAGACAAAGATAATGAGCTTTATATCTTGCCCAGACTAGAAGCAGTAGAGGTAAGGAAGAACAGTTTGACACCAAGGGTGAGACAACCAAAGCTGTGAAATCTACTTACACTGGGAAGCAGTGCTGTGTAGTTAAAACAACAACAACACCAACAAAATCCCCCAAAAACCAAAGTTTGGCCTTCAGCATTAGAAATTCTGATTTGGAATTCTGGATGTCACTCAATAGTTGTGTAACTCTGAGAATGTTGCTTAGGGTCTGAGTCTCCCAATGTGTTGTGAAAATAGATAATTTATTAGACCATTTGACACAGAACCCCACAGACAGTAGGCTCTCAATGTCTTAGTTTCTAGTCTCCTTTTTGATTCCCACTGCTACTGCTCAAGTTCAAGTTCCCATTAGTTCTCTCCTAGACTATTAAAAATCATCTTCATTGATCTTTTTCCTTAATACCACCACAAAATTATGTGCCTAATGCACAGCTCTGATCACATCATTACCCTCTTCTAAAATGTAAGACAGCTCCCAAATTACTGTGCCATAAAATCCAAATTTCTTAGTATTCAAGATACTATCAGAAGTGTCCTGATATCCCATCTCAACTTCATCTAAGTAATCTAAGCTAAAGACACAGAAAACTAGCAGTGTTTCCCAAACATAACTTATCTTTGCATTGGCTCTTCAACTTTTCTAGTATACTCCTCCCTCTAATCTTGGTTTGTGGAAATCTTAGCTATCTTTAGAGATCAACTCAAACACAAGGTCTCCATGAATTATTTCCTGATGACCCAGCCCAAAGTTAAATCTCTTCTGTCGTATTTTTGTAATAGTAGCAGCAAACACTTATATAGCACATACGATGTATCAAATACTACACATATAACAGTATTTAATTTTCATAACAACCTTTAATCAATAAGGAAACATGTTAAGGGAGAGTTTTGTGGTTTTCCATCACTTACCAAGTTTTGACTTCCATTACTGTACTATGTACAATGTACTACGTACAAATCCAATTCTCAACTCCACCCCCAACCTAGGCCAGGAGCTTTAGTTGAAGACAGATACTAGGGTCATTTTCATTTTTGTCAACAAAGTTCAACACACGACCATGAAACACGGAGGATGTATTTTAAATGACTGATGAATTCAGGTAACGCCCTTGCACTCCACGACTTCTGCACTGTCTCTGCATTAAATTGCACTCTTGCACCTCTAAAGCCCTTGCTTACACTCCCCAATAGCTTCCACCAGCATTTGCCACCCAGGTGATCCCTGTAGATGGCAGCTGCTCAGGGCTGGAGAGGGCGCTTCCGGGTGTTGGAAAGAATGGGTTCTGACTTAGGGCAGGCGCTTTTGAATACACAAAAGGGACTATTCAAAGCAGCCCTGAGAGAAGCAAAGCCCTAAATAGGCAATCTAAACCTTAAGGCTCCAAACCGGAAGAGACTGAGTTGTTTACTGGAAAAGTATTATATTACTTTTTGTTTACTGTCTTTCCCCCAGGCTGGAAGCCCCAGGAGGCTGAGGCTCAATACCTGCAAATGAACTAGGAAAGAAACGTGTGTGGGCACACAGTCGAGGACTAATAAAGGCCCCTTTCAAAGTCATCTAACCCAACCAGTGACATGCAACACTTCCCGAAGCTGAAAACTCGACAAGGCTAAAAAGAGTCCAAGGCTAAGGTCGGACACCCATTTGTCCCCACCATCGTGTGCCAGCCCCTCCGGGCCCTGTCTGCACCTTCATTCCAAGGACATCGCGAAAGAAATGCGTCGTCTGGAAGCGGTTTCCCACTTTGAATACGAAGTGCAAAGCTCGACGAGAAGCCATACCCACCGGCGCCACTCCCATCAGGCGTACAGTGCTGCCCGCCGGCAGCTGCGCAGACGGGTCGGTGACGTCACTGGCAGCCGCCGGCGCGCTTCCATGACGCAACCCGCGGGGCGAGGGAAGATGGCAGCGCGGTTGAGGGGTTTAGTTTGGGCCAGCCGGCCACTACTGCCGGTGGTCCAAACTTGGGACGTCCACGCGCGGCGCTGGGTCCGGGCGCTGCGGCGGAGCCCCGTGAGAGTGGTGTCTCCATCCGGACAGGTGGTGGAACGGAAGCCCGGTCCTGGGAAGCAGCCCCGTAGAGCGGCGGCTGAGACCGGTCCCCACGAGCTGCGACGGAAGCCGTCGCTTCAGGTGCCTCCATCCCAGAAGCCCTGCACCTGGGAAGATTCGGGGCTTCGCTATGATAAGGCTTTACCCGGAGACAGAAGGCTGAGGTGACTTGTTCCTGAGACTTGTCATGTATTCCCGTTTCTCTTCCCATTTCTTTTCCCGCCTGCCAACCTCTTTCCTCCTTTTGGAGGACTTCTTCCACCAGAATCCATTGGTTTTTATAATGCATGGAGGGCAGAATAAGTGTTTTCCTTGGAATTCATTTGTTAATGTCTATGAAGTTCTTTCTGTTTGTTAAAACTAGGTGTGTCTCGGTAACAAGGATGTTGGTAATTAACCCGTCTTTTTGTTTCCACCCACAGCAGTGTAATGACAATTGTTAAGTCCAGGCCATTTCGGGAAAAGCACGGGAAGATCCTGCTGGAAGGTCGCAGGCTGATTGCAGATGCTCTCAAGGCTGGTGCTGTACCGAAAGTTTTCTTCTTTAGCCGTCTGGAATACCTAAAGGAGCTGCCCATTGATAAGCTGAAAGGTGTCAGCCTCATTAAGGTGAAATTTGAAGATATCAAGGATTGGTCCGACCTAGTAACACCACAAGGAATAATGGGTCAGTGGTTACAGCGTGTCACCAGAAGTAGAGACCTAGGATCATTTGTTCATAATTATCTTAAGGCAACAAATTTTACTTAAATTCAAAATGTTATTGCCTAACCTTTTCTTGAGACACCCAGAAAAATACAGTTCTCAAATCTGTGCATCTTGTTTTATTTTCAGTGGAAGCTGAAGCCAGTTTTTTTGGTCATCGTTTGAATTATAGTTCTTGAATAGTATATATTCTCCTTGAATATTATATATTTTTAGGTCACTTTTTCAACCAATAATGTCCAACTAAAATTTAAGAAAATGTTTACTAAAAGATTTAGGCCTCTATTTGCACAAGACCACTGCCAGTGTGGTGATAACCTTTCTGTTGTTGACCCCCTTATTCTAGAAGCAGGTGTAAGCAGTAAGCTGCAAGCTGTTACCCTGTTTAGCCCATTGAACAGGAAACTGTGTCTTCCTTTGGTTGACTCTAACTTAAGATTCTTTTTTTCAAGTTTTTTTTTTAATGTTTGTTTATTTTCTAGAGAGAGAGAGACTAGGGGAGGGGCAAAGGGAAAGGGAGACACAGAATTCAAAGCAGAGTCCAGGCTCTGAGCTGTCAGCACAGATCCTGATATGGGGCTCAAACCCACGAACTGTGAGATTGTGACCTGAGCTGGAGTTGGACACTTTAACTGACTGAGCCACCCAGGCTCCTCTAACTTAAGATTCTAATAGATGGTGGTGTCTATTAACACTCAGAAAGTCTTTTTTCTAAAAATTAAAAAAAAAAAAGGAAAAAGAAAGCCTTTTTTCTAAATATGGGAAGTCTAAATATATCTTTTTGACATTGGAATTATATTTTTGATCTGAGAATTGAATGGCAGTAAATGTAGAGGTTTCTCTTGGATAGTAAGGGACAGTTGGGGTAGGAGAAGTTATCTTCCAAGATTCTAATGTTTAGGCCAGGGTCTCTCATACCAGTTGTGCATGTGTTTTCCTGTAGTGGGTAAAGTGCAGCTATTAGTTGGGAGAGGAAATTTGGGGACTGTCTTATTCTGTAACCCATCAAGTCCTAGGGACCTGTGACCCTACACACAGAACTCTCCCCTAGGGTGGGGATTTGGACTGCTAAGAGCCCTCCACCCGTGCTCTTGTTAGCTATACTTCTAATTCCCTTCTCTATGCTACAGTACAAGTATCATTCATTTTTATCCTGCTGGCCACTTTGGGCACATGTGTTGATAGCGGCTAGCCCATCCTGGACTTCTGTAGCCCTCCTCGTCGTCATGACTGCCTTTCATCGTTTTGTGTCTTTTAAAAAAATATATTATTTAGCTTACCCTTTTATTTCATATTTGAGAGGTGGAGTAAAGGGAGAAGGAGATAAGACTGTCAGGCTTCTGGCACATCTCTGAATCCAGTAATGTAAGTAGGGCCTCTAACAGAGTGTTCTCGTCACTGCAGCTGTCCAGGTAGAAATTAAAGGACTTCAAGGGGTGCCTGGGTGGCTCAGTCGGTTAAGCGTCTGACTTTGGCTCAGGTCATGACCTTGTGGTTCATGGGTTCCAGTTCCATGTCAGGCTCTGTGCTGAAAGCCTGGAGCCTGCTTCCAATTCTGTGTATCCCTCTCTCTCTCTGCTCCTCCCCTGCTCATACTCTGTCTCTTTCTTCAAAAAAAAAAAAAAAAAAAAAAAATTTAACAAGAAAAGAAGTTAAAGGACTTCTAAGGTCCCCTGCTGTTGTGACTCTTAGGTGCAGGATCTTTTTACCACATACAGATACCTAATAGGGAAACCATTCCCTTCCCTTCATTGATGTGTTAGGTATAGGTCTGTATTCTTGGTGTGAATAAATTGGAATAGCCTTTGGGGAGGACAGTTTAGCAGTATCTATTAAGAGTGCTTGAGGGGCGCCTGGGTGGCGCAGTCGGTTAAGCGTCCGACTTCAGCCAGGTCACGATCTCGCGGTCCGTGAGTTCGAGCCCCGCGTCAGGCTCTGGGCTGATGGCTCAGAGCCTGGAGCCTGTTTCCGATTCTGTGTCTCCCTCTCTCTCTGCCCCTCTCCCGTTCATGCTCTGTCTCTCTCTGTCCCAAAAATAAATAAACGTTGAAAAAAAAATTAAAAAAAAAAAGAGTGCTTGAGTCACCTGGCTGGCTCACTCGGGAGAACATGTGACTCTTGATCTCGGGCCATGAGTTTGAGCCCCATGTCGGGGTAGAGATTACTTAAATATTAAAAAAAAAAAAAGTGCACACACACCATATATTAATTTTACTTGCAAGTGTTTTTCATAGAGAAAAGTTTGGACATATGCATAGAGAGGTATACAGGGATGTTCACTGCAGGGTTGTTTATAATAGGGAAAGTGGAAAATAATCAAATTGTCAGTTGGGGAAGAACTAAATAAAGGTGGTATGTTCATGTTACAAAATAACATGCAACAGTTAAAATCAGGTAACTCCAAATGTATTGACATGGCAAGTTCCCTAAGACATCTCTTGTTATAGAATTGAATAAGTAGTTTACAGGATAACACATAGAGTATGAATTTTGTATGTGAAAGAAAAAAAGCACCTGTATATGGGTAGACATTTATATATGTACGTAGATGCATGGAACAGGTTCTGAAGGGATCTATACACTCCCAAGATTGAAAACAGTTACGGGGAGGAGGTGTCACGGGCAGGACTTTTTGTATCAATTTTTTTCAATCAGAATGTATTCATGTAGTACTTACATAACTAAGAACACAGAAAGATTGATAAATATCTGAAAAGCCAAATTATCTCCCAGGTTCAAATCAGACAAGTGAACCGCCTGTTTTGTTTCCTCAGGGATCTTTGCCAAACCTGACCATGTTAAGATGACATACCCAGAGACTCAACTTCGCCATTTGCTGCCCTTATTGTTGATTTGTGACAATCTCCGTGACCCTGGGAACCTGGGGACGATTCTGAGATCTGCTGCTGGGGCAGGCTGCAGCAAAGTATTACTCACCAAAGGTCAGAGTACTTGTTCCTGGGTGGATTGGTTGGCCATTTGTAAGTGAGCTGGCTCTGTGGGCAGACATACATGGATTTGAATTTTGGGTCTGCCTCTTATTAGCCATTTGTCTGTGAGCAGTATTCTGAGTGTCATTTCCCTCATCTGTAAAGTGGGCATAACAGAATCTACCTGGTAGGGTTGTTCTGAGAAGTGAGATGGTGCACATGAAGTACTTAGCACTCTGCTTGGCACAAGTTAGGTACTTCAGGAAATGTCAGTTATCTTTTAAGATTATTTTGACACCGGCTAGGTTATTAAAGAACTTAAAATCAGGGAAAGAAATACATGCCAGTTTTAACACTTCGAGTCCTTTATTTAATGATCTTGAGTTCCCAAATTGGGGGGCATATGAAGCCTTCCTAACTGAAGACATTCTGAATCCTGTAAAAGGAGTGTGAATATGAAATTGGGATGCATTTGCCTTAGCCTTAAGATGGGTCAGACATCCCCACACAAGTTAGCCTCTGACATTTCTGTCTCCTGTCCTCAGAAATTGGGATGAGTAGGCTTGGTTCTAAACAGACTTGCCTAACAGCTGGGACACACCTAAAACACCTATTACAACTTGCAGGGATGGTGAGAGGGAGAGAGTTCATCGAAAACACTCCAGCTATCATTCACTGTCAACTAATGACACCTGCTGCTGAGACTTGCCTCAGTTGCTCCTTTCACCCCTTCGTCCCAGTCACATGTTGTTGGAATAGATGGGAGTAGATGTAGAGATGGCAGCATGAGAGCTAGGTACTGGGGTTCCATCATCAGTACCCCGCCTACCCACCCCATTGTTGAGATCTCTGAGAGCTGGTGTGGTTTTGGAGATGTACCTATATAATCCAAGTGGTGTGTTTGCTACATTCATGGTGGTGGCTGGTGTATAGGACAAGGGGAAGGAGTAGGGAGCACTTGGCGTGGTGCCCAGTATGGAGGATGTGAGGATGAGGGGGGAAATCCCACTTTGTTCCTTACTCCCCAGGGAGAGGGGTCAGACTGGATGGCTCCCCTCATGAGTCTCGGCCCTCTTTTGTCCTCCCCGTTTTGCCTGTGGCCTCTTGACACACAGCCCAACTCTTCTCTCCTGTTCCCTGCAGTGATTGGGAAAGTCTGTGGTTGGCAGTAGGCGTGGGCAGTGTTACATTCTCTGTGTCTTATCTTCCTTTTAAAATTTGGCTTGCCCACTTACTCTGTTCTGAAGTTGGGTTACTTTTTACAGTAATTTCTAATGCAGAGAGTTGTGTTAACAAGTTAGGGGATGGTGGCAGACATGTGATGCCCTGGCCCTGCTGTCTCTCCCAGCCTGTGGTCCTGAGAAAGACCACGCAGAAGTGGCTGGGCTTAGCATGGGTCTGAATATAAAAAATAGTTCTTTTAGCCTTTTTTCTGTGGTGTGAGAGGGTGTGTGTGTGAGAGAGAGAGAGAGGGAGAGAGAAAGAGAAAGCTGTTGCCTTGGCTTTCCATGGATCACTGTAATTGCCTCCCATTTAATTTCCCCTCTCTAGGGTCTTCCCTGCTCTGGTGCAGATTTAACACTGAAGCCAAATGGGTCTTTCTAAAGCATAAACCAGATTCTGTCACTACTTTACTTAAAATCCTTTGATAGCATTATATTGTTTAATGGACAAAGTCCCAAACTCCTCAGCCTGGCATACCCACCCTCCTTTAAGTTGGTCCTTGCCTGCCTCCCTTTCATCTCCCGCTACACCCCCACCCGCTATTGGCCTGATCGCTTCACTTACAGTTTTTGGACTGTGGCACTCTTCCCCCTTCTATAATTTTGTCCTCTGCCTCAGCCTTTCTTTGACAGCTTCCTCCTATCCTTCAAGATCCAGCTCACTGTCATGTTCTCTGGGACATTTTTCCTGATAGCTCTGCTTCGTACATGGGATTTTTGTTACCCTATTAATACTTCTTTTACCTCAATTACTGATATCGTAGTCACGTGTTCAGATATTGTCCGAACACCATCGCCCATGATACCATGAGCTCCTGGAGGTTGGAGGCATTAATGCTCTTTGCCTCTCCTGTACAAGGTCTGGCCCAGGTGTATGGTAAATGTTGAAGGGATGAAGAAAGTCTTGTTTAGCACTAGCAGGAATTCATCCCTATAGCCCTTTGCTGGATGCTGCCATAACTGGGGAGGCAGAGGTCCCAGCCATCCTGAAACTACAGGACATTTTTTGCTTTCTCTCCTCATCCAGAATTAATTTGATTTACTGCAAAGATCCCCTGTCTGGGATGGTTTATAATCTTAATTGGATCCTGTCTCTATTTTCTAGGCTGTGTGGATGCCTGGGAACCCAAAGTGCTACGGGCAGCGATGGGTGCGCATTTCCAGGTGCCCATCATCAATAATCTGGACTGGGAAACGTTGCCCAACTACCTGCCCACCGACACCCGGGTCTACGTGGCTGACAACTGTGGCCTTTATGCCCAGGCGCACATGTCTAATAAAGCCAGTGATTACGGCTGGGTATGTGACCAACAACTCTCGAAGTTACACAAGTATGAGGAGGAGGAGGAGGATCTAGAACCTGGAGCCAGTAAAGCCTGGCTCCCTGAAGTTGAGGTCCAGAGTTATGACTTGGACTGGACAGAGGCACCAGCAGCTGTGGTAATAGGCGGGGAGACCCATGGTGTGAGCCTGGAGTCCCTGCAGTTGGCCGAGAGCACTGGGGGCAAGAGGCTGCTGATTCCCGTTGTGCCTGGTGTGGACAGCCTAAACTCGGCTATGGCTGCAAGCATCTTGCTTTTTGAAGGGAAGAGACAACTGCGGGTCAGGGCGGAACACGTGAGCAGGGACAGGAGTTACCACTGAGAGGGATCTTGGAAGTCAGTCCTTGATTTGAGGTGGTTCCCAGCTCCTCCTGTGTTGTTAGGAGATAGGCAGAATATGGTAATCAGGCCATAGTCAGGAGGCAAGAGGTGGGCAAGATGCCATTATATGATTACTGGAAAAATAAGAATTTCCATGAATTTATGCTTATCTTCAAAAGTAACAAGGGTGAGAATTCTTCCTGAGATCTTCCCCAGCTCCGGAGCCGAACTTCCTCTCGAGAGAGCCCGGAGAGCAAGCATGACTCGTGCCCCAAGTGGTGGCAGAGTGGGATTGCTTTATGTTTAAGGGGAGGGGTTTTTGCAGAAACAATCTCTGGTTGGCTGTGCTCTCCCAGGCTGGTGCCCCACTTTGGTCTGGGCCTGGCCAGGGTCACACACAAATGTCTGATGCAAGTGGCCCACAGATTGTGCTTGAGACCCTCAATGCCCCGTCAGCTTTTAGAAGGTAGAAGAGCCCACAGCCTTCATACAGGGCTGAACCCACAAAGGCTCGTCCTCCAGCTTCACAGAGGCCATGATGCCTGTCACACCAGCAGGCTAGATCTGGGAGGCAGCTCAGTACTCCTGGAGTCTGTTGGCATTTGTTCTGTCAACACCTTGGAAAAGTGCTAAGAAAACGAGGTCACTAAAGGATGAAGCCAGTGTCCTGCAGCTTTGTCCCTGGATTATTGTTCCTGCTGATTTTTGTTACAAAATAAAGATCAATGACCGAACAACAAACCCTATGCCTTGTTACTGTTAAGAAAAACAAAACAATGCAAAACAGTATACCTGGCACATAATTCCAAGTCTATCACACTGGGTGAAAGAAGGAAAAGAAATTTACGTCCCATTCACTTCATAGTCAATGGCTTATATGCCATGCCTTGTGAGTTCTTTTTGCACATTTGTGGATATAATTTAGCAAAGAGGGCAAATTTTCCTTTCTTTTTTTTTTTTTTTTTTAATTTTTTTTTTTTCAACGTTTATTTATTTTTGGGACAGAGAGAGACAGAGCATGAACGGGGGAGGGGCAGAGAGAGAGGGAGACACAGAATCGGAAACAGGCTCCAGGCTCCGAGCCATCAGCCCAGAGCCTGACACGGGGCTCGAACTCACGGACCGCGAGATCGTGACCTGGCTGAAGTCGGACGCTTAACCGACTGCACCACCCAGGCGCCCCCAAATTTTCCTTTCTTTAAAATGACTACAGGGGAAGCAACCAGTGATGAGGCTCTGGTTTGTTGAACGATCATGGAAAGTCACTTTCTCAAATTCTTTGCAATTTTAAGGCCAACATTTGTTTTTTTTTGCCATTTCCCCGGAAAATAAGAATTAAAGAAGGAGCAGTATAGGACAGTACACTACACTGGCTGGAAGAGAAGCTGTCAGATGGTTGGCAGAGCCGCGCCTTGACTTTGTGTTGAGTGGAGTGCCATTGACGGTTTCTGCCACAAGGTGGCAGCCGCACTTCGAAACCACTCCCAACCCTGAAGGGAGGGATTTAAGTTATTGAGAAAGGATGGAGTGAGTCTCTGCACAGAGGGCATTTTGCAGGACATTTGTGCTCAGAGGTGCTGAAGTTGGAGACCCATCCAGATTCTCATTCTCAGCAGAATCTGAAGCATAGATGGACACTGGGCCAAAAAACTAAGGGGGAAGTGGACAGAAGTGGGAAGCGGTTGCCGAGGGAAAAACCAGCATAACTTTTTCCTTTGAATGGAACCTCTGGGAAAGTAGCTCTGGACAAATGTTGATGTCCCCAAACGCCTGGAACTCACGCTGGGAAGCCTCACCCTGGTTTGCAGCTTCAGGGCAGGGAGAGCTGCAGAGTCCTCTTCCCTTCCCCCAGCTCGAGGTGAAGATCCTGTCATTAAGGCTCAGGATGAGCAGACCTCTGGGGACTGGTTTCCACCAATTTCACCTGTGACCTCCTACTACTTGCCCCATGGATCATCGAAACACCAGATGTCCCCTTCTAAGCTGAGCTGCTTTTATTTACTTAACGTTTTTGTTTTTGAGAGAGACAAAGTGTGATGGTGAAGCAGGGGTGGGCAGAGACAGAGACAGACACAGAATTGGAAGCAGGCTCCAGGCTCCGAGCTGTCAGCACAGAGCCCAATGTGGGGCTCGAACCCACGAACCATGAGATCATGACCTGAGCCCAAGTTGGAGGCTTAACCGACCGAGCCACCCAGGTGCCCCAAGCTGAGCTGCTTTTACCTCCACTTTCGCCATTTTGCCACGCGAACACCCCAGAAACAGCACCACACCAAGGGTTCTGTGGCTAGTGCTGAAAACCAGCTGTGCTGCAGGGCCTGGGTGTTCCCTGGGCCAAGCCCTCCCCGCCCCCACTCACTTAAAAAAAATTCTTTTTTAGGTAACACTCACATAGACGTCTTTAAACTCCAATGACTTTCTTCAGTGAATGCACAAAAGTAGCAAGCTGGAAGTCAAATGAATGGATGAGCTGTTTATTGCTGTGGGCGACTTAAAGTCTGAACTAGCTTGCCACGTATGTCTGCAGCTGAGACAGCCTGCAAGCCGGGCCCTCCAGAGCCGCGGCCAACACCCAGAGGCCAAGTATGACTGAAAGTCTGAATACGCTACAGAAGGCATTGGTTCTCTTAACTACGTTTGTTTTCTAGGGGAGCCACCTTCTTCAGCTAAGGCATCATAGTCGGAGGGCCATCCGCAACTGCTGCTGCTGCACAATGCAAGAAGGGAACAAAGGTTGGGGACAAGATGTGGCCGTGACAGGGTCTGGCCTCCCAGCCTCCCTCTTACCTCTGTGATGGGAAAGGGTGGTGCAACTGACTGCAGACCGGCAGAGGGACTTACTTCCACGTCCTGTGATGTCCGAAGGAGATTTCTTTTTTAGCCCTGGGTCCTAAGATCATGCCCCCTCTTGTATCCTTGTGCTTACCTGTGTTGGGTGACTGACCTGTGTGAAGCATGAACACCCAGGAACCTAGACTTGAGGCTGCCTGCCTCCTTTGGGCTGCACAGTCACCTACAGGCTTGGGGAGAGACCTTCATGAGTTAGCACGTTATTTAATAGAAATCCAGCAGTCCTTCAGAACAAGTCCTACCCAAATCCGGTTACACATCTCCTAGCCTGGGAAGTATTGCAAGAGTCCAAGGGGCTGTGGAGACACAGTATGCCTTAAATGAAGCAGATTTTCTTCATGCTTTCACATTTGAGGCACGCCTAGGACATCCTAATGTTGTATTTCCCCCATTGGAAGGAGAAATCACAGCCATAAAGTGGACCCAATGTAACATTTTCCTACAAACAGCCTTGGTTCCTGGAAACCACGTCCCTTGCATTATTTACTAACACTGGATAATCAGGAACGAAGCTAACAGATGACAGCCATTTGTCAACAGAGGATTTTCTTTTGAGCAGCCTGCTTGGAAGAAGGCCATGGCGACTCTTGCCCGCTGGGTGTTCACAAAGAGGGATACAGGTTCAGTGCTCGCTTCTTCAACACCACCGCTTCAGGGAACTTGACAGACCATGAGCTCTGGGCCTCTGGGTCAGTCCTCTGTTCACATGGCACCACCCAAAGAGGCCACAGAGGGCACTGCTGAAGTTCCCTACCGGCCATACGCAGCCGTGCCCAGTCCCATTGGGCGAATGTGGGCCTGTTCCTCCTGGTCCAGGGAAGTGACCTATGAACAGGATGTCCCCATGCCTGAGCCTGTGTGACTGAAGGGTGCTGGGCCAGCTGCCTGCTCACATCCCTCCCGGAGCTAGGATTCCAAGTCTACATGTGTGCGCACACGTGTGGTGGTCTCCCTGAGCGGACACTGCGACACCTTATTAGGTTCTGCTGATCTATTCTTGGACCGTGTTCCATGTCTAGATCATTGCAGAACTCCATTTGCTACCCTGGAACAAGGCAGCAGGCGGAGAGAACAGCTTTTTAGTGTCTTTAATTAGGCAAGAGGCAAAAACAAAGTCTGGCTGAAAATTACCACTTGAAGTTTGGCTGATGCCAAAACAGTTCTGGCTCCCTGTGCTTGGGTAAGTGAGAGCCATTGAATTTGAGGACATACTTGGAGATGGGGGGAAGCTTCTGGAAAGGAACTTCAGTTGCCCTCTGGCATTTACCGCTGCCCACCGTACATCCCGATTCCAAACACATACCCTTTTTCTTCACCAGATCTTTATTGTTGGGGACAGGTAAAAAAATCTCATCTGTTGTGAACACGAGTAGAGTCGGATCTGGAAGTCATTGTGGTGAGCACAGAATCTGGAACCCCAGGGTGGCATTTTTACAGCCACCTTCCTGCCTCAACCTACTGGGGCCTGGTTTCCCTTGCTGCTGATGGAAGCCATTGAATATATCACAGCTGGGGTTTTAACCTGCTTCCAATTAGTGACAAGAATTAAGGTATTTTGGAGCTGCTTAAGAAGCAGCATCAAGAACCTTTGCATCAAGAACCTTTAAGATCTCGTGGGGCACCTGGGTGGCGCAGTCGGTTAAGCGTCCGACTTCAGCCAGGTCACGATCTCGCGGTCCGTGAGTTCGAGCCCCGCGTCGGGCTCTGGGCTGATGGCTCAGAGCCTGGAGCCTGTTTCCGATTCTGTGTCTCCCTCTCTCTCTGCCCCTCCCCCGTTCATGCTCTGTCTCTCTCTGTCCCAAAAATAAATAAACGTTGAAAAAAAAAAAAAATTTAAAAAGAACCTTTAAGATCTCATGCTACTGAAACGGGTTTTTACTGGCACTGGGAAGTGGTCCTCCCCCACCATTTCTCCTCAAAGCTGCCACTAGATAAACCTAAAGCTTTTTTTTAGTAAACCTTCCCAGTGACCTTAACCTACACACCCACTCTAAAAGGGGAATTCTGGTGCCAAGGATCCAATTGACCTTAGTGGCAAGTAGTTCTGTCAGCCCCGTACAGGTCACAGAAGAATCACAGATGACCTGATTTTTCTGCCGCGTGACTTACAGGGACTCCTACCTGGACTTTGTTCCTTCTGCGCCAGAAGATAAGTAGTTGCTAAGAGAGACCACTTTTCCTCCAAGGCTATCATGATATAGGACACAGGCAGAAGTCCAAAGAAATCCATCTTCCAAGTAAGGTTGACCTCACCTTGTCCCCACACCCACCACACTCCCAAGAGCTGGCAGGCCTGGCAGTGGGGTGTGTGTGGCGACAACCTCAAGTACAGCACCAAGTTCCTGAGCAACTTCCCGGGGCCCAAGAGAGAAAGCAAAAACCTGAGGGCACAGGCAGATGCTCACGACACCCACGTGGGCATCAAGGTGAGCACATTGCCGGGAGGCCCTAAGCCCTGCCCCAGTCAGGGTGCAGGACCAAGGAGCAAGGTCTGTAGGAGTCCAGCATCTGCCATGCCCCTCAGCACACACACACAGCTATCTCATGAGAAACCTCATGCCTTCAACCAGCACACCAGTACCAAGTACCAGGAAGTACGAAGGGTCCTGGGCAGCATGGCAGGCTAGGCAGCAGGTAGGAGCCAGGCTTGGGATGCAGCCATGATGAGGCAGAAACATGTTTGGAGAGGGATCTCCATTCCAGGAACTGTCCTTCCCGGACATCCTAGAAGACAATGTAGTTTGAGAACTTTGATATGGTGCAACACCTTGTCCCCACACCCACCACACTCCCAGAGGAGACACTGGCAACGTTCCCAGAGAAGCCCCTCCACCCAGCATAGAGCTAGGGTTGAGGGTCTCCAACTGTTGCCCATTCGGAGACCTGTGTGGGATTCCTTGTTTCTCCAACCGGCCTCCTCAGGCTTCAGAGCACTTGCTCCCCTATGGGGAGGGGATGAGCACCAGTGTCCACAAGATTGCCTGTGAGTGGAGAATCTGCCCTCCACGAGGGCAAGTGGAACCAGGAGAGATGCCACCCAGAGCTCCAGCAGGGATGTCTGACGCACTAACCCAAAGGAGCTCCCTGGCCTCAGAAGGATCCGGCAGATGACCACGTTAGTTAGTTTCTGCTCTGAAAAATTCTGAAACATAGCTACTAGGTATCCAATGAAAGTCAAGAAGATCTTGTGTGTCTCCCCCCCACCCCCGACCCCCCAGGGCCCAGCACCACAAGCAAAAAGATTTTTGTTATTAACCACAGGAAAGGCCAAGCCGATAATGTCCAGAGATGCCTGCTTTATTTCTTACTAGGTGATTGCATTTCAGGCTGTGACATCAAGTAACTGTCTAATTACCAGCTAACCTTGTACCACTGAACTACAAAGCAACAGTCCAATTCAGCAAGGGGCAATGGTGTCAATAGCTGACCGGGGGCTGGGTTTTCTAAATCAGTGGTCTTGGCTGACAGAATGCTGTCAGTGGAGACAAGGGTGAGGCCTGCCATCAGGTGGAAGACCCTAACACCTGGTTGAGATAGGCCCAAATCCTGTGACTCCCTAGGTAAAGCCCCCACCCCAAGTCCCAAGGACACAGCAGTTGTTACTTTTGTTTCCTGGGATCCAAGCTACCTGAGCTTGCTCAGCAAAGTGGATCCAAAGTGTACTTTTAGTTGACATGCCCTCTGCTCGCACTGCCACCCTAGGATACAGCTCTTTCTGCAGGTTCTTAGGGAGAAAGCTAGGCTTCTGGTAATTTCTGTCTCTTTTTAGTTCTGCTTTGAAAAGAAAAGAGGGATGACAGAGGTAACCAAAGGTGGTCACAGGCACCGCGGCAGAGTGGGCCGAGTGTCAGAGGTCTGTGCTGGGTGAGGTGGGGCACCTCCAAGAACACAAGGCTGGGTGCCTCTTCTCGGGAAGTGTCCGAGGGGAAGAATTAACAAAATTCCAAGACAGTAGAGGCTGTTTGTACAAGAAGGCAGAAACTTGGAGAAGGTAAGATCAAGGAAAAAACATGTAAGGAATAAATCACATGGTAGGAGCTCAGAGTAAGTAATTACTACATGAATCATTACCATAGCTACTCTTTCTCACCAGAAAAGAACACAAGCTTCCTTTGAGATCGTGAAATCCCCGGCCCAAGAACCGACTGCCAAGCTGGTGTTTTTCCCTCACACCAAGAGGGAGAGTCACTAGACGAAGTCACTTAGGAAGGGATGTTCTCACCAGCAGCTCTAACCTGAGGCGAGCAAGGCTGCGGCCCTTTCCCTGCTCCACCTGCATGTACATGTGTCACTGAGCTGTCCTGGGCCCTGCGTGTGCATGCTGACACCAGAGGCCGAGCCAGAGCACCAGCGCACTGTCCCTTCATGCTCGCTCGGCAGAAGAATGCCTGGCAAACACTGCTTCCAGAGCTAGTGACTGAGTGTGTGATGCAGTCCTGGCTCTGGCCGGGTTATGCCAGCCCCGTGAATCCCAGGCCGAGTCTCCAAACATGGTGGGTTCTTCTGCTGCTGAGAGGATGTGCACCTTAGGGTGCTAGCTGAGGAGTTAATGCAGAAAACAAGGCACCACAGAGAGGTTGGACACTTGGGTTGTGTGATTCAGGACACGCCGGAAAAGTCCAAGGGTGGAGGGAAGAAAGGGGAGGAGGAAGAGGAGAAGACCGAGTTTTAAATAACGTCTCCTGAGGCTGGAGCCCCACTAGATGGGCTCTGGTTTGAGCTTTTCTGCTAGGAAGTCATTCACAAAGGCCTCCACAATGGCAGGGGTGATCTCCTCCACGTCCATCACGTACTTGGCCCGGGCTGACATGTCCAGAATGGTGAGCAAAGGGGCCGCCTCGGGCAGGTTGGTGTAGTCTCGCAGGGAGTCAGTCATGTCATCCTGGAAGTCACCAGAGGGAGAGAAAACAGTACGTTTTCAAGAAGGAGGCTAGAGAGTCCCCGGAACGCAGCCACTCCATTGTCCTGAGGAGCGGGCGGCCGTCCGGAAACGATGGGCTCTCAGAACAGGGAGCAGTGGACTCTGCCCTGCCTGGGGGAGGGGAGGGTGCTTTGTAAAGTCCTCTCTGCATCTCCCCAAACCACCAGAGAAGTCCTCTTTCTTCATTAGCACAAAAGCAACTTTAACATACCCTCTGCTTTGTAAAAATGTGATGTCTTCTGATCACTTACTTTTGCAACTGCCTCTCAATTATTGGCGGCCCCACTATGGATATCTGAGGCCAACCTGGCCAACCTTCAACTCCGGAACGTCTTTAATGGAAACAGATCACTGTCCCCACCCCACCCTTAAGGTTTTGGGGGTGAAACTGCACAGCCAGTAGAAAAGACAGGGCTACTGCAGTACTTCCTGAGGCTTACATGGGTGGCTGCATTTATCATACATTCCCAGTGACTGTCCAGATGAATTTGCCTTATTAAGTAGAACGGCAAACCCAGAAACCCAAAGATAGGAGACAGACCTGTAAGGGAGCAACCATTTGAGATTACCTTTCGTGCACCCGACCCCCATCTGGTAGAGAACAGGAAATGGACTCTACACAGCCACCCCGACCCAAGTCACCCTGCAGAGGAAGGGCCTGGGGTATTCCTGGCCTTAAACGCTGGCGAATAGGAGGTATGAGATTTACTGCTCACTGGTTTCTGAGACAAAAAAAAAAAAAAAAAAAAAAAAAAACCATTCCATTCTCAAAGGGCAAATCTTTAGGAAGATGATTAGTGATCGTCTTTTCTCCCTACCCCAGAAATGGCATGCACTTCCAGCAATGGCGATGAGGGATTCAGCACCTCTGGCACTGTTCACCCCGCTCAGGCCCTCCATGTGGGTTAATAAACAACCTTCATGATCGAAAGAGGGGAGACACCTGGACAAATACTGTGTATCGAATTCCCATTAGGAGGCCTTGGCCAGCTGAGCACAATGCTGCGTCCCCTCCCCTCTCCCTCTGTGCAAACCACAGGGAGATGAATTCAATGTCTACTAAGGCTTCAGAAGGGATGACCTCCACCTGGCAGAGTGGAGGGGATCAAGATAAACACCCTTAGCCCCAGGAGGAGCGGGAGAGGGCTGGAGTCCTGGCTCAGAGGTGCTTGGTCAGTGCTTGATGTTCCCACACCCCAGGACCATCCCCTTCCACACAGCCTTGCTTCTCAGTCCAGTTCTGAGTCCGAGAACTGGACTAAGACAGCTGCCAAGGTCAGGATCCCAGGTGAAAGGCACAGGAAGGACGAGGTGGCCAGGTGGCAAGATGGAGCAGTGGATGACCCTGTCAGACCCTCCTCTGTCCTAGACCCTTCCCACCAGGCCTGGGCCTGGCCACCCGCCAGACCACGTGGGCAGCAGGAGGGACATCACTGCCTCTGGAGTCACATTGACCTCACTTTCAGTCCTCTGTGCCACCTACTTAATGTGCGACTTTGAGAAGTCATTTTTGTGAGCCCGGGTCTTGTCCCCTGCAAAATGGGTCTAAGAGCAGCTCGCACAGGGACGAGGCGTGAGCGGTCTGTGCTCTCGAAGCCTCACTCATCTGTGAGATGGTAATGACCCCATCCCCAGTCAGAGAGGTGAGGAGCAGGTGGGATGGTGCCTGTGGTGCTTGTCTTGGTGCCTGCTACACAGAAAACCCGCAAATGCGCCTTTTCAGCCACATTTCTAAGGCAGTTACTGGAGCTCCCCAGCCCCAGCCCTGCCCCTGGCTCGGCCCCTGCTGTCCTGCACCCATCTTTTCTGTCTCGGCCATCTGAAAGGGGTTAGAGTTCAATAAATTCAGAGCAGCTTCCATTTGTGCTTTGTGTAGAGCGGGCTCGTGTAGCCCCAAGGCAGGACCCTGTGAACCTGTTTTGTTCCCTCCGCCCCACGGCAGAGCAGGGTGACTTGAGCTGCCTGTGAGGGACCCGGTGGGGCTTAGGAGGGGTGGCTGTTGAGGAGGTGATGAATGGGTGGTGGTTGGGGGTCTGGCCTCACTGCCTCTCCTGGGATCCAGACAACACAGCATGAAACGAGCGCTGGGCTCTGACCAACTGGGGATGCAGATGGGTGGCAGGAGGGCAGGGGGCTTCAAAAAGTGTGTCTGTCAATAGCTTCCGGCGGCGCCTGGGGTTGGGGGGGGAGGGGGGGAGGGGGGAGGTGGCGGAGCATTCGTGGACTGGCTTCCTGGGGGCGGGACTATGGCCATCTTGCAGGGATTTCCCCCATCTGCAGGATGGAGGCTCAAGCACCAGGGTGGGACAGGCACCCAGCTGAGGCCTTCTCACCCTGTGTAAAGTCCTCCGCTCAGCCCATCCCAGCTGGAGGCCTTCAATGGACAGGTCTTGGGCGAAAAGAGCCTGGGACAGCAGCAGTTTCCCACCTGAGCACCCTCCCCGGGCTGGCTGGGGAATAGATCCGAGTCGAGGCCCCCAGTCAGGATGCCTGCAATGGGGGAGAGCCCACTTTGCAGGTCAGGGCGGAGGGACTAACTACTGATCACAATCTTTGTGGCTGCCACTCGTGCTAGCGGCCTGGGTAGTAGACTGCCAGAGGCAGCGCTGTCCCGGGAGGGCCTCCTGCTGCTCTGAGGCTGCCGAGCGACAACGAAAGGGAGGAAGGTGCAGCAGGGACCATGCTGGATGACACCTTTTCATGCCACGGTTGTCTGTGGGCTCCTCACCCCAGATCCTGGGGCCCCTTTGAACATCCCCTAGGGCCGCATCGCTCATGTTCTAAGAGTTGGCCAGCCGAGCAGCCCGCGGCCCAGGCCCCAGTGCACTCACCTCCCCCGCGACAAAGAACAGAAGTGGCGCCTCCTCCTCTTTGGCTTTGTACTTGGCAATGATCTTCTCGGCTATTGGCTGGATCAGTTGCTTGGCTGCCTCGGACTCCCCATCATCCTCAGAATCTGTAATGGGGAAAGAGAGACACGAGAAGCACTAGTTTGTGGAACAGATGGAGTGGTGTCCCCTGAGGGAGCTGGGTCCTGGGCCCGAAATGCCCATCCAGGGAAGCCCCTGAATGGAAACAAAACGTTCCCTGGGACACAGGCCTCCCCTCCTGGGTGCATGAGGGTGTGTTTGCAGCGCATTCGCACCACGGCGCGCTGAACTTCCCCTGAGCCAGGATCTGAGGTCCTTGTAGCTCTTCTCTCAATCACAGAAATCACAGCATGACCTCAGATCTGACCTCCTATCAAAAATGGCAGGACTGATGGTGGCAGTGGGGTGCCCCTGAGGCCCTGGAATGCCAGCTTCAGGGCTAGCCGGACTCTTCTGGGAAAGGATGGACTGCCTGTGTGGGAGGGGGCCTGCCCAGGTGTCCGGAGCTCCCTTTAGTCACCTCTTGCCTCCAGGGAAAGAGCAGCTTGGGAGCAGCCACACACAGGGGCCCTGGGGCTCACTCCAGATGGAGCCTGTAGCCCAGAGCAAGAGCAAGAACAACACCCCTAGGGGCAAAGCGGGAAGGAGAGACAGGTAGCAGGATTTGCACCTAGAAATGCCACATGGCCCAAGGGGCCCTCAGCCTGAAGACTTGGCAGGACTTATTCTAGATCTACATCTCATCAGCTCTGTGACGCTGGGAACTCGCTTTATCTCTCTGGGACCTTCTCATATCTTCTCAGATGGCCAGTGAGCCGCAACTGTCCCTAAATTCAGAACTGTGTCCCAGAGGCCCCAGGATGTGGGTGTGGGAGCAGGCAGTAGGCGGCAAAGCCCCAAGGACAGTGATTCCCCAGGAGGCCTCTGTTCTTCAAGCACAGGGGCCAGCTTGCAAGTCAGTTTGTTTAAGAATCCCCTTGAGTCTGCTGATTGGCTCCCATACCAGACTTCCAGAGCACAGGGTAGGATATGCACCCCCACTGGCATCTCAGCCATGACCCTCATACCCCAGATTATTTGGGGAGCTGGAGCTGAGCAGCACAGCCCAAGGCAGAGGGTGAGGTGGCCCTTGGCCAGCAGTTGCTCTGTTTGCAGAAGGAACCAGGGTCATCCCACAGGGCTGCAGGGAGCCTGGAGTGGATGTTCTGGTGTCCCCCTGGCCCCCAGAGCAGTCACCCACTGAGCAGAGAAGACACCGAGGGGGGCACGCAGAGACAAGGCCCTGAGGCTGGGGTGGGGGGCCTCGGCCCAAGGGGGCCCAGCCCCTGCAGCTGCTGTGCACACAGCCCTGCCTCCTCCCAACAATGGGTCTGTTGGAGGGGGGCCGGGCTCCAGCCTGACCTATTCTTCCCAGCTGGCAGTCGAGGAAGGAAAGCACAGCGGCAGCTCTCAAAGCCCCTCCTGCAGGGGCAGAGCCATGAATAAATCATTGGGGTCAAAAGCAAGGCTGCCGGGAGAGACAAAGGCCCAGGCTCGGCATTGTTGGCATTGTTCAGGATGGAAAGAAGCTGCAGGATGGACACCCCCCACGTGAGGTCTGTCTTGTCCAGCCCACCCTGGGGCTCCTGCTGGGGCTTCATACCTACAAAAAGGACGAGGCAGGGGCCCTCGTTGAGCTGCACGGCATTGGAGTCGGAGAGCTCCAGCACGGGTTTGGGGTGCCACGGGAACTCCCTGCAGTCCTCATCGTTCAGCACCTCCACGCGCCCCTGCCGCGTGATCACTTCCCCCTGTGGGTCCAGCACAATGAGGGTGGGGATGCCTGTGAGGGAGAGAGCTCACTTGAGAGTCCAGAAGTGCTGGGACAGAATCCAGGCTCAGCCATGGGACTCCCTCGGGTCTGCCCGCAACTTGTCCAAGAAACCGAGCAACTCACTTCACCCCCTGGCTTCAGTGTCCTCCACTGCAATGTGGTAAATGGACCGCGGCACCCTCCTTCCCATCTTTGTAAAGATCAGCGAGGTCGTGCACTTAAGGAACTCAGCACAGGGTCTTGGCACTTAGAAGCACTCAATCAATCCTAAAGAGATCCCAGAGAAGCAGGAGACGCCCCTGCCACCTGCAGGGTGTGAAAACACACCCCCACACAGCGTACTTGCTGCCCACATAGGCCAGCACAAATCAACCCAGGCAAGGGGAGTCCACACACAGGCTGGCAGTCCCACCAGTGTGAGCACAGAGGCTGCAGGAGGGGAGGAGCCTGGGGCAGGGGCCACAGCAGAACAGGGGACAGCCAGCTGCTAGTGAGCCAGGGGCCCCACCTCCATCTCCAGCCCTGCTGCCCGGGGAGGTTCTGAGGGGGACAGTCCCTAGAGGGAGCATGCTGACGGCAATGCTGCCACCCCCACTTTAGAGTCCTGGGCTGGAGTAAGAAATGCAACACAGAACTCTCCTCCACAAACAGCACGCCCCACCCCCCTGCCCATAAAGCCTCAAGAGAAAAACCAGGAAAAAAACCCATCCTGGGTTACACTCGCATTTGGGATTTCCACCTCCTTGCTCTGCGTACCCTATTCCCTGCTGCCTCTCCTCCAGCCAGGGTACCCCCTACCAACCGCAGCCCATAGCCCTTTTGGAGACACTTGTCTCTCCACTACTGGCAGCCGCTCCCCTCACCCCCTCCTAACCAGCCACCTCTCCTCTGGAGCTGACCAGAGCTTTTAAATTTTCTATGGGCCAGCGAAAGCCGTAGCAATTTAATATTTATAGATTCCAAAGCATTCAGTGAGTAATTTGCTCCACTGACATTTTGCTTCTCTGTGGGGGAGGGTGGGGACAGCGAGGGACCCGGAATGTGGTCCTAGTGTTTTGTTACCCGGCGCGGCTGCTGGCGCAGCAGGCATGCAGTGGTGGGCCTGTCTTCAAAAGGACTTAAGTGAGTCCATTATGTTCACACCTATTAGAAGTAGCTTGGCATGCTGGAGAACAAGTCCAGAGAGAAATGGGCTCTGGAGAACTGCCCTTCCCACCGCACCACACACAAATGCATGCAGCCAGGGCTCCTGGGGGCTTTCAGGACACTATCAGCTGTCCAGGCCTCCTGAGTTGGGAGTCACACAGAGCCTACGGGCGTTTCCAGCCTCATCCTCACACCTGCATGTTAGCCTCCAGGGGCCTGGGTTCCCCAGCCCCGACGATGGGGCTGGGCCTGAGTCAGCAGCCTGAAGGGGCTGGGGGCCACGATGGGGATGGGAGCCTCCCATCGCCACACCCTATCTCAAATATGCTTTGGCTAAGTTCTTTAATCAGAGTTGGTGTGGTTCTGACATTGGACAATTTAGGAGTGTTGGGTTAAACCAGGGCCTGCCCACTGCTAATATTAGACACAGCAGCCAGCCTGTTTGTAGCCCAGACGTAGGATGCTGAGTTGGTCTGTGGAAGACGGACAGCCACAGAGGACAGAGAAGGGAAGAAAAGTAAAATCTGAAGGCAAAGAAACCCAGTTCTTGGTTTGGTGCCTCAGTTTCTCCAAGGGACTACTCTAAGGGGCCTTCTGTGTTACCACGGCTGTAGCCTCTCTGAAGTCCTCACTGGTGGGGACCAGCAGGGCAAGGACATGGAGCCCCTGTCTGGCTGCTCAGGGGTCCTCAGCTGATTCCACCAAGGAACAGCACCCCTGGGCCTTGGCTCTCCCCACCCCTTGCCTGCAGCTACACAAAAGCAAAGTCCCCACTCGTATTTGTGCTTTGACACCAAAGCCCACGTCTAAGAGCCTAAGGTAACCAGGTGTGTGTGACTGTCGTACATCAACAGAAAGCAGCTTGGTAAAATGCCCACAGTCAGACTGCAAACCCAGAGAAGCCCCTTTCTGGCACGTGCACTGGGCCAGGCCCCTCTGCCATCATGCCCGGCCCTAGAGCCTTAAGTGTGTGTGCTCCCCTCCAGGGGTGACCCGCAGGAAGAATGGGAGAGCTGTCTTAGCACATCTCCTCAGCACTAGCATGGCCCATGCTACTCCACTTCCTCCCCATAATAGACGGCTGCAGGAGGCACGATTAATCCTCTTTTCACGGACGGCCAAGTTACCTACCTAAGGTCATCCGGCCACAAGTGGCCAAACTGGGACAGGACCTCCAGTCTGCCTGTTGCAAAAGCTGCTGCTTTTTCTACCTCGCCACTGCCAGCAGGGGCTCTCGAGGGTAGGCAAGGGAAGGCCCCCGGCATCCAGTTTTCTGCACCAGCAGCCGCCCTCCTCCTCAAGGCCCTCTTCCTCCTCAAGGCCACAGGGAAGGAGGCTGAGACCGCAAATCACCTCTTCCCTTTCCTCCCCCACAGCATGCATTCCCGGCTCCCCTGAAGCGGGTTCCCGGAAGCAGAGACTTAGAAGGAGAAAATAGGGCAAAGCCCCTAACGGGAAACTGAAAGGGAATCGAACATTTCTAATCGATGCCTTTGTGCAAAATAACTTTGGCGGCACCAGTGAGGGGCTTCTCCGAAGGGAATGCAAAGGGAGCACGTGTCATCTCTGCCTGAGCTTCTGGTTCCCCAGCTGGGGGCGCTGGAGTGGCTGGGGGAAAGTACGGTGAGAATTCCAAGGCAAATCCAGGCCACCCACTTCACTTCTTGGAGCCTCATTTCCATGGCCGCCACAGGGGGTAGAGACAGTCTCCTATCTCAGTGGGTGTCGGGAGCAACAAACAAGATGACAAGTATAAAATGCTGAAAGCGTTTTACAATGAGTACTCCAGAAGTATTAGCCCCTCTTATAAATAAGTTCATTATTTTTTAAGTAATTTTTTAAGTTTAGTTTTTAATTTATTTTGAAAGAGAGACATAGACAGCAAGAGGGAGAGAGACAGAGACAGAAAGAGGGAGAGAATCCCAAGCAGGCTCCGCACTGCCAGCACAGAGCCCAATGTGGGGCTCCAACTCATGTACCGTGAGATCGTGACCCGAGCCGAAGTCAAGAGTCGGACGCTTAACTGACTGAGCCACCCAGGTGCCCCTCGTTATTATTATTTGTGGTCGTCCTAGGTTGATTATGTGGCTCATGAGAAGGCACAGGTACAGAAAAGACCGGTGCCTTGCTCTCGTGAGATACACAGAAACCTTGTGCTGGCCGGAGGAGGCTAACTAAAGAAACAGAAAACAGAGACAATGTCCACGCTGCAGCGAGCATCCTAGGAACCGTGTGACGTCTACCACACGTGGGGTTGGTGTTCGTTTACTTGCACCAGACCAAGCGTAACCTTTGGGTGAGGAACAAACACCAGCGCTCCTAGAGAGAGCTTCTGCCTCAAGCCCCCTGCCCTGGGGAACTGGGCTGGACCACGAACAGTGCCCCAGAACCCCCTGCACAGTCTCTCTCAAAACCTACAGAACAAAGACCAAGGCCCAAAGGCCTGCTCCAAACGGTTTCCTCCTGGGAGGAGCCTTTCTGTGAGTATTTAAAACAATCTCAAAGACATGTGTACTGAGCCTGTCCCACATTTAGTTTGGCTGCTTTTCTGCTGAGCAAAAAGGGGGTTTTGAAGGAGGTGGCAGAGGGGGCCCGGGGCAGTGGGAGAGAAGCTAGGCAGGGCTGTAACCCCAATGACCTTCTGTCTCTGCTTCTAGATGGCAACATGACCCGAGGGGGCTGGCAGTCATCATGCAAAGATTGCTGGGAGGCTGGAAGAGAAATGGAAGGAAAAGCAGATACTTAGGCAGGAGGAACAGGTGAGGGTACAGGGCAGGGCAAAATAGGTGATCACGACAGTGGTCATCATGGGGACTACAGCAGGATGGAAACTGTAACATGTCATTAAATAGAAAGTAGAGAATCCCCAGTCCCGTGTGTATGATTACAGCTACATATAAGTATGTGTGCGTGTGGACAGAGACCAAAAGGGAGTCGGAACAGTAAAAACAATTGTGTAGTAAGGCAGGAATGCGGGTGAGAGCAATATAGACTCGAGTTTTCTTAGATGGTGTTATGATAAATGTGTATTAGCTTAAAATACAAACCAAAGAAAAACCGGAGGGCAGTCGGGCAGGGCAACAAACTCAGGCTAACGCCTTGGCCTTATCAATTACGGGTTCCCTTCAACAGCTCCCTCTGCACTCCCTGCTGGCTCCCCCAAACCCGCCCTTGCCTGGAGAGCTATGGAAGGGAGAAGGCAGCTGGTCTGGGTGGTAAAACTCAGAGAATCCCAGGGCACCTGGGCGGCTTAGTTGGTCAAACGGCAAACCCTTGGTTTTGGCTCAGGTCATGATCTCAGAGTTTGTGGGTTCGAGCCCCATCTTGGGCTCTGCACTGATGGTGTGGAACCTGCTTGGGATCCTCTCCCTCTCTCTCTCTCTCTCTCTCTCTCTCTCTCTCTCTCTCTCTGCCTTCTCCTCATTCTCTGTGTCTCTCTCAAAAATAAATAAACATTAAAGAAAAAAAAAACCTTAGAATCCCACGGGAGGGTCTAGCCTACTTGCACTTACTTGGCCAGCAAGCCCAAAAGCCACTTGGGCACGTGTCTGTGTCAGAGGCACAGAGACGTTTGTGGCAGCATTCCTACAATACACAGAAACCAGACGCAAGCAAGCGTCCATCAAACAGGGTAACAGCTACATAAACCGTGGTCCAGTTGTACAGTGAAACCCTTTTCAGCACCGAAGAGAAGTGAATCAGATATAAATATCAACAAGGACAAATCTTGAAAGCATAATGTTTAGTGAGAAAAGCAAGTTACAGAATGATATTACAGCATGTCAGCACTTAAACATGCTTCTAAAAAACACACCCAGCATGACCATATATTATTCATGGAATCATACATATGCTGTAAGGATATGAAAACCAATTATGAAGATACACACGAAGTGCATGGTAGCATTTCCCCCAGGGGAAAAGGAAAGAGAACGGCGCTGCACAGGAGTGAGGGGGAGTCTCCCCTTGGTCTGTATTAATGCTCCCATTTATCTCCATTTTAAATACCGGAAGCAAAAATCTCAGTTCTAGGTGGTGGCCACACTGGGTGCTTGTTACTATTTTTTTTTCCTGTCTGCTTTTTCTTTTTGTATGTTCTCCAAATTAAACAAGGCAAACAGAATGGAGCTGCTCAGGAGGTCCCACGGCAGTGCGTGGCCTGACCTCCCCAGGCCCGCAGGGCCAGCCCTTTCATTCCTGAGATCTATTAAAAACACCAGCATTGGCCCCTCATACTCTAATGATTGAAAAACACAACCTCCAAATGCTTTGTTTCTACATAATAACAATTTTAAAAAATATTTTTATTATTATTTATTTTTGAGAGAGAGAGAGAGAGAGAGAGAGAGAGAGAGAGAGAGACAGCATGTGAGCCAGGGAGGGGCAGAGAGAGAGGGAGACACAGAATCCGAAGCGGGCTTCAGGTTCTGAGCCGTCAGCACAGAACTGACATGGGGCTCGAACCCATGAACTGTGAGTGCATGACCTGAGCCAAAGTTGGATGCTTAACCGACTGAGCCACCCTAGGAGCCCCCCGTTTCTATACAATAAATAGGTTCTGCCTCAAATTCATGTTTTGAAAGGGGCGGGGAAGAGGGCAAAGTTAGGGAAAGAGAGAAGAGAATGGCAGGAAATGGAACAGGAAGGAGGGAAAGGGGAAGAGAAACAGAAAGATGAGTAGGGAAAGAGGGCGACAGAAAAGCCACATAAGCCACATATCCTGCAGCAAGTAGCCCTCACGCTGCTGCTGCCCCCTCCCCCCCTCTACCCCCCCAGCAGCTGGACTGAAGGCACCATCCACCTCGGGGGCTGTTTTCCCAGAGGCAGGGCCGACATCTGTCCGTCTGTCCACTCAGGGCCCTACACAGACCTTAGGCTGTCTGCCCTCCCCAGAGGTTGGGGCCAGGGGAGGAGAGGAGGAACAAAACACTAGGGCCCCCTAACCCAGGAGAGAAGGGGCGCTAAGCCTCCCTGCAAAGAACACGGTGTTCCCTGACAGCCCGGATTAGACAATTGCTAATGGGATTTGCCTTTTGCCAAGTATGTCTAAACCCTTTCCTTAGAAAGGCATTTAAAACCACTTATAGGGCTCCAAATTCCCCAGTCTGCATAAAGCAGTTGGGGTAGGGAGGCCTAGGGCTCGGCATAACCTGGCTACTCCCCTGAGACGAAGGAAACAGATGAGGCCAAGTGCCAGGGCCTCGGTGAGCCCGGGTGGCCTGGTGAAGCCCGCTGGTTAACACAGCCTGGGCTCAGTCCAGAGCCTAGAGGGAGCCAGTGACCAGCCGCCCGCAGCGGCGCGACTTTTGGCCTGGCCAGGCTCATCAAGGCCTGCGGCAGGCTCTGCGACGACCTCAAGATCCAGACTCTCGCATGGCCGCCTGGACGGGCAGGCACCTCAACAAGGCCTCCTTCAGTGTACTACTGGGTGGGGCTCGCAATCCACAGATGCTGTAAGTCCAGCTTGCAGGATGCCCAGAGGACCCCGGGTTCTTTCCGCATTACCCACTTTCATCTGAGTCTGTCAGGATAACACAGGGGAGCTCTGTCCTCACGTGCCTCAATAACAAAGTGACCATCAAGATCAAGTTACTCGCTCACTGTAAGGCACAGACCAGGCCAGGTGGAGGTGGCTCACCTTGGGGGTGGGCAGGGGAATGCACCTGGCACTGCTCTGTGAAAACACCTTCAGAACGCTTCCGGGGGAGACACCCAGCCCAGGGCACACAGAGAGTCAGGCGGGGAGCATGAACTCTCCCACACACAGCCTTGCAGGATTCACTGAAGACTGGATACTCAAAACAGCAGGACCTCTCTACTGCCCCTGTGTATGTCTGGAGTGTGTGCACACGATGATACTGTAATATAAGAAATACATATGTGGCCTTCATCCCCAGTTCCTGACACCAAGCTCCTAAAACCCTTGTAATTTCCTCAGTGGCAGGGGTGAGAGGGACATTCTTTGTCGTGATATTTGGTCTTACAACATTTGGTCTCAGAGCCTGCGACAGGAGCTTCTGAGGCCCTTGAAATCTGGGAGTGACAAGTGTGTTGTGTGTAAGGAGTTGACCAATGGTGGGGGAGCCCTTAAATAACTTCAGAAGGTGGGGGCTGGTTGCCAGAAAGGCCTGATGAGAAGGTTGCAACTTCTAGATGGACCCCCTGACCTCTGGGGAAGGGAGAAGGTTGGAGGTTGAGCTAATCAATAATGGTCAAGGGGGGTGCCTGGATGGCTCAGTCAGTTAAGCGTCCGGGACTCTTGGTTTGAGCTCAGGTCATGATCTCACAGTTCATGAGTTTGAGTCCCATATCGGGCTCTTCACTGACAGTGCGGAGCCTGCTTGGGATTCTCTCTCTCCCTCTTTCTCTGCCCCTCCCTGACTCATGCATGCATGTGTGCTCTCTCAAAATAAATAAACATAAAAAAAAACAATGGTCAATGATTTAATTGATTGTATCTGTGTAATGAAATCTCCATAAAGACCACTAATTGGTGGGGTCAGAGAGATCTGGGGGGGAGGGCTGAATCCATGGGGGTGCTGGGAGGGTGGTGTGCCTTGAGGACATGGGGGCTCTGTGCCCCTTCCCATATACCTATGCATCAGTTCCATCCGACTCTTCCAGAGCTGCATCTGTTACAATAGACTGATGATAGTAAATCAACTGTTTTCCTGAGTTCTGTAGGACATTCTAGCAAAGGACTAAACCCAAGGAGGGGGTCATGGGAACCCCTGATTTATGGCCAGTTGGTCAGAAGTATAGGACGCCTGCACTTACGATATTAATGTCTGAAGTGTGGGGATTCTGGTGGGACTGAGCCCTTGACCCGTGGGATCTGCCACTAACTCCAGGTCAATGGTGTCAGAATTCAGTCAACTTGCAGGACACCCAGAGAACCCAGGAGGTTGGTGTTGGGGAGAGGGAAACATTCACACACATTTGGTATCAGAAGTGTTGTGAGTAGGGGCGCCTGGTTGCCTCAATTGGTGGAGTATGCAACTCTTGACCTCAGGGTTGTGAGTTTGAGCCCCATGTTGGATGGAGAGATTACTTAAAAGTAAAATCTTTTTTTGGTTTGTTTTTTAAAGAAGTGTTGTAAGTAAAAACAGCTCAGAAAATACAGACATACATATAAATACACCTGTTGAATGACTTTGGAAGTTGTAACCACAGAGTCACACAAGACTCAGAAATAGAGTTCAATCAAAAATAATTTTCAGAGTTCTGTGATGCTACGGTGAGTATAAAAGAATAGACAATTCCTTCAAGTTCAAAGGTAGCAGAGTTAGACTGGTGGCATTTAAATATCCTCAGATGCAAACAGAAGCGAAATCCAGCCAGGGGATGGTACAGCCTGGCAAGGAGCTGCCTGCTTCCAAGACTTGAGAGAGGCCATCAGCAGTGATACCAAACCAGGGGCGGGAACCACAAGGGCTCCAAAGGTGGAGACTATCCCCGGTGTATTGAGGCGCGTGGGGACAGAGCATCCCTGTAAGGAACATGGTGTTCCCTGTGTCTCCAGCCCAGCTGGAGGACAGGTACCAGTCACCTTTGCCTCAGGATCTGGCTCAAAGCCACGGCAGATGTCCAAGAAATGATTGCTGAAGAAAAGCCTGAATGAACCAGAAAGGAAAGAAAGGAGGGAAGAGGGAGGAGGGAAGAAGGTAGGGAAGAAAGGAAAAGAACTCCAGGTTTGGAACCTACATGTCCCCACTCCTTGTCCTAAAGGAGCAGCTGATCCCCGAGAAGAGAGTCCGCCTGTGGAACTACACATGGGAATGTGACGCATGACAAGAGATCACACAAGCACAGGAGTTCGGAAGGGGGAGGTTTGCTCCATGAGGGAAGGCACTGGCGAGGCAGCATTTGAGCAGGGAGGATGGGGAGGATGTGCAGAATGGTGATGGAGGGCTGGGGAGGGAGGCCATGAGAGATGGCAGGGATGGGGGGAGGACGGTGTGGATAGGGGAGCGGGAAGAAGTAGGGCTGGAAAGGTGGTTGAGACCAGACTGTGGAGAACCACAGCCATGAGGGCTTCTTGGCGGGGGATGAACATTACTATGAGAGTAGATCTTCTGGAAGGTTCACTTGGAGCTGCTCTGCCATGTTGACGCATACAGCACACTGGGGCAGAGGAGGACGAGGTGGAGCAGAGGAAAGGAGGCGTGCTAGGTATAAAGGAACCCTGAGAACACAGGGAGAAGAGCCCTAGACAGGACCCCTCAGAGGACATGGCGGAGGAGAAATCCAAGAGACAGCGGGGCAGGAAACAGCCAGGAGTGGGGGTGATGTGAAAGGAGAGAAGAAAGGATTTTAGGGGTAGCCCAAAGTGTCTGAAAACAAAAGCGAATGAAGCAAGAGGAGAATGGGGAGGTCAATAGACTGCAAATAACTTGACTCACTCCCGTGTGGCCTCATCCGATTTTAGGCTTGCAATGTAACCACAGATCAAGTGGAAAAGGCCACATTTAGGGGCATCTGGGTAGCTCAGTAGGTTAATTGTCTGACTTCAACTCAGGTCATGATTTCACGGTTCATGAGTTTGAGCCCCGTGTTAGACTCTGTGCTGACAGCTCAGAGCCTGGAGCCTGCTTTGGATTCTGTGTCTCCCTCTCTCTGCCGCTCCCCTGCTTGCACTCTCTGTCTCTCTCTCTCTCAAAAATAAATAAACACTAGGAAAAAAAATTAAAAACAAAAAAGAAAATGCCACATTTATATCTCAAGGCCCACCTCCCTCCCAATTCCAGACTGCTGCATCTACACCACCACTCGGTCAAATTCAACATGGTCAGAATTAAACTACTGTTCAACTGAATTCCATATCGCTGCTGTCCACATGCCCCGCATCCAACACACAAGGCTTTCCCAGCTCTGCTGATGGGGACGCCTTCCCTCAGCTGCTTGGGCAGGAAGCCGTGGAGCTGTCTTTGACTCTTCCTTTACTCTCACCCTCCACATCGAGTCTGTCAGCAAATTCTAAGACTCAACCATCAAACTCTGTACAGAACCAGCCACATCTTGCCACTCCTGTTGCTACTATCCCTCCTGGAGCACCACCATTTTGTCCCTGGATGACTACAACAACGTCCCAACGGCTCTCCCTGCTTCTCGGCACAACAACCAGAGGGACCCTACCATTAGATTATGGGACTCCTCTGCCCAACACCCTCCACCCTTGCTGGCCCACTTCACTCAGTGTGAAAGCCAAAGTCCTATTAACAAAGGTCCTTATGGGACCCTCTCTAGTCTAAGCACCCCCAAATTCCCCTTGCTCATTCTGTTCCAGCTACACCGGCCTCACTGTTCCATAAACATGTCAGGCATACTTCTGCCCCAGAGCCTTCGCACTGGCTGTTCCCTCTGCCTGGGATAGTTTTCTCTCTCAGAGAACCACAAGGCTAATTTTCTCATCACTTTCTCCATGGAGTTGATCCTGACCACCGTATTTGAAACTGTGACCCACCCTTGTCCTCCCAATTCCTTTACCTTGCTCTAGTTTTAATCCATAGTTCTCATAACTCAATACACCACACACACTATTATTTTTTTTGAGAGCATGCATGCGTGCACGCCAGTGGGAGAGGAGCAGAGGGAGAGACAGAATCTTAAGCAGGCTCCACACCCAGCACGGAGACCGACACGGGACTGGATCTCACAGCTGTGAGATCATAACCTGAGCCAAAATCAAGAGTCAGATGCTTCGCTGACTGAGCCACCCAGGCACCCCCACTTTGCTTTTAAAAATTATGTTTACTGCCTATCTCTTTCTGCCAGAATATAAGCTCCATGAGGTCAGAGACATTTGTTTTTTTAGTTCATCAGCAGACAAGCACCTGGCATATGACATGCACATGACTACTATTTATTAAATAAAACATGACCAGGAGGTGCCGGTGACCTGAGAGGCCAGTGGCAGCTCAGTAATGGGGCCAGAAGAACAAGAGGTGAAGCAGATTCTCTGAGCTCCATGAGGGCAGGGGCCATGACCTTACCATGCTGGTGGCCCTTGTAGCACAATGCAGGTCACGTGGTAGAAGCCAAGGAAATGGCTTGAGAATTTTTTTAACTCATCTTATTTTACGTTTTTTTTCTTGAGAATTTTGATGTTCGAGAAAAAGAGGAATGGTAGCTGTTTGGGACTGAATGTGTTACCCCCAAATTCATATTTGAAGCCCTAACCTGGGGATGGGGCCTGTGAGGAGGTGATAAAGGTTAAATGAGGTCATAAGGATGGGGCCCTGATTGGATAGGGCTAGTGTCCTTATAAGAAGAGAAGAGACACCAGAGCTTTCTCTCCATCATGTGAGGACCCAGCAAGAGGGTGGCCATCTACAACCAGAAATCAAGCTGTCACTTGGAATCGAATCTCCAGCACTGTGAGAAACCAATGTCGGCTAGTTAAGCCATGGTGGGCATTATGGCAGACCGAGCAGCCCGAGCCAGCAGCATTTACAGCTAAGAGAGACCCGAGCATTCCGTGAAGTGGATGGCAAGGAGCTAATAGAGAAAGAGAGACAAGGAGGTAAGAAAGAGAAGGAAAACTGCAAGAGGCAAGAGCATGACTCTAGAAGAACAAAGGCAGAATCTCAGAAAGCCCAGCTGGTATTTCTTCTAACAAGAAAGAAGAAAGGCGATGGGGGAGATGCCCAGACATTCTAAGTGATGCACCTGCCGACATAAAAGAGGTATTTCATGGCAGAGAGGAAGGAACAGGGACCTCAGGAGAGACTGCGCCGTGGGACACCAACAGGGAGGAAGGGGATGGTGCCGGAGCTCAGCTCGTGGTCACCAGGGGAGTCCGGGGCCAGCCCCTGCTCCACACCCTCATCACTCTGCTCTGTTCCAGCCTGTGCAACGCTGTTCCCTGCAACCCCTACCCCCCACCCCCAGAACAGGCCATGTGCTTTTCTACCTTCTGGTTGGGTAGTCAGAGGCGGTTTGATACGAAAACTCATCTGCACAGGGACACCTCATTTTATTTCACGTTACTTTACCGCACCTCAGAGATAATATGTGTGTGTGTGTGTGTGTGTGTGTGTGTGTGTGTGTGTGTGTGTGTGTTTATAAATTGAAGGTTTGTGGCAATCCTGTTCAAGCAAGGCCATTGGTGTGCCATTAAAAAAAACTTTTTTTAATGTTTACTATTTATTTTTTTGCTAGAGAGAGAGACAGAGCATGAGCAGGGGAGGGGCAAAGGGAGAGGGAGACACTGAATCCAAAGCGGCTCCAGGCTCTGAGCTGTCAGCACAGAACCTGATGTGGGGCTCAAACTCATAAACTGTGAGATCACAACCTAAGCTGAAGTCGGATGCTTAACCGAATGAGCCACCCAGGCACCCTCACTGGCACCATTTTTCCAACAACATTTGCTCATTTCATGTCTCTCTGTCAACATTTCAGGAATTCTTGCAATATTTTAAGCTTTTTCATCATTATTACACTTGTTATGGTGATCTGTGATCAGTGATTACAACTCGTTGAAAGCTCAGATGATGGCTGGCATTTTCTGGCAATAAATTATTTTTTGATTAAGGTATGTATGTCATTTTTTAGACATAATGCTATTGCACACTTAACAGGCTAACAATTTTATCACATGGTGTTGATCACATGGTGAGGATTAACTGACTTAATACATATGAAAATGGAACCATATTTAGCACATGATAAACACTCAATAAAAAGACCACACTGTAGGGAGGCCTGGGTGGCTCAGTCGATTGAGTGTCCGACTTTGGCTCAGGTCATGAACTCATGGTTTGTGAGTTTGAGTCCCGTATCAGGCTCTGTCCTGTCAGCATGGAGCCTGCTTCAGATCCTCTGTCCCCCTCTCTCTCTGTCCCTCTTCTGTTCGTGCTCTCTCTCTCTCACAAATAAATATTTAAAAGACTACAATGTAGTGTAAACATAACTTTTATAGGCAATGAAAAACCAAAAAATTAATTTGGCTTTACTGAGACTATGCTTTATTATGGTGGTCTAGAACTGAACCCATGACACCTCTTGAGGTATATGTGTACTTGTAAGCACAGTATCGCTGACTGGTAAGATCGTTACGAAACGCTGCACAAGAACTTACTAACAACGTGTGCCTCTAACAGAAACCAGACCTTCTAATGCACGTGGAACCCCCATAATGCCACGAAGCAGAAGACACTAAGTGACCCTGTGAGGCTAGAGGGAGGCAGAGGCAGGGAGATGGGCACTGGGCTGCAGAAGCCACCTGGGCCACCTGTCCCAGAGCCTGAGGGAGCAGCCTCCCTCTCGCCATAGGTAGGCCTGAAGCCCAGTGTGAGGCTGGTCACGGTGGGCACTCAATGTGTCATCAGAAATATCAGCGGACAATCTGCCTCTGGGATTTCTCTTCTGGTCTAGATTAAGTATCACTATTGCATTGATCACAAGTTCAAGGACCTCGGCATGGTGCTCAAGGCCCTTTAAGATGTGGCACCATTGACCTTATTGCACACTCTGCCCTACAATACACTACAGTATCCCACTCTGGCCTTTGCCCCAGACACTCCCTATTTAAATCCCATCCTCCAGAGCCACCTCTTCAGTGAAGCCCTCCTGGTTCAACAGCTCCAAGCCAGAGTCTCACCTGGACTCAGATTAGTCCATTGCATGGCTCTTCATGAGACGCTACTTTGAGAAGGATCCTGTGCTGCTCTCTACACTCTAACTTCACTGTGCTTTAGTGCATGTCTGGCTTGACAGGGCTGGAGGCAGGCAGATCAAGGTCAGCAGGCAATGCCTGCCAGGATGCCTGCAGGAGTGAGTCCTAAGTGGTCAAGGAGCAGTCAGCACAAACCCTGTGCCAGGGAGACTATAAACCTGAGAGTGAGGAAGCAGGAGGTGGGAGCTGGGAGAGCAGGCAGGTCCTCCCTGAAGAGAGACTAGCACAGATGGCAGGGACCGTATGCCACGGAGCCAGCAGATGGGGAGCAGTGGGGCTGGCCCAATGCAGAGGACGCTGGCTGGCTGGCACTGGGTTCGGCCTGAATCTCACATTCTTTCACTGTGGCTGGATGGCCTCTGCTTGCCTGGCCACAGGGGCTCTCCAGGTCAGCTTTGTGGTCCTCAACTGAGGGCTCCTGTAAGTCGCGACCACATGTGTACTTCTCGTCCCCACACCGCCTGGGCCTTAAGAGATGAAACCAAACCAGTGCGTCTCTGAGAACTCCCCCTTCTCTTCCTCCTCAGTCATGGTCAGCCACTTTCTGGCTGTCTAAGCCACGCCTAACAACTGCGGCTCTTACGTCTGTAATATTTATTTATAGGTTTATTTATAGCTGTAAATATGTAATATTTATAGGCTGACAGCTGGGGAATCCAAGAGTTCCCTTCTTTGCTATCTGAAGGCAGACAGAAAATGATCAATTTAATTTTTTTGTGCCCTACCCAACATTTTACAGGGCACCCTCCAGCCCTAGGAGTGTGTCCAAAACTTGTGTTGAATCTTGCAGAGCTTGTGATCTTTCCTTATGAGGTCTCTGTTCTGTGCCAAGTACCTCACAGAGCAGAGACAGGGGGCACAGACGGCCACCTCAAACTACCTATGCATGATATAGACCATCTTTTGGTAATTATTAGCTTCAAGTGACCCTACAGCCTTAGCACTGACCATCAGGAATACCTACATCATGCTGGCCCCCACATCCAGGAAAGGGCAGCTCCCTACCTCGGAGAGAAAAGATTCTGCTCATTGATGGCACACGCTCGGGAAGAAAGGTGCCTCTGTGTGAAGTGGCCCCGTGGTGGAGCACAGCAGCCAAGTGAGGCCCAGCACCTGCTCTGCCCTCTGGGACAAGTGTCAGTCTTCTATGGAGACTTCTATGAACAAAATGGCACCAACTGGACCAACACTTTGTAGGTCCTCAAGACATCGTCATAGTCTGCTCTCTAGGTATTTCCTAATGTAAATCTCCTCCTGTCCACTCAAGGGCAGCACTGGGCTACTCTTCTGGTTTCTTATTTCCCACCTGAGTTCAGTCCACAGGCTTGGTTGCTAGCGGGAGCTCAAGAAAGAGATTCCTATGCATTTAAATCTACTCTCCCTTTCTTCCAATAAGGATCAGAGGCTGCTTAAAAAGTACATGATATAATACAACAAAAACAGAGGAAAATACCTTCTGGAAGTGAAAACAGGGAAGGAAGAGCAAACGAACCCAAGGTCAAGGGCATGCAACAAAAGAGGTGAGCTTTGCAAAGTTGCTAAAGGTGGTTACAAATTCAGCTCTGGGTTTTCCAGAGGCTAAAGAAAAAAAAAAAAAAAAAAAAAAAGGCCGGGGGGGGGGGGGGGGTGTCCACAATGAAATTCAACATGTATAAAAGGTGAAAGAAAAAAACAAAAACAAAAATCCACCACTTGCTCAGGAGAAGCTCAGCTTCTGCTGGGTACTATAGGATAATTTCCTAAGCAGAAATTCCACAAGTGGGATTTCTAAATTAAAGGTTTAGTAGATTTTTAAAGGCCTTTGATGTATATTGCCAATTGCTCTCCTGAAAGGTTGTCCTGATTTACATTTCTACTAGCAGTCTGATCTCTTCCCTACACTGGGGGTTATCTTTTGGTGGAGATGGTGGGGGTGGTGGGACTTCTTTGCAAATGAGATAGATACAAATTCAGTGTTTTCATTTGTAAATCATGGAAGTATGCTGAATATTTTCCATGTCATGAAAATGATATGATTATATCATATCAATGTACTAGATGAATTGCCTACCTCATATCTTATACATTTTTTTGACTACATTCTCTTTTTTTACTAGTGTCTAAGGAGACATCTTTTCCTATGAAAGATCTTTTCCTATGGTTATTTGCCATATATGTTATTAATATTGTTGGTTGCCTTTGTTTAAGCTTTTTGACATCCAAAAGTTACCTTTTTTATTGTAAAATGAAATTTCCTCCTTTTCTCCCCAAGTTAATCAGTTAAATGCTTACTAAATGCCTATTCTGTACCCAACACTGAAGCCTCCCAATTTTACTGAGAAAAGAGAGGATAAGTGGGGTGCCCGGGTGGCTCAGTTGGTTAAGCATCCGACTCTTGCTCTCAGTCCAGGTCATGATCTCACAGTTCATAAGTTTAAGCCCCATGTCGTGCTCTGTGCTGACAGTGCAGCCTGCTTGGGATCCTCTCTCCCCCTCTCTTTCTGCCCCTCCACTGCTCATGCTCTCTCTCTCTCCAAAATAAATAAACTTAAAAAAAAAAAGAGAGAGAGACAAGTTAAGTAACTAGCTCAAGGTCACTCAGCAGTAGGAAGTAGGGACAGGACTAGGTTGTTGGTGGCCTAGACTAGACTGGTGGTATCAGTGAGGGTAGAATAAGACAAGAAACAGGAAACAATGTCCCAAAGATCCAAGAGGCCCCATGCCTAGTGGAGGTAGGACAGCTGACATTCTTTTTGGTATGTACATGTAAGATGCCTCCCAGTCATCAGTGACAGTATGTTCCAAGGCCCAACCATGTGACACAGAGTCACATCTTATGTGACTCATTTGTGCGTGAATACATACATGCACACAGACATGTACAGAAGCTGGGAGAGAGGGACAGGAGAAGCCAGAACATGACTGGAGGAGTTAGAAGAAGACAGACATCAAAGACACCTGCCGGTGCGTAAGGGGAATAGGGAAGAGAGAAAACTCAGGAATGTCCCAGTATTGCTGCAAGGACCAAGATGAGAAATCTGTGGTCCTCAGAAGGCGTGGGGCACAGCTGCATGTAGACATGGGCACTGAAGGGCAGCAAAGTCTAGGTAATGCTAAGGAAAGACCTGGAACTAGTCAGCCTACCAATGGGGCTCACCTGGAGTCCCTCCAAGAGCTTCTAGTCACAGCCCCAGAACTGAGGCTGAGGAACACTCACACTGGCTGGTTGCACCTGTTTCCCACTGTACAATGACAATAAGATGGTCACATCTCCTTTAAGTAATACACAGAGTTACCTTTGGAGTAAAGATTTGAATCCTAAAAGCAAGAAGGTGTATTTATTTATTTATTCATTCATTCATTTTTAAGTGTTTATTTTTAAGAGCAGTTTATTTTTAAGACAGTGAGCAGGAGAGGGGCAGAGAGAGAGGGAGACACAGAATCCGAAGCAGGTTCCAGGCTCTGAGCTGTCAACAGAGCCCAACATGGGGCTTGAACCCATGAGCCATGAGAACATGATCCGAGCTACAGTCGGACGCTTAACCAACTGAGCTGCCCAGGCGCCGCAGGACTGGGTCCATTTTTACTCAAGATTGTATCCCCCATGTCTGGAAGAACACAACATCTGGAAGAATACAGCCCTCAGTAAACAGTGGTTGAAGGAACGAATAAATGAATTGAGAGATCTGAAGTTTTACTTATCCTCACAAAGTGGCAATTTAATGCTCTGCTCAGTACCACTGGCCAAAGGTCATTCCTGATACTCATCTCAACAGATACTGCTCCTACGTCTAGGCACTCATGTTGTAAGTCTCTGTGCAAACACAGTGCTGGAAGGAAAAAGCTGTGGCATCTTCTTTTAAGTTATTCAACTTGGTCCCTTCACTTCTGGACTAGTAAACAATGTTATTATCACTCAGCTTTTGTTTGGAAAGGGAGCTCCTTTCATCTTTTCTTATTAATAGGAGACATGAGCCTCCATGGGATGCCTGGCTGGCTCGGTTGAGCGTCTGACTTTTTTTTTTTTTTTTTTTTGAGCATCCAACTTTTGATTTCAGCTCAGATTATGACTACATGGTCATGGGATGGAGCCCCATGTCGGGCTCCACACTGATAGCTTGGAGCCTGCTTGGGATTCTCTCTCCTTCTCTCTCTGCCTCTCCCCTGCTTGTTACCGTGTTCTCTCTCTCTAAAAATAAAAATAAATACCCAAAGTGTGGTCCCTGGGCCACCAGCATCAGTGTCACTTGGGGGCTTGCTAGCAATGCAGACTATCAGCCCCACCCCACCCAGACCCAGAAAATCTGAGTCTGCATTTTCACAAGGTCCCTAGAGGACTCTTAGGCACATATGAAATGCAGAAGCACTGATTTAAAATTAAATATTAATTATTTGGAAACTTTAGCTCCCAACAGAGCCATATGCTTACTCTAAATGGTGAAGAAAAAGCTTAAAAAGAACCTGATGAGTTCTCCTTAGCTGTGGAATTTGTGGCTAAATTTTGTCTTTTTTTTTTTTCTTTCTTCACTCCCTATAACACAAGCAGCACTGAGATCTCAGATGTTAGCTGTGTCTGTCTAGGGCTAACCAGGATCTGGTAGTACTGCTACAAAGGAAATGAGTTTAATTCTTCTTTTAAAATTGAGATGTAACTGACATATAAGAATGTATTTAATTCTTAACAGGCCAACTAAGTGCTTTACCAAGAGAAAACCGGGCTGGATGAAGGCTGGGAAGGAGGTTTCACATAACAGAGAATAAAAACACAATTCGTCTCACTTAATAATCATTATTTCTGAAAAATGCCATGATTAGTATTTCAAGTCCCAGTTTTCAACACTCTCAGGACATTGGTTTTCTCACCAAGAAGGCACCAGCCACTCAGCCCTCACTCTTGTGCTTCAGTAACCATGAAGTGCTTTATATACGTTATCCTATTAATGCTCCCAGCCAATTCTTTGTGGCAGGGATTTATCATGCCCATTTTGCAGATGAGGAAACTGAGGCTTAGAGAGTCTGACTGATGGAACCAAAGGTCACTCTTAGGTCTGTTTTACAGAACCCTCAGGATTCTGGCCAAGTCATTTGAGAGTGTGTGCTCCATAGCCCAAGGGCATAAGAACCCACCAGGTCAGGTGGTGAGAAGTAGCTGTTTCACCTGGGCTGGTCTTTTTTTTTTAATGCCTTTAATGAGGTGTAATTTACATACTGCAGAATTCACAGCATGTCATTTTTGAGACGGTAAGGAACATGAACATGTAATGGAAATAAAGATGTCCTTTTCCCTCTAAAAGAAAAGCCAAAGAGGTGGTGAGCCCAGATGAGCAGGTCTCCAGGCATCCCCAGGGAGTCGGGAACGCCTACCTTGGATTCCATACAGCCGGTTGAGGCGTGACCGCCGGGCCTCATCGGTGTAGGGGACAGCGAGCCAGGGCATCTCACTGAAGTACTGTTTGAATGAGTCCTCTGACCTACAGAGACACACATGGAAACAAGGCTCTGTTACCCCTGAAAGTGCCACCACAGGGTCCTCCCCACCTTCCACCAAGTTACACCCAGGGCTCTGCAGATGCCAGCGCCTCTGAACATCACGCTCCTCAGACACCAGGCTACAGGGGGGCATTATTCTACCCCTTCTGGTTACCGCGCAGCAAGAGCCTCCACACGACAGGCGGATGGGAACTGAACCACCAGGCCATTTCGAGTAGCCTGTTCCTGTGGATCCTACCCGTTGAACTCATGCCCAAGTTTCTGTTTCCAACACGGGCAGGTGGTAGTTTTATAAGAAGCCTAGATGTACAGCGACATTGCGGTCCCCGTGATACTTCTAATTTGTGCATATAACAGTCTTGTGTACAGGAGCACCTTTTAACTGAGCATAAACCTATGATTCCATGTATAAACAACTCTAGGAATGACAGATCTATCCAAAGTGATAAAAAGCAGATCAGGGGCTCCCTGGGGCTCAAGTTTGGGGGTGAGAACTGACCAAGGGGCACAAGGGCACCTTGTGAATGACAGAAATGTTCTATACTTCACTGTGACAATTACAGGGGTACATACATGGGTCAATATTCACTGAATTGTATGTCCAAAATGTATGCATTTTATTGTATGTAAATTACACTTCAATAAAGTTAATCTTTTTTAAAGCTTTAAAAAAAAATGATGACTGTGGCACCTGGGTGGCCCAGTGGGTTAAGTGTCTGACTTCGGCTCAGATCATGATCTCATGACTAGTGAGTTTGAGCCCCATATCAGGCTCTGTGCTGACAGCTCAGAGGCTGGAGCCTGCTTTGGATTCTGCATCTTCCTCTCTCTGCCCTTCCTGTGCTCTCTCTCAAAAATAAATAAACATTAAAAAATTCAAAAAAAAATAAAAATAAAAGAGTGATGATTGCTTATCCCCAGTTACATGCAGAGATGGGGAGCTGGGAGTACCAGGGCTGGACCATGGGCCAATACACCAAGCATGGCACAGTGCACATATCAAAGATACAAAATGCTGGGGCGCCTGGGTGGCTCAGATGGTTAAGCGTCTGACTCTTGATTTAGGCTCAGGTCATGATCTCGCAGTTCATGGGATCGAGTCCCGCATTTGGCTCTGCACTGGCGGTGCAGAGCGGGCTTGGGATTCTGTCTCTCTCTCTCTCTCTGCCCCTCCTGTGAGCTCTGTCTCTCTCAAAATAAATAAATAAACTAAAAAAAAATTTTTAGAAGATACAAGATGCCCTCAGTGTGTTGGCATCTCAGAGATCCTTCTGTGAACAGGAACTTGAGAAGCAGAAGCACCTGGTGGCTTGGTCTGAACCAGAGTTGGAGTTTTGTGATGAAGGAAGGTCACTGATGAATAAAACCAGCAAGGGGGCCTGCAGCAGAGGAAGCTGAGGCTAAAAGGACCAGACGTACTCCAGGACGAATGTCTGCCCTTCTGGTTTTTAGGACAGCCCCCAGGCGAAGCACGAGGCCTGAGCGGAAAAAAATTATAGCACAGCCATCCCAGATAGGTGTCACATTCCATTAGCCTCCGGTTCTTTTCTTTCCATCCCTCCCCCACCACACCCTTTCATCACAATCCATAAAGCTGAACGAATCAGAAAATTGCATCCTAACCTCAAATGACCTAGGCCGGAAGTGGGACGTGCCCCAATATTTACAGCAAGAACAGGTTTTTCTCAGCTCCCCTTCAAACAATTGCACGAGAAAATCTAAAAGGCATCTGTCTGCCAATCATCCCAGATACACCTTCCCCAATTCCCATCTCCATGCTCTACACTTAGCAGGCGAGAAGCGTAAGGCAAAAGAAATGCATGTTAACCACCTTTGGGGAAGGGAACCACACGGCCACTTTCCCCAGCACGCGTTACCTGTCCGCACTAACAAAGATGATCTCAAATTTCTGGCCTGCCTCCTTGATCTTCCGGTAGGATTCCACCAGGACCCGGGTGAGGCTTCGGCAGGGTGGACACTGAAAGAGGAGAGTGAGATTCTATGGTTTGACCCTGTACCTTCATCTTCTCCTGCCTGCAGAGGCCAGGTAAGCAAGACCCAAGTAGGACTGGGATAGCAAGACCCAGCTTATTAAAGAGGCAGAAACAAACATGCCCCTTGTAATGGTGAGCATTCAGGATAGGCTCTTCTCACCTCCACGGTGTGCCAGCAGGCAGCAGTTTAAATGAACCCCCTTGGAGACCAGTAGAAGCCTCATCAGAATGGGTGAGGAAGACTACCCTTTCAGACCAGTCAAAAGAAGAATTTTCTTGCTGCTATTATCATTCAAAATAATAAGCGCTCGTGGCATGCAAGCCATGCATCAGGTGCAGGAGGAAGTAAGAACACCAGGAAGTGATACCCAAGCAGTAACACCCCTAGAAGCCAACCCCAACTGGTCTTTGTGGCAACATCGCTGCTTCCTTCTGTCTGGACTAAGGAGGGCCTGAACACTCACCCAGTGTGCGGAGAAATAGACTCCCACATGAGACCCCTCCAGGCTGCTGCTTTCCAGGGACTGTCCGTTATTTCTAAGCAAGGGCCCCGCAATGACTTCCCTGAAGGGCTTAGGTCCCCAAGGGAATTCCAAACCTGAAACAGGCAACAGGTGGTAAGAACGTTAAGATTCTTCCTTGAGACTTCTGACCCAAGAGTCCTCACAGCGGCAGGGCATGACAGCTTTATCATCAAATAGTATTTGTTAACACACGCATAGGATCTGGAGCTAAAACCCAGTAATGAAGGCAGAACCTTGTCCACGGCACAGCCCCACCTACCTTCAAGACAATGGTTCCCGAACCTGGGTGATCATAGGACCCAGCTCCTGGGGGGCTTTTGAAAAGTACAGAAGCCCAGGTCATGCTCTAAGTCTTGGGATCCGGGGCCAAGGCTGAAGATCTATGTCCAAAATAAAGCAAAACCAACTCCCCAGGGAAGTCTGATGATGGGCCAGGATGGGGAATCACTGCCTCATGTATTAACCATGAGTTTCTTCAAGTCCAACCCCGGAATCTCAGTGGCTCTCCATTCTGACGGCATTTCAGAATCAGCTGGGGAATTTTAAAATATGATGCTCCTGGGACCCACCCCCAGAGATTCTGATTCAGTCAGTCTGGGTTGGGGCCCAGGGAACCAAGTGAGAATTAAATCCAGTAAAAGGAAAGAGTAACACTCACTCAACCCAGATGTTCTCCATTCTGATGACACTTAAGCCCCAGGCAGGAAGAGCAACAGAACAGCGTTTTCTCACAGGGTGGTCTGTGGACCACCGCCTCAAAAATCGCCTGGGGTTGGGGGAGGGGGGAATGGGAGACACGCAGACTGACTAAACGTGCAGATGGCCAAGCCCGCCCTGAAACAAATGGTCCCAAATATCTCTGGGGATGGAGCTGGGAAATCTGCATTTTTAACAAGATCAGAGTAGAGAGAGAGTGTGAGTGAGTGAGTGAGTGAGTGAGTGTGTGTGTGTGTGATCTGCGAAGGTGAAAACTCGGTTCTACCACGCCTTGGGTTTTACTGAGGGCAATTCTTTGAAGCAGGTGAAATTTTTATTTGGAAAACCTGTGACCAGGGTTGAATCCCCTAACTGATACTAAGTGAGGAAGGGAAGACCTTAGGATGCTTTTAAGACTCCAGTGCCAGTGGGACAGAAACAGACCTTGGACAGCCAGTGAGCAGGGTGATTAGGGCAGCCTGCACCGGGTACATCACCGAGGCCAAGGCTGCAGGACTTGGGCAGCACCAAGAAATGAAGTCAGTCACCCCTGAGGCCAGGAGAGCAACATCAAGACTATGACTCTGCTAGGGTAATATTTTAAAGAGGAAAAAATCTCACAACCGCTTAGTTTGCCTCTAATTGTTAAAGTGACGGCTGCTGTGGAAACAGCACCGGAAGTCCATCTCCAGGCTCTCGTTGCTTCTCAACGACCTCCTCAGCCCTCAGAACTGAACTTCCTTTTTCAGATTCCATCTCCTTTGGCCCATGAATGAAAGCCTCCAAGAGGGACATTCTGATCTCTTTAAAAACGTTAACCATGACTTAGAGAATACTATAATTTCATCAACTTCATCACGACAATATCCTCTAGCTAAACAAACGCCCTCAGATATATTTCATTTGTATGTTCTCTACCAGTAGGGACGGTCAGGATAGGGGGACAGAATGGGGAGTACGGGATGGACACGCCAAGGTCCTACCTTCTGGGTCATCACGGATCACCAGCAGCCCATTCCTGCACACGACCTTCCCGGTGGTGGCGTCTAGGAATATTAGTGATGGAATGTTGGAAATTCGGTATTTGTTCCAAAGTTTAAGCTGTAAGAAGCAAAGTGAAAAAGGTGGTTAAGTCCAAACCAGATCAATCGAAGCATCCTTTTGAGCCCCATCAGGCCTGAGGGGCGAAAGAACTGGAAAACACTGCTGTACAGGGAAATGAATAAGTGAAGCTACAATCATTGGCCTCTGTGGTCTGTGACAGGGGAGGGGAGTCTGAGTCCCATCCAGGCTCAAGCTGTGACAGAGGCCAACAGAAGACCACACCTGTTCTAAGACAGCTCTTCTCCCCCACCTCTCCCACGGGCACTTCCTCTAAAAGGCATAAAGATGAAGGGTGCCTAGCTGGGCTCACTTGATTAAGTGTCCGACTCTTGATTTCGGCTCAGGTCATGATCTCATGGTTCATGAGTTCGAGCCCTGCATTGGGCTCTGCGCTGACAGTGCAGAGGCTGCTTGGCATTCTCTCTCTCTCCCTGTCTCTCTGCCCCTCCCCTGCTCTCTCTCTCAAAATAAATAAACTTTAAAGAAAAGCATAAAGACGAAGATGAATTAGGAAATGAACTACATGTGCACCCCCAATACCAGGTGGTTAAGGCAGGAAGGGAGGCTTTTTGTTGGTGTCTCTGAACCCCATCAGCAGGCAGGTGCTCCCCTGCTTCCCGGCTCTGCTGTGGCACCTGAGCTCCAAGGGAGAGGGGACAAGGGTATCCCAACAGAAGACCAAGTAGCCAGAATCCGGCGCTCTCCCCACCACATCAGTTCCTGCACTTGGGAGTATGGGCAGTCGCTGTGTGTGTCATTCACCCACAAACACTAGGGAAGCAACATCCTGAGCCGGCTCCAATTCTTAGTTCTCAGTGCCACTCAAAACAACCCACAATCTACTGGCAGGTTCGATGTTGCCTCAGCCAACTGTCAGAGGACCAGGGTCTAGGAGGGGTGAGGCTGAGAAAGCACGAATGCAACAGCCCGGGACAGGAAGCTGAGGATGTGCAGACTCCTTTATCGGCTCCCGGCCATCAGAGTGACCGCCATTCGGGGGGGGGGGGGGTCCACTGGGTGCTCTGGAACTTAACTGCCAAGCCCAGAAAGCAACATAATTAAACAAAATGTCCAGCTACCAACGGGAAATGGCAGAATGGCCCAAATGTCTAACTACCAACGGGAAATGGAAGAATGGCCCACTGCTGATTCAGCTGCAGCCTCCCTTCCGGGGGCCTGGGGCCCACACAGGAGGGCTGGCCGCCTGGGCATTGGCAGAATGGGGCGCGGATGTGTCAAGGGGAAGCAGGCACCAGAAGTCCAGCTGCACAGAGCAGATTATTATTGTTTTTAATTCAATCTCAAGCAGCGAAGGAGTCGGGTGGGGTATCTGCTACAAAATGTTAGGCTTCCCCTGTCTGTGAAGACCTGGGTCTTGGCAGGAAAGGTCGTGGGACCCCACCTCGAACTGGGTGGGCCCTGCCTTTCCAGTGGGCTCCCAAACCAGCCCTTCTAACAGGAGCGACTCTGCACATACAGTCGGCAGTGACCAGTACTACATCATTCCAGAGAAACCTGATACAGGCTTTAGATCAAACATTTTTAGGAGGAAAGGCTCAACAGCAGAACAAGACCATCCTGCTGCTGGGATTAGCTTCCTAAGTCTGCAAGTACAAGGATCCAGCCAGGTTAATAATTTTAAAGGGGGGCAGGAAGGAAGATGAAGGGATTTATCTGATTTAAAAAGTAATTGTGGGGTGGGGGAGTAATTATTGGAAAAAATGAGAAACACAGCAAACCGTAAAAACTGAGATAAAAATCACCCATGACTCACCGCTTAAAAAGCTTGGGCAATTTTGTATTTCTACCAGTGGCAAACGAGAGCCCATTCCTCAGTATTCTTACCAATATTACTTAAAAAAAATTTTTTTTTCCCTCAATGTTTATTTTTGAGAGACAGAGACACACAGAATCTGGAACAGGCTCCAGGCTCTTATCAGCACAGAGCCCGACGCGGGGCTCGAACCCACGAACCGTGAGATCATGACCCGGGTCAAAGTGGGATGCTTAACCAACTGAGCCACCCAGGCACCCTCCTGGGGTACATATTTTGGCGAGTAGTCAGGGAAGGCATCTTTGAAGAAATGGCATTTGAGCACAGATCCCGGATATGAGATGGGGCGAGTCACGTGCTCATGGGGGGAGGCCACCTGAGGCCCAGGGCACCTGTTAGAGGCTAGGAGGCAGATCAGAAAGAAGGCTGGGGTAGACACAGTCAGATAGAGTCGGGGAGAGGGGCCACAATGAGGTCAGAAGGGCGCTCTTGGCAGATCTTTAAGGCCCTGTAGACTAGTAAAAATGATGGAATTTTATTCTAAGTGTAACAGGAAACTACAGAGCATTAGCAGGGGAGTGGTATGATTTGATTTACAGTTTAAAAGGTCACTTTGGCAGCCCTGAGGGAACAGACTGTAGGGGAAGACAAGGAGAAGGCAGGATCTGGAGAGGCCAGTGCAAACAGCCCAGGCAGAAGTTGAGAGCAGTGGGGAGGACTTGGGTTATAGCAGCAGAGAGTGAGGACATGATGTATTCTTAAGACAGTCAATAGAGTAGGTTGACAGACTGAATATGCGGAAGGGATAAGGGAAAGAAAAAGATGAAGGATGTACTATGGTTTTGGAGTTTGAGCAAAAGTGTGTCAAGGGGTCCTATGAAACAAGATGAGGAAAAATGGAGGCAAAGGTTTGGGAGGGAAAGATGGAGATAAGAGAGGTCAATCTGAGATGCCCATTAGATGTGCAAGGGGAGATTTCAAGGAGGCACCTGGACTTACAAGTCTAGGCTCTGGGGAGCTGGGGGGGCATGAGCTATAAATCAGGGATTGTCGCTGCCTGGATGCTGTGAGGGGTCATGAGCCTCCATGAGGTTATCCAAGGGGAGGACAGGCTACAGAGGAAAAGGCACCCCAGAGCAGAGCCAGGGACCACCCACAAAAGACTGAGAAGGAGTGACACATGACATAGAAGGAAAACGGGGAGACTCCGGTGTCCCAGAAGGCAGGTGGCAAAAGTGTTTTAGGGAGAGAGTACACTATTGTGTCAAATGCTGCTGACACGTTGAGTAAGATGAGGGCAGAGAACTGACCAGCGATGTGGCAGCTAAGTTTATTCACGACCTTGACAGGTCAAGGAGGAGTCAGTAAAGTGAGGACAAAAGAGTGAGTGGAAGAGGGAGGCAACAGGGTGCAGCTCTGTCCGGCACACACACCTAGAGGGGGCCTGGGACCAGACAAACTCGAGTCAGCTTCCCACACGAAACACCAAGCGGGAACAATAAAAACAGGAAAGGCTATCAAGAGAAAAAGAAAATGGCAGATAAGGGGCTACGGTAGCGACTACAGATAACTTTAAGAGTTTTGCTGGAAAGGGAGCAGAGAATAGGACTGTAGCTGGAGAAACACATGATGAGGTCAGAGAGAGGATATTTTAAAGATGAAGTCAGGGGGCGGTATTTTAAAGATGGGAGATGCTTTAGTATATGCTGCTGGGGATAATCCAGAAGAGGAAAATATTGATGAGAAGGAAAAATGCAAGAACAGAGTCCTTGAATAGGCCAGAGGGTGGGGTCGAGGTCACAGACAGAAAGATGGAGTTGTAAAACCTGACTAATTTTTAAATGTACACTCTTACTTCAAAGCACGTTTTTAGCCTGAATAGAGAGCCATGCTATTTGCAAATAAACATAACTTCACCTTCTTTTTCAACAATTACATTGTTTATTTCCCTTTCTTAAAGAACTATATTGGCAGGAATTTTCCAGGACAATAGTAAGTAGCAATCATCTTTAACTTCCACCTGATCATAATGGGTATACCTTTTACTATTATATATAAGACTAGCCATTGGTATGAGATGGATACTCTTTTTTTTTTTTTTTTTACATTTATTTATTTTTGAAAGACAGAGCATAAGCAGGGGAGGAGCAGAGACAGAGGGAAACACAGAATCTGAAGCAGGCTCCAGGCTCTGAGCTGTCAGCACAGAGCCTGATGCGGGGCTCAAACCCACAAACTGTGAGATCATGACCTGAGCCAAAGTTGGACGCTTAACCCACTGAGCCACCCAGGTGCCCCGTGAGACGGATACTCTTGAACATGTTAAACAAAATAGTCTTGAATGTTATTCAGCCTTAAAAGGAAGGAAATTCTGGGGCACCTGGGTGGCTCAGTTGGTTAAGCATCCACCTCTTGATTTCTGCTCAGGTAACAGTGTCTCAGTTTGGGAGTCTGAGCCCTTTGTCAGGTTCTGTGCCGACAGTGGGGAACCTGCTTAGGATTCTCTCTCTGTCTCTCTCTTCTCACCCTTCTCTGCCCTCCCACGTGTTCTCTCTCTCCCTCTCTCAAAATAAATCAATAAACCTAAAAACAATCTTTTAAAAAAAATTTTTTTTAATGTTTTATTCAGTTTTGACTGAGAGAGACAGAGCATGAGCAGGGGAGGGGCAGAGAGAGAGGGAGACACAGAATCTGAAACAGGCTCCAGGCTCTGAGCGGTCAGCGCAGAGCCTGATGCGGGGCTCAAACTCACAGACCGCAAGATCATGACTGAGCCGAAGTCAGACGCTCAACCAACTGAGCCACCCAGGCGCCCCAAACCTAAAAACAGTCTTAAAAAAAAAATAAATAAAAGTGGAATTAAAGAAAAAACGGAAGGAAATTCTGACACATGCTACTACGTGTATGAACCTTGGGGACACTGTGCTAAATGAAAGAAGCCAGTCACAAAAATACAAATACCGTGTGTTTCCATTCCTATGAGGTACCTAGAGTAGTCAAAGTCATAAAGACAGAAATTGTAATGGTGGTTGCTACCACCATTGGGGTTGGGTGGACGGTGGAGATGGAAGAAAGCTGGTATTACTGTTTAACGGGTATAGAGGCTCAGTTTTACAAGATCAAAAGAGTTACAGGGATGGGTGGCCATGAAGGGCTGCATGTCAGTGAGAATGAATTAAAAATGGTTAAGATGGTGAATTTTACGTTATCTGTATTTTACCACAATTAAAAAAATATAGGTTTGTGTGAACTTTTTGACCTAAAAGTTTTATCAGGAATGGATGGTTACTTTATGGGTTTTTTTTTTTTAATTTTTAAGTTTATTTTTTATTTGGAGAGAGAGAAAGAGCACAAGCAGGGTAGAGGCAGAGAAAGAATCCCAAGCAATCTCTGTGCTGTCACTACAGAGCCTGATATGGGGCTTGAACGCACAAACCATTATTAGATCATGATCTGAGCCAAAACCAAGAGCCAGACGGTTAACGAACTGAGCCACCCAGGCGCCTCTATGGTTACTCTTTTGATCTGTTGCAGTATATTTCATTAGTAGCCTTTAACTCCAAGGTTAAGCCATCCTTGCCTTCCTAGGAGAAATCTTCCCTGGTCACATGTATTGTTAAGGGATCACTACTATCATATCTACTCTGGGGCTTGGGGCTCCCACAGACAAATGGCATCTGGTAACAAGACTTTATTTATGGGTCACTAGACTTGTCCCTAAAGTAGCTTGCAATCTGTGGGCCTTAAACATAAAAATGGAGGGTTCAACGTGATTATAATAGAGTGGTTTGCATGTGGGCACCTACATGTACTTGAAATGTAAGCACGTGATTGACTTTTGGCTATATATTTTTAAGGAAGGGTGGGTTTGGGTACCTGGGTCACCTAGCATCTAAATGGTTAGCCACCCAGTGTGAGTCAGGACCATGCTCCCCAGCTGACATGATGACAGGGTGACCTATGGGCTGGCTGGCCTACTGGGGTTACCCTGAGAGCATTAGTAAAGTACTTTTTTTTTTTTTTAAAGAAGATACTGGCATTCTCAAGTTCATTTAGAGAGTGCGAGTGTGTCCAGGTGGGAGAGGGGCATAGACTGCAGAAGGGAGAGAGAGAGAGAAAGAGAGAGAGAGAGAGAGAGAGAGAGAGAGAGAGAGAGAGAGAGAATCTCAAGCAGGCTCCACACCACCAGCACAGAGCCAGACATGGGTCTCGAACCCACAAACTGTGAGATCATGACCTGAACTGAAATCAAGAGTCAGACACTTGGGGAGCCTGGGTGGATCAGTTGGTTAAGCAACTGACTTTGGCTCAGGTCATGATCTCGTGGTTCACAAGTTCAAGCCCCACATTGGGCTCTGTGCTGACAGCTCAGAGCCTGGAGTCTGCTTTGGATTCTTTATCGCCCTCTCTCTGCCCCTCTCCTGCTTGCACTGTCTCTTTCTCTCAAAAAAAATAAACGTTAAAAAAAATTAAAAAAACAAAAGTCAGACACTTAATCGACTGAGCCACCCAGGCGCCCCTCAGTACAGTACTTAAGACTCTAAAAATAGGGATGCTGTCTCCTCAACCCCCACAGATAAAAAAGAACAATTTGGTCTGGTTCCCTCATGAAGCAGAAGGACTATGATGCCCTCTGGCTGTCCCACCCCTAATCATCAGAGACATTTCTTTTTTCTCAGTATCCTTCTTGGAGAGGTAAGAAACTGTAACCCCCATAATCCTTCCCATCCCTCCCTCCCTAGGGATCCACCCCCCCTTTTTTTCACACGGGATCTCAAGGAAGATCCTGGCTTGTGTTTTATCCATAGTTGTGGGATCTTTTATTTCCAAAAAAAGGCCCACTGGTTCAGTGGAAAATAATTATGCTTTTAGACTCACATCTGACACTGAAAAGTCAGTCCTTCTGTAGACTAATACATCATGGTATAATTTTATGTGATAGAGATTTAAAAAAATTTTTTTTTACATTTATTTATTTTTGAGAAACAGAGTGAGACAAAGCGTGAACGGGGGAGGGGCAGAGAGAGTAGGAGACACAGAATCTGAAGCAGGCTCCAGGCTCTGAGCAAGCGGTCAGCACAGAGCCTGATGCGGGGCTCGAACCCACGAACTGTGAGATCATGACCTGAGCCGAAGTCGGACACTCAACCGACTGAGCCACCCAGGCGCCCCATATGATAGAGATTTTTTTAGGAACTTAAGTCATTCGTCAGTGATGTGCAGGCTGCATGGGACTGTCTTTCTCAGGCTGCAGCATCACAGTTGCTCTGCTCTGAGCCAGTACAGTGGGCACGGGAATGATCATTCTAACCATGTCAAGTTTGATACTTGAATCAGAAAGTGAACTTTCCGTTAGAAAAGTCACAGAGGTCCACTTTGATGAGTCTCTTATGCTGACTGGAAAAGAGAAAAGCTTGAGCTTAAAGAAATGATCCCAAGACTCACCCCCTGTGCCTTTTCAAGTGTGCATGACATCTCCAGTCCACCAAAGATTTTCAAAAAGGCCACTTTAAAACAGTGGCTTCATAACCATTTTGGGGTCACAGACACTTTTGAGGATAAAAGCTACAGATCCTTTCCCCAGAGAAAAATGCACATACACAAAAGTCTGTGTGTAATTTCATAGAATTCGTGAACTCCTTGAAGACCGTCAGTGAACCTGTCTGATCCCAAGTGGTCTACGGACCTCAGATAATGACTCCCCTTGTCTTACGAGTTCATTTTAGGGCATGGCTTGACCTTGATCAACTGAGAGAGCTAGGATATTGCCCCATCCATAAAACTCCCTCTAATAAAAATCAGCATTTGCCTAAACTCCACGATGATGTAATACTGAAGAGTGGAAAGTCACTCTCTCACTGCGTGTTGCAGCTACACTCCTAAACTCTTCCAGAACCGACTACCGCCTGCAGCCTCCCGTTCATCCTTGGCCTTCAGGATGCTGAAGATCAGAGGCACACTAACTGCACTTATTTGTAAGGATCCCCAAGAAGGAGCTCGTATTCCTCCTTGGTGTGATCATCAGAGTCAGGAGCCATCACTGAATCAGCACTGCCTCACTCTCTTAAAGATCCTTCTTGGAAGGAAATCTGGTAGTGCCGAAAAAGTGCGCTTTAAGGGGCTCAGTTTATATCCAGGCCCTGATCTCTCAGTGGACATCAGTAGGCGACACAGTTCCCTGGCTCCAGGTCACGGCTCTTGCCTTGCACAGTAACGCCCACATCTCAGGACGAAGTGAAATGAGGCGCCGTGTGTGGAGATACTCTGAAAACCAAAGCGCTGCACACATGGGGCACGTCGCTAATATCGGCATCAAATTTACGCTTAGTTCCCCCTTGTCTTGTCAGCGTCCTCTTCAAAAAAACATTTTCCTGTCAACTCTATTGTAAAGTTAATCAATCAACTGTATAGTTAGTAGCCTGTGTTGTAAGATGCCTCAGAAAACTGGGATTTCCTTCTGTGGCGAGTGGTAGTTTCGCCATAAGCACCTTCTGCAAAACATACACACAGTCTGGAGCCGGCTTTACGCAGTCTGTTTGCTCCCCCCTCTCCACCCCTTCCTTTCTGCCTTCCACTTCCCATGCTGGACTGCCAGGTTTTAAAGGGGCATATGGAAATTGTTTTGAACGGACTCTGTGGATTCTGCTCTTCTCTCTGCTTAGAACTCTGACACCACGTGTGATTCTGATGGGACCCTCCACTTGGTCTCCCCACCTTCTGGAGAGGGTGACTGTGGGCCTGGCACAGAGATGCCAAGGCCCACGGTGCCCATCCCAGCAGCCTTTGAACCAGACACTGGATGTAGAGCAGGGGATCGCATTCCACTGGCCATCGGAGAAAAAAGTCTCCGGCAACCTCCAAGTTTTTAAAAAAGTTTATTTATTTATTTTGAGAGAAAGGGGGTAGGGGGGAAGGGGCAGAGAGACGGAGAGAGAGAATCCCAAGCAGGCTCAGCACTGTAAGCGCAGAGCCTGATGCGGGGCTTGAACCCACGAACTGGGAGATCATGACCTGAGCCAAAACCGAGAGTCGCTTAACAGACGGACCCACCCAGGCACCCCAACCTCAGCACTTTAAAAGGACCTCCCTGGCTGGCACTGCTGCAGCTGGGGACAACCGAGTGACTTTGACTTCCAGTGCCTGCTCCCTCTCCAGTGACCATCCGGCCAAACGTCCACTCAGAGTTCACATTGACAACCGTCAGACTGGCTGTGCCACCTCCCTTCAGAGCTGCCCAAAGGCCAGGTAACTCAGGCAGAATAGGTCACAGCAAACCCTCTAAGCTTAGAGATCTAAGTGCTTATAATTAGCATGCCAGATTCAGAAGCAAGGCAGCAAAGACGAAATGGAAAAAAAGGAAGAGGAGACAATATTAGCTCAACTTGGCAAAAATCAAAAAGGATGACAGAGCGGACTATTGAGTTACTTGAGAGTTCCCATTCCTTGGCCTGGCGGCTGGTTCTGGTTAGTGACTCTGAAGGCTGTGGTTGGAGCGATCATCCTAGGAATGCCGGCCAGAAACACTTCTCTAGTGATCCACGGAACAATGAAGCAAATATCAAAAGGGACAGGACTGGGAGCTGGTAAACTGTAAAAACGCACACTACAAAGCCGAGCTAATCTGAAACACCGCGGGGATTCGTCAGCACCCACAGATGCCACAGGGAAATGCAACCTGGTGATTTCCGAGAAGCCCCAACTCCGGAGGGTGACTCAGAATCTGCCTCTCATTCCGAGGACTGGGTCTCGCGCTTGACTGGGGGTCCAAGTTTTTATTTCTCAACAGCTGCTGCAAATCTATGGGATCAAGCCAAAGCTAACACAGATGTAAGATTCATCAGCAAGCTCGTCGGCAAGGTCAGCGCAGCCTTCTCAGGCAAGACTTACCCCTGCCCTTCCACCGAATGCTGACCACAGTCAACATCATCATCATAAACAGAGTCTTTGTTTTTAAGTTTATTTTATTTTCGGGGGGTGGGGGGGAAAGAGAGAGAGAGAGACCGTGCGCACATGTGTGTGCGAGTAGGAGAGGGGCAGAGAATGTCAACCAGGTTCTGCGCTGTCAGCCCATGGTCCAATGAGGGGCTCGATCCCTGCGAACTGTGAGATCATGATCTGAGCCAAAATCAAGAGTCAGACTCCCGGAATGAGACACCCAGGTGCCCTGAAAACATAACGCCAGAGGTTACTTAGCATAGGCTCTGGAGCCAGGCTGGCCCAGATCTAATTCTGCTTTGGTCACCTGCTAGTTGGTGTCCTCAGAAAGCTACCTAACTTCTCTCTTGGTTTTCTCATCTGTAAAATGGGATTAACAGTACATACACTTCATTGGATGTTGTAAAGATTTAGATATGTGCTTACAATAGAGCCTGGCATAGACTAGGTACTACATTATTATAGTCAGCTACCTGCTGTGATTAATATCTATTATTATTGTTGTTATCATTGCTACTGCTAGCTCAGAATCACTCCAAGTGCCCCAACAGGACCTTGTCTCAGAGTTAAGACCAAATCTTGCTTCTGAGGCATGATTCTAGTGTGATCTGTCCTGTGGATGAAATTTTAGCCTGGTACAGCTAGCTGTTGGTTTGCCAAGTACAGTGCTTGGCACACGTTATGTGTTCAGTGAATGATGGGTGGACAAATGGAAGAATGAATGAATGGAAGGAAGGGAGAGAGAGGAAAAACTGTCGAGGGGACAGCCAGAATGGATGGCTAGCTAAGCAATCAAACTCAGCCATTCAAAGGGCCTCTTTATCGCCAAGACTCTTCCCCGTTCCTTGGGATAGCGGGGGGCCCAGAAGGCTCTTTGAATTGGAGCATCTATTGCTCAAAACAAGTGCTGGTGGAATTCGAGCTCTTCTCCCTTTCTCAGACAGGACCTTCGATTCCCCCATCCACTTCACCTTCCCATCTCTCCTCTGCCTGAAGCCAACACAGGGAACCAACCAGCAGACAAGGCCAAGGAAGAGGTGAAAGTGAGCAGGGCCAGGCTGATCATGAGAAACCAAAGCCCTCCTTATGGATTTTGCACTTAGCAAAGCCGGAATGACCATCAATTCTCTCTTCACTGTAGTTGCTTCAGAAAGAGGCCCTGTGCCCCAAGGGTGAGGTTTGGAAAAGAACACGTACACTCTGCTTCCTGCAGGCAAAGGAGCCACACATTACATACACCACACACCATCCGTCCGAGTTCATCTCTGCCACTCCAGGCTATACTAAACGAAAAAGAAGGGGTGCCTGGGTGGCTCAGTTGGTTAGGCATCTGACTCTTGATTCTGGCTCAGGTCATGATCTCACAGTTCGTGGGGTGGAGCCTGACAGTGCAGAGCCTGCTTGGGATTCTCTCTGTCCCTTTCTCTCTGTCCCTCCCCTGCTCATGCTCTCTCTCTCTCTCTCAAAATAAATAAATAAACTTAAAAAAAAATAACAAAAGAGACTGGGTAGAAGGGACATTAAAAATTTATTCTTCATTTCTTTAAATGTCAGAACAGTAAGTTTTCCAGCGGATGGAGAGCTGACCCAGCCGGGCTATAGGATCTGATGTTAGGTATCATTTTCTTACAACATTACTCAAAGTGCCGCAGGAAGATATGAAGGGGGTGAAATACCATGCCTGCCTTCAGGAATCTTACAGTTTACAAGAGAAAAATGGTTAAAATGACGAATGTTATGCTTTATCTATCTTACTGCAATTAAAAAAAAAAAAAGTTGGAACCATGACTACTTATGTACAGGGATGGGACAGATCATGGCAACTGCCAGGATAAAGGATCAAAAAAGAAGAAAGGAGACTGGCTCCATCTAGTTTAGGGAATGTGCTGGGACTGGTTCTGTATGCTGAACACACCCACCCCTTCATTCCAAATCGGGGTGGTCACAAGAACCAACAGCTGGTGGCTGAGTTTGACCTTATTGGTCAGTCAAATCTTCAGTCAATGCTTTTGGTGGAAGGCAGTGTATGGTATAGGTAAAATGGTTAAGAACATGGTTCTGGAGCCAGGCTGCCTGGGTTCAAGTCCCAACCCTGCTATGTATCAGCCGGAGGGGCCTGGGGCAAGTTAGTTCACTTCTCAAGAGCCTCAACTGTCTCATGAATAAAATAAGGATAATACCTGCCATCATACTGTTGCTGTGAGAACTCCCTGAATTAATATATTAATTAATATATTAATCAATATATATTAATAAATTCTTGGGGCGCCTGGGTGGCTCAGTCAGTTGAGCATCTGACTTCAGCTCAGGTCGTGATCTCGCAGTCTGTGGGTTGGAGCCCAGCATCAGGCTCTGTGCTGATAGCTCAGAGCCTAGATCCTGCTTTGCATTCTGTGTCTCCCTCTCTCTCTGCTCCTCCCCTGCTTGCACGCTCTCTCTCTCAAAAATAAACATTCAAAACAACTAAAAAACAATATGTACGGTTCTCAGAATGCTGCCTAGTAAGTGTTCAATAGATGTTAGAATACTGCCATTTCTCTGATGCTAAGTAGAAGAATGCGGTGACCCTCTAACTCCTGTTTAGCACCCACGTCAGCTGCATGTTCCCATTCTGGTGGAGGAAATGACTTCTTGGGCCTTGTATCATTTGGGATGCCCACAGATAGAGGAACGGGGGCCAGGAGACAACCCGACGAGCCAGCGTCTCACTGCTGGTGTGCGGACATCTTGAGTTCTGAAGAGCCTCACTTTGCTTTGCGAGATATTCTTTTCCAATGGAAATCACTGTGCGCCTGGCAGGAGAGGTGTCGGGTCTGGTATCTGCTGCTTCCTTCTATCTCTTTAGCCGAGAGATGTCCATCTCCATCAGCAGCCAGCCCTGTGCCACACACCTCACCAGTCAAACAGCATGCTATGCTTCCGTCTTACCCTGTGACTGTAGAGTGCTGTCCGATACACTGCCGATTCCCAGGACAAAGGGCTGCACGCTCTCTTCTACCAGGTGGGGCACAAAACCACCACTACCCTTTAATCCTTTCTCCAAGGGGCTGGCTGCATTCTGGCAGTGTCACATCCTCACTGCATCAGGGCAGGAAGCAGTGCAGCGGGCAAGAGCACGGGCTCTGGGGGCAGACAGTGTGGGTCCGAACCCTGGCCCTGCCACCTCGGGCAAATGACTTTGCCTCTCCAAGCCTCAATCTCTTCAATCGCAAAATGGTTCCATGGTACCTATCTCCTAGGGCTGCTGGGAGGATAGCACACGTGCTCAGAACTGCCCCTGGCACAGGGCAAGCGCTCACAGGAGAACACTTCTAACATGTGCCCTTCCGGTTTTACAGCAGACAGCCCATCAAGGGGGCAATGGGCCCGGAACATGGTCAGACCGTAAGAGTGCGTCCCCAGCAGTAACTGACTGTGGTGATCAGGACACGATAGCGCCACTGGTCCCTATCAGGGCTGGGACCCAGGATGACCCACACAAATCAGTATGAGTAAGTACAGAATATTCCACAAGAGAACTCCTGCCAGAAGGTAGGTAAGCAGATCAAGCCCGACAAAGGAAGGGATAAGCAGAGGAGTCTCTACCTCCCCAACAACGACTCTAGGGGTGGGGGTGGGGGCAACAGCTCCCCTTCTTCATGGAAATGAAGACATTTTCCAAACTAGCATCCAGTCTGTGGAGTGAGAGAAATCAACTAAGAAATGCACACAACAGAGGGGCACCTGGGTGGCTTAGTCGGTTAAGCGTCCAACTCCTGACTTCAGTTCAGGTCATGATCTCACTGTTTATGAGTTCGAGTCCCACACCAGGGCTGTCAGCGCAGAGCCTGCTTGGGATTCTCTTTCTCTCTCTCTCTCTGCCCCTCCCTTCTTCCCTCCCTCCCTCTCTCTCAAAATAAATAAATAAACATTTTTTAAAAAAGAAAAGAAATGCACACAGCCACCAGAGACACGAGACACAAGACACAAGGCAGAGACACAAGAGGCCAGAGACACATGGTGGCCATGCTGGTGGGCATGAGAAACTAAAAAATAAAAACGTGGCATTCCCTGTGGCTTGGAGACCTGGGTCTGGCAGCAGTGGGCTGCAGTCTTGGGATTCTGGTGACAGAGTAGTGGGTTGCTGGCAAGGATGAAAAGTGAGCATAGGAAAGAAGCCACGTGCTCTGTGCAACCAGCAATGGAAGAAGCCGGCAGGGAACTAAAGCACATTCCAAAACCCCGGTGGCTGCCTCTTCCTCCTCCTTCCTTCTCAGGGGTCACTCACCAAGAGACTCTGCCACTAAACTTCCTTTCAGAAAGTTGCACCTTCGGGGGGCACCTGGGTGGCTCAGTCGGTTAAGTGTCCGACTTCTGCTTAGGTCATGATCTCACAGTTTGTGACTTCAAGCCCCACATCGGGCTCTGTGCTGACAGCTCAGAGCCCGGAGCCTGCTTTGGGTTCTGTGTCTCCCTCTCTCTGCCCCTCCCCCACTCATGCGCGCGCGCGCGTGCGCTCTCTCTCTCTCTCTCAAAAATAAACAAACATTAAAAAACAGAAAAAAGGAAAAAAGAAAAAGAAAGCTGCACCTTCAGATCAGCTTCAGTCAACGACAACAACAACAACAAATTATTAAGGTTCGCAACGATGCCCACAACCACAAAGGCAAAAATGTAAATATTTTCTTCTCAGCCTTTTGAAACTGCTGAAATGCAAAATATTTCTCTTTTCCCCAAAGTATCTCCCAATCACTCTAGCTCCCTGTGGCCTGAGAGAATCCCGTTCCTGAACACTTGGAACCTGGTACCATGTGTAACGCTAATTAAAGAGGTTCGTTGACTATGCTGTACAACTTCCTGCCCTAATGACTCAACAAGCCAGGAGATGAGCAGTTTGTTGGGAGTACAAAGCGACATATGGCTGCCAAGTTCTTTCTGGCCGACACCACAGACGGAGGGAGAGGCTGTTCTGTTTCCCTGTGCCTCAGCTCTCACAAGCTGACAGAGGGATTTCCTAAAGCCCCATCTGGTATAAAAACCTCTACTGGGCACAGTGGTTTGGAATTGTAAGAGGGTGGCTAGTAATAACAGACCAGGGCCAAATGCTGTAGAGAGAGAAGGATTAAAGTGGCTGGGAGATTGCCCATGACACAGGACAAGGAGCCAGAGTCAGTCTGGAATCTGAGAGACCATGTTCCAGCTCCAAAGGCAATCACTCAGGGGGCCTGGGGGGTGAGGGTGGGGGAGCAGAGATAGGGATTCTGTGGCGTGTGTCATTGTGGATCCATCCCTCTGCTGATATAATCAGGAAAGAGCTCGAGTTTGCCCACATTCACTCTGAGCAGTGTGTTTTTACTTGAACGCTGGGATCCCTGATCTGCCACCGCCTTTGAGAGATGTGTCACCATCCAAGCTCAACCCACAATGTTAAGTTCATAGCACAGAAAAATCTATTCTGAGTGTCTGCATGCCAGATTGTTAGAGGACCCATAAGGTTGAAAGAAAACCAAAAGGAAAGAAAGGAACTCTGGAAGAAAGGGTACCGCTCCTTGTAGATGTGGGGTTCTGCTGCAGGAAGTCCCCTGTCAAGGTGGGAATCTCTCTCTTCCCTCCCTGCCCTTAGTTGGAAGGTGGCAGAGACCATCAATTCACCCTAACCAATCCATCCAAAGGACTTTACAGAAAATACGCCAGCAAGGTTTTCATTTTGTTTAAAAAAAAAAATCCATGCTAAGAAGGCTTTTTCATCTGAAAACAGAACCCCTTCCCCAACTGAGATGGGGTTAGCACAGGGTGGGTCCTGAGGACAGCCTCCTCCATTCTGGGGGTGCTGACAAGCTATGACCTTGGAGCTCCAGGCTCTGATTTTCTATTAACTCTCAAACTCAGCACTAGACAGAGCTCCTGGACCAGGTACCATGGTGGAAAACTCCAGTGAGAAAGGGGCAGGTTTCATGACCTGTGGCAACAAGGGAGTTTTGAGACGTGAAGGGAGAAGCCATCCTACCACCGTCATTTTCATGGGGCTCAAAACCAAAAGACCAGCTCACATGCCCTTCACCAGATGCATTCCTCCAGGGGAATACATCTCGTGCTGCTTTCGCATCCTCAGTGCCTCGCATGCAGTGGGAACTCAATCAGTGATGATGACCATGACGATGTTCAGGCCAAGAAAGAGGGCACTTAACTGGCTCCTCGCTTTCAACTCTACAGACGTGGCACGAAAAACGAGCAAGCTGGCATTTTATTTTCACACATTCATCGTGGTCCCTAAACAGCTACTAAATAAGTTGCCTTCCAAAAAGAAATCAGGCAAACAGGCTCAAAGCTTCCCGCAGTTTCCAGGAGATGAGGACGGTGATGGTGTAACACCTCCTAACCCCTTGCTGAAACTTACAGGCCAGCAGGGTGAGCTGAGCGTTTCCACGTCCACTCTTGAAATGAAAACAGGGGCAGAAAGTGTGGTTTGTGAGAATTACAGAGATGTTTATCATTTTAGTGCCATCCAGACCTGTTCCACAGTGGAGCTATTAGCACTCAGCAGAGTGCTCCCTTCAAATTTCCTACCTGATTGTTATTACATTGGGTGTTTTTGCTGTGTTCTCCCCTGCCCCCCGCCCTCCGCTGGCTGCACGAAAGCTCTGTTTCTTGGCAGAACCTTCCAAGTGCCCGGTTAAACCCCTTGTTACCATTTTCCTGCCTCAGGAAGGCCCACTGAGCCCCGGCCAAATGACAAGGGGAGGAAAGGAAACATTTACAATGATGTGAGAAATTCCCAGTCTGGAAAAAAAGATCAAAGAGGACGGTCATAAGGCACCATTCTGCACAGAGCCTGGCACATGAAGGTCCTCCATAAATTGGACCGGATTGGTCCATGACGAGAACGACATTACCTCACTGGGAACCCGGCACGCTCCTCCGCGGCTCTGAAACCAGCCTCGGCCACACTGCTATGGACCAGCTGTGTCCCGAGTGAGGGGAGTCGTGTCCTATACTAAGAAGCTGTGATCACCATGCTCCTAAACGCCTTTATATAGAAATGGACTGTGGCTTGCACTGGTCCCCTCTGCCAACTCTTGAAATGAAAGGGTCCATGGTGAAATAAATAACAGCAGGGAGAGAGAAAGAGGGAGGTAAATTGTTTGGAAAGTAGAAGACAGGGTGGAAAAGATGAAATTCAAGACAGATGTAGGAGAGCCGCAAACAAATGTCCTTGAATTTATGCATCCAAGTGATTCATGTAGAATAAGGAGAAAAGGAGCCACGTACCCTATATAGAAGTAAATATGGGAGTAAACACAGAACAAAGTATTATATTCCCGGACTCTTACAAAGAAACGTCGATTCACATCTCTCTGCTAAATAAAGCTGTTATAAAACAGGGTGAGGGAAGGGTCTAAGATGAAACTATTAATTAAGCAGAGGTTCTCTGCTGTCTTGTCACACGCAATAGGACGTCAACCACCAACGGTTCATGTCCAATTACTGAGTGCTGATCTCTGATCTCCAAAAGGTAACTTCTACCACTTGCTTCACACCAGCAGAATTAAAAAAAAAAAAAAAAGAGTAGTAGCATTTGCCAGGTTAATGCCTGGCTGCGAAGAAAAAAAATCAAGCAGGAAATTTAGATGGGCGTTTCCACAGACACACAAAAGTCCAAGATATTGGCCGGAAAGGCATTTTTACAATGAAGTATTAGTGTGTGTTGTTTTACTTCTAAACAGCTAACTCAAAGAGGCCACCGCACAATTGGTTCCAAATGCTTCATACTGAGAAGAAACACAGGCGGCCTGCCTCGCTGGTTAACTACTCTCAGTTTGAGACTTCAGATGGTAACAAGAAAGGAGAAAACGGCATGAATGTCCCCGGTTGCTATAAGTGCTAGAGAAATGGGGTGAAGCAGCGTCCAAGCATAGGACACAGAGGGTGGGGGAGATGACAGTGTTTTCTAGATAGATCAGGTGCTTAGCGCAACTTCAGACCTACAGCAAGCATATGGCTAGCCAGTTACTCACCAAGAGACATTTACTGAGCATTAAAACCTAGCAAGTATTTGTGCCAGATGGTGTGGGGGTATAGAGATTAAGGACAAAGGTCCTTGCCTTCGAGGGAGGAAAGCAGCCTGTTAAGTATCTGAACCTGCTTGCTATTTGGACACTCCACTGGGATGCTGGTCCTTGCCCCACATCCCCAACCCCCACAGTGGGACATGTTTGTTTCATGGGCACCAAACTCGGGCCACAGGTGACTGCAGCAGGTATGAGCATCTGATCTGAGGCCAATCATACGCTCTCCTGGGAATTTAGAAATTGGCTACAAAGACAGATTCAGTAAGGTCAGAGCTTCCCAACCAATGTGCAACAAACAGGTTAGAGGCAGGCGCCTTATTGATCCTCTCAGCCCTTGGGACACCTGGAGTCCCCACACCCTCCATTAGTCCTTGGCCTCTGGGGGCAAGCTGCCTGTGCCTTCATCCCAGGGGACAAACAACGAGCGTTTTCTAAGTGTGGCAGGGATGCGGAAAAGGTGGAGAAGCACCAAGGAGACGGCGGTGGAGGCGAAGCGGAGGCAGGAGTAGCCTTGCGGGACCAGCGACAAGCAGAGAGAAACAAAGCTGACAGAGACGGGGCGGTCAGGAAGACAGATGGCAGAGAACAGAGACACAAATGAGAAACTGCAGCCCCCGAGGAGGAGGGCGAGAGGGCTGGATTCTGAATCCCGCTCTGGTCCTCTGTGTCCCAGCTGAACTCGATTTCCTGAATCTGGATGCCCGTGTGATTAACAACTGTATTCTGAGAGCCTAACCCAATCTGCTCATGCCAGCTTGAGTGCATTTCTGGTCCTCGTAAACAACCCCTAACTGAGCCAGATGTGTGGATATGTGTGCATGGAAGGCCCGCGTGCACCATGAAATCCTCACTGCTTCAAAAGCAAAACTGCATTACGCCCTGAAGCCTTCCAAATCCCTTTCTCATATATCCTTCTTCTGTCCCCACGGGAACCTGGGACCCTGAGGAGGAAACTCAGGGCGACGGATGCAGAGACGGGAGCAAGAGGACTCCCCTCAGGTGACAGAGCAAATTGGCCAGGCTGTCCAAGTCGCTTCACGTGTGTGAGAAAGTTGTCTCCGCTGTAAAGATGTCTCTTCGCTCTCTGCCAGCCAGCAGCCCTGACAATAAGCCCTCACTTCTCCAACATGAGCCTAAAATACTCTATGTGGATGTGAGAAAAAGCAGCCTGCCTCTCCAACTTGTGGGTCAAACTTGCCCCCTCGCCACCCCGCATTGAGTTCCCCGGTAAAGGGGTGGCTCTCCCTCCAGAAAGGTTTTACATTCTCTTTGCCTCCAGAAGATGCTGCCCTGAACTGAGTCGAGGGGAAGAAAGTCTGAGGTTTCTACAGACAAGACGAATGGCCACTTTTACGAAACCCAATGTCCTTTACAGCACATTCCCAAGGTCTAACAGCATTCATGACATTCAGAAGCAGACATGGCCAGTCGCCACCAACTTTTTGTTTCCAAGACCACTCGGTGAGGTGCTGCCCTCGGAGGACGCTCCCAGCCTAGGTGCACCAGCACCTTTCCTTCAGGCTGATCCTAGAAGCCACTGGTGCCACAGAACCCAAAGGGGCAGAAAGTGTAAAGTTTCTGAGGTTGCAACCAGACTGGCTTTCTCCTCCAGAACAGAAATGTCCCAGTGAATCAGACCTTGAATATGCCACTAATCACTTGCTTAGGAAACTTAAGCTGCTGAGGTCTTCTGAATAGAAACCACACACAAAGTGATTCTCCAGAAGAAGCACGGACTTTCTGGGACACACTGACCGTTTTCAAGAGCTCAGTAATCTTCTGTCAACCTCTTCCAGAACTAAACTGTTAGATGTCAACAAGCTTCAAACTGGGCTCCAGACCACCCATAGAATCATGTGTGTCCAAAAGCAAACAAGTGGATTCCAGTGCCCCTGAGCTCTGTCCTTGGTGACACAACAATGAAGACCCCAAGTTCTGAAGGCTGAAATGACGGAGGCCAGGACAAAGAGTAGGAGGAAGCCCTGCCTGCCCCTCTGAGAGCAGCTCCGGGCCACAGACAGAAAGGGAAAATGCTCGGAAAGCACGAGGCAGAGCAAGCAGGAAAGGTGAGGGGTCACCGAAGTGACCCAGGGGTCACTGTGTCCCCCAGTTACAGTGGAGAGCAGGCTGAGAGAGCAGAGCGGTGAAGTGGGCCAGGCTGTCCAAATCGCTTCACTTATGTAGAGAGATGTCTCCGCTGTAAACTAGGGGAAATGACCATTCTTGTCTCACAGAGTTGCTATGAAGATTGACTGACACAGAAAATCCAGATGGCTCCTTCCAGTGTGCAGATTTCCCCAACCCAGTTGTTCACATATATCATTGACAATGTGTGCCCCTAACTCTTATTTGTTTTAAATAGACTCTTTAAAAAAGATTTTATTTTTTTTAAGTTTGTTTATTTTGAGAGAGAGAGAGATTGAGTGGGTGAGGGGCAGAGAGAGAGGGAGAGAGAGAGAATCCCAAGCAGTCTCTGTGCTATCAACTCAGAGCCCCACACGGGCTCGAACTCACAAACCGCGTACGAGATCATGACCTGAGCCGAAATCAAGAGTCGGATGCTTAACCGACTGAGCCACCCAGGCGCCCCTAAATAGACTTTAAAAAACAAACAAAACACACATTTATCTTGAGAGGAAGTTTTATATTGCTATTATAAGTAGAAAACCAGTATCACCAAATAGAAGGTATGTGTCAAAATAAAAAGAACAAAACCCAAACAATTATTAAACTTGATCCAGCCTCTGGTGCCTGCAGAGGGCTCTGAGGTCTGCTTTCTCTATTGGAAAGGAGGTTAGCAAGGGTTCCAGAGGGTTAAAGAGGGAGTGTGCATCCAGACTGTCTCCTGATAGAACCAGCAATTTGAAATAGAGGATGGAAAAAGCATGATGTAGTTTGATCAATGGCTCCGATCCCAGTAACAGTCCTGCCACCTTAAACTCCTTTAGGTCCCGTGCCAGTGGAAGCAGTGGTGAGAAGAGGGGGTGAGAACCTAGGGGGGCCCAGCTCACCCCTACATGCTGGCTGTGGCCCCACTGCCTCCAGAAAGCTCTTCACCAAGGAGGAAACCCTGCTGGCTCAGTCTCACTGGTCACTGAGGCATCGCGATGACTTCCTCCCCACAAGCTCCATCAGGGAAAACCCACTTCGGCCACAGAAGTGGTGTCTCCATCAAGGAAACTTATAACACTCACCGTGATCAGGAAGTTGGCAAGGTCTCCTGAGCAGTTGAGTTACATTTATGCCAAACCTAACTGTCTCCACCTTTACAAAGGAGGCCTGGAGTTGTGTCACATAAAAATTGCAAATTGAAGAGTTTCACCAACCATGTTTAAGGCAGCATTTCCCCAGAAAGACCTGCATCAGAATCCGCTGGGGTGATAAGAGATTTCTGGGCCCCACTGTTGACCCACTGACTCTAACCCTCTGAGGGTGAGATGCAAAAACATAAATTTTAAGAAAGTTGCCAATTTTTACACCCACTGAAGTTCGAGTCCTGTCTGCTCTTTCTTACATATGTCTCTCTGCCCCAACTGTTTTCTCCTTCCCCTGGATATATATACATGTATGTATATATATACATATATATGTATGTATATATTTCTTTCTTTCTTTCTTTCTTTTTCTTTCTTTCTTTCTTTCGTTCTTTTCTTTTTCTTTTTTTTCCTTCCTTCCTTCTTTCCTTCTTTCCTTCCTTGCTTCCTTCCTTCCTTCCTTCCTTCCTTCCTTCCTTCCTTCTTTCCTTTCTCCCTTCCTTCCTAAGTTTATTTATTTTTTTGAGAGACAGAGGGAAACAGAGAGAATCCTAAGCAGGCTCTGCACTATCAGCTCAGAGCCCGACGTGGGGCTCAAACTCATGAATTGTGAGATCATGACCTAAGCCGAAGTCAGATACTTAACCCAGGAGCTCTCCCCACCCCCACCTGCCGGTATTTCTTACTCATCCTGGAGATCTCGGATCAAATGTCTTCTTCAGGAGAGCCATCTCTGCCTACTCCCCTCCTCACCACCCCCCCCACCCCCATCTAGACCAGGTCCCCCATTATACATCCAAGTCCTAATGTTCTTCCTTCACAGCACTGATAACAACTTTCATTATATGTGTGACTTGTCAAAATAATGTCTGTCGTCCTCAACGGCCTGCACAGGACAGGGCTGATACTGTGCCCAGTGGCCGGCACAGTGCCAGGCACAAAGTCAGCACACAATAAAAATATTTGCTGATGAAATGAATCAGCCAGGAATCAGCACCTTAATTGTTGTTGTATTTTTTAGTTGAATGGGTTTTTAACTGATTCCATGTGCTCACCTGAGTGGAGTGTTAAAATGTTAGAACTGTACATATACTCACATAGGAGAGGTTAAAAGCCTTCACAGACCCCCTCCCTTGTCCCCCTCCCCGGCTCGTTTCAGCCCTTGAATCTCCTGGGTCCCACTGTGCCCTAAGGAGATCCAGGAGAGCTATGCCCAGGGTTGCATGCCAGCTGAGGGAAGGGATCACTTTCTACCCAGAGTCCAAAATAGCATTTTTAAGGCTAGTAAGAACTTGACTTGCCACCCTAAGATCAATTTATTCCACAAGTTCTATTCATGAGTGAGTCTGTTGAAAAGTTTTGTTTGAATTAGTCCAATGCTCTCTGAAAATATGTCCCAGAAGGAAGCAATCCTCCCATCCTTCAACGAGTATAGACACGGCCCCATCTGATCTCCCACCAGTTCTGGCAGCCAAACACCCACAAATGTTTAGCTCTGCCATGGGATATGTAGAATAAATTAAGTTTAGGGGGAAAAAATCATAAAACAAGCCTCTAAGTCTAAAGACTCTGTGTACCTTGGCTGGGGAAATGTATGTGCTACAACAAATCAAATCCAGTGTGCCAGAGAACTCAATCGAAACCAGCAGAAAATGATTCCTGTCATCTGAAACAGGCAGCCCCACAGCAGTCCCTGAGGGCAGATGGAGATAAGGGGGTCTAATCTAGCCCCGCATCTGCCAAAATTCTTTGCAATAACGGCTGAAGAAAGAAATGGCCTAAAACCCGAAGTAAGAGGAGATGGACATTGTAAAGTCAAGGCTTCGGCGAGCACAAAACAAACCTTAAACCCCCTCAGGTTGGCTTTCTCACTAAAGTCCTTGCCTCCAGAATTCTGACCGGAAGCACTGTGTGGAAGGGAATCTTAAGTCATTGCGGGGCGGGTGTACTCTAGGCTGGGAACCCACCAGGTCTTAAAATACGGCTCCATTAGTCTTGCTAAGTACTTGCCTCTGACTAGAAGCTCCACAATTTCCAGGGCTGTCCCTGCCCTGCAGCTGGATGGCTAGGTTCACTCCAGCTAATCAGCCTGCAAAGCCCAGCCGCATCATCCACAGTAAAATGGGACTTACTGGTGAGACACACCCATCCCTGGGTAAAGAGGTGACAGAGAGTACAGCTTAGCTATTTGCTTAGTAAGTCGGGATTTCTCAAGCCAGTGTTTGATATGAGGGGCAGGTCACCTCACACCCCTGTTACACATTTCTCCACTCGGTAGAGAAATCCATCAAAAGCATCAGAATATCTGTGGCTCTGATGGACTTCTGCTTCTTCAGATAGGAGCGGGTCATGAACTCAACCCTGGGCTACTGATGCTCATTCAGAGTCTGCACCGTTACCATTCATGAGTCATAATCAGAAATGTTCTCCTGAGGGAGTGGTTTCAAACAGATCAGAACAGATTTCCATTCTAGCCTCTCTTCTTTGTAAATTGTTTCTTTTTTATTACGTTTATTTATATTTGAGAGACAGAGAGAGTGTGAGTAGGGGAGGGGCAGAAAGAGAGGGAGACACAAAATCCAAAGCAGTCTCCAGGCTCTGAACTGTCAGCACAGAGCCCGACGCGGGGCTTGAACTCATGAACTGTGAGATCATGACCTGAGCTGAAGCTGTAACTGACTGAGCCACCCAGGCACCCCTGTTTCTAATGATCTAATAACTGATGCTACTTTTGGATGCGCTGGGCACACGCCCCTCTAGAACAAAAAGTACAGACAGGCCTTCTTTCCCAACCTACGGTGCAAGCTGGCCGCCTCAAATAGACAACTGATTTCGCTAATTGTTGCCAAAAGGGCTCAACACCACCAAAAGCCAAAGTTATTGTTTTTGGTAGACACTTTCCAACTTTTTGTTGATTGGTAAATGAAGCACCAATCCCCATTGACAAGTTGCTTCCTTCGGTTACCATCACACCGAGTTCACCAGGAACCAGGATCAAAGCTAGGTAGAGTCTGTGAGGGATTTGTCGAGGGCTTTCTTTACCAAGGTGACACTAGCTGTCAGGATACGTAAACCTCCACGTTCCCATGGAGCAGGTTGTACACATCACCATGACGCATATTCTTGGTCTCACTGTAAATTCTACTTTGTCTCCCTTATTTTTATTTTCTATTTTATGTATCTTATTCCTTGAATCTTATTTTGTCTTGCCACATTTTATGCTTCCTTTTCTGAACATGGACTGGAATATGTATGCCTATATTCTGTTTCTAAAGGAAACACTAGTGCCTTGATTTGAAATAAGGGTTGTTGTGGTTTTTTTTTAAGTTTATTTATTTGAGGGGAAGAGAGAGAGGGGGAGAGAGAGAGAATCCCAAGCAGGCTCTGTGCTGTCAGCGTGGATTTGTGTCAATCCCACAAATCAAGAGATCATGACCTGAACCGAGATTAAGAGTTGGATGCTTAACCGACCGAGCCACCCAGGTGCCCCTGATATAAGGGGTTTTTTAGATCTATGCCAACTACTACGAAACCCCTACTTTTCAAGGACATTCTAAAAACTTGAACATAAAAGCTATCTGTATTAGTGGTTTTCACCATCCCAAATACCACCAGGGTAGTCAAAATCTGTCACCAGGCAATGTTTCCCTAAGTGGAATCCCTTATCCATACCTGATGGAGGTCACTCTTCAGGTGGCAGAAATATTCCCCACTAAATAATACTGAATCAAATAGCAATCAAACATTATTCCTTCTTCAATTTTCTTCCAGTCCTCCCAATTACTTTAGGGGAAAAGTCTTAGTTTGATGTTAATAAGTGACTAACATTTCTCTAGCACCTGCTCATCTCCTTTTTTAACAGTGGTATAAGTCAAAAGTTTAAAAGTGAGCTTATTTAAAGGAAAATATTAAATGAATCGTAATACAGCTGGTATTCTGACGTGGCTAAACCACAAAGGTGGTACTGGAATGACCGAGATACGGAAAATACGAGTGAAAACCTCACATTTCTCTTTTTAACCTGTATCTAGCTGAGAGCAGGCAGTGGTCAATTTTCAGAGCTTATTCGTTCTGAGCACCCTGACATAATCAAATCAGGCTTCATCCTCCAAGGAAGAACTGACAAAATTATTTAATATTGGCAGGATCCGGTTCAAAGGCCATCCCATCCTCACTGTCTGGGAGAGTTTCATTACCAAGAACATTCACCACTCAAGAAAAAGACCAAACCATTCCAGGAAATACTTTCAGAACCAACTTCCTGTTCAGCTGTAGTTGTATGATTAACTCTTCTCAGCCTGACCCCCACAACCATGTTTAATGGAATCTATTAGACGGGTTTATCCACATTTACCAACAGTAGAAAGTTGTCGCACAGAAGTGAGATAAAGAGTCACTCCCTCAACTCACCAAAGGAGTTAAGACCAGAAATACTGCAAGAGATTCCTACTGAGGTCATTCGGAGTTTAGGGGAATTTTTGGTTTGGGTTTTCTCTTAGTTTTAATTGCTTATAAAAAGCTCCTTAACGTCAAGTGAAGAACAACAACAAATGTGAAAAGTTAACTTCCCCAAGATGTTTATTCTACAGAAAAAATGTGTTCCCTGCAACTCTGATGCAGGAGGGGATTAAAACTAGATACTATGGCCTGAAAAGGAAAGGGAAACCTGAATGACTCCAGTACAAAACAACAGCTGTGCTCAAAGGTCCGCCAGAGAAGCAACTTATCTGCTTAGTGAAAATCTGTTTCACAGATCCCAGATCTGCTCTGGGGTACCAGCGTCAGACCCACTTCTGTCAAAGGCCGGTAAACAGACTGTCAAAAGCAAGCTCAGACATCTTCATTCGATCTAAAAGGCCTGTACCTCAGGTCCTCCCCGTCACCCGTTAATTATCTTCCCACAGAGTGCTGTGCCCTTTCACACCAATTACCAAAGCAATAGACAAAACTAAGCAAATGAGCAGAGCGGGGGGAGATGAGAACCACCACACTTCACTGTCCCGAATCGGTCTCCTCTGGTTACCGCCGACCCTGAGAACCAGCACCGCCCTCCCCCACTCCTGGGGGGTGCGTGAAGAAGAGCTACAGGTACAGTTTTGCAATTAGGAGGACAGAAAGAATAAATCAGAAGGTAACGTTTGGACCACGTAAATATTTTATGTGCCAGAAGAATACAATCAAAGAAAAAGCATGAGAGAGGGGCGCCTGGGTGGCACAATTGGTTAAGCGTTCGACTTCAGCTCAGGTCATGATCTCGCAGTTTGTGAGTTTGAGCCCGCATCGGGCTCTGTGCTGACAGCTCAGAGCCTGGAACTTGCTTTAGTTTCTGTGTCTCTCTCTCGCTCTCTGCCCCTCCCCTGCTCACATTCTGTCTCTCTCTCTCTCAAAAATGAATAAACTTGGGGCGCCTGAGTGGCTCAGTCGGTTAAGTGTCCAACTTCGGCTCAGGTCATGATCTCACGGTCCATGAGTTCGAGCCCCGCGTCGGGCTCTGTGCTGACAGCTCAGAGCCTGGAGCCTGCTTCGGATTCTGTCTCTCTCTCTCTCTGACCCTCCCCCGTTCATGCTCTCTTTCTGTCTCAAAAAAATAAATAAGCATTTGAAAAAAATTTTTTAAAAATGAATAAACTTAAAAAAAAAAGCATGAGAAGAAAAAACAAATCCTAAAGTTGAATATGAACAGACACATATGAACCTAACTGTATATGATGATTATTACATCATCTGTGGTTAAAAAAAAAAGCGAAGTCATTCCAAGTGACTTCTGGATACAGTTCTCTGTTCACTTACCTGGATGTAGTCAAAAAAAGAAAAAAAGAAGAAGAAGAGAAACCTTGAATTTTACTTAGTAGGTTTATTGTTGGTCCTATCAGTGTTATAAAGTTGCAGACAAGGTTCTCACTGTGGGACAAGAGGGATGCAAATATGCAATGAGAAAGTCAGGGAGTGCCCTGTGATGCTGGTTCTGAATCGAACATATCACTATAAGCTCAAGATTTTAAGAAACATGTGAATTTCTTAGTTGTATCTACTTGAAGTGTCTGGAAGAAGGGACTCACCTAGCAGTGGGCATACGTGATGCCCACACCTTGGTTTCTTTTTTTTTTTCTTCTTCCTCTTTTTAATGTTTATCTATTTTTGAGAGAGACAGAGCGCGAGTGGAGGAGGGGCAAAGAGATACAGAGACACAGAATCCAAAGCAGTCTCCAGGCTCTGGGCTGTCAACACAGAGCCAGACATGGGGCTGCGAGATCATGACCTAAGCTGAAGTTGTGGATGCTTAACTGACTGAGCCACCCAGGCACCCCACACACCTTGGTTTCTAAATACCATTTCTCTAGCAACAGGGAGCAGGGTTTCTTAGAGAAACAGCTGATTATAAGACTGGGGCAAGAAAAGCCCATGTCGAACCTGAGTGCCTTTCTGCATGCCAGCACAGCAAGGAAACACTTAAAGAATGTTGGGGACATGTTAAAAGGATCCGAGAGACATCTTGAAAAGGTTCCCATTTATCAGGTTTGGGATGATTAGAGCATTAAAAGGAATAACAAAGTTAATAGATTAATTGAACTCTTTAAAAATCCATGAGTCTGAAGTGATCCTAAAAGGGGAGGGGGTGCGGCACAAAGGTCTCTTCTTTATAAAAGACTGCAAGCTAATAAACGTGGGCATGTCAGAATGCAAAGATCATTCTGCAATGACCAACATAAAATGTAGGCAAGGACCATCAATGTATCAACAGATGCTAAAGCCACTGGGTAACAAGTTAGTGGGGACAGAATATTCCTATGGTCCTAAAGTATCATAGCATTTATTGCTAATTATGAGTGAGAAAATGCCTTTACCAGACAGAGAGATCTGGCAGGCCTTACTTTAACCAAGTGTTTAAACTCAGCATCACCAGTGGCTATAGACTGAGTGTTTCTAGCTCTCCAAATTCATAGATGTTGAAATCCTAACCTCCAACATGATCGTACTAGGAGGTGGGGGCCTTTGTGGGGTGATTCGGTCACAAAGGTGGAGACTTCATGAATGGGATCAATGCCCTTATAAAAGAGGCTCCAGAGAGTTCACTTGCTTCTTCTGGCCACATGAGGACGAAGCGAGAGCAAGGCCATCTATGAGCCAGGACATGAGTCTCACCAGATACAGGACCCGCCAGCGCTTTGATCTGGGACTTCTTGGCCTCCAGGACTGTGAGAAATAAAGCTTTGTTGTTTAAGCTGTCCAGTCTATGGTATTTTTGTTATAGGCGCCCAAATGGACTAATATACTAACAACAGGACAAAACCACGACACGTCTCCTGGTGAAATACAATAGGAAGTATCCATCACCTCTGAACTGTTGACAAAAATGCTTGAGAGGCATCTAGGTGGCTCAGTCAGTTAAGCATCCAACTCTTGGTTTGAGCTCAGGTCATGATCTTGCAGTTGGTGAGTTCAAGTCTTGTATTGAGCTCCATGCTAACATTGTGGAGCCTGCTTGGGATATTCATTCATTCTCATTCTCTCTCTCTCTCTCTCTCTCTCTCTCTCTCTCTCTCTCTCTCAAAATAAATAAATAAACTTAAAAAAAATGTCTGACTTGAATCTAATCATGAGGTAACAATTGCACAAATTCAGACTGAAAAATTCTAGACGACAACTGATCTATCATGTATCATATACTCCTGTTAAATTTTTTTGGATATGATAATGAGACTGTTGTTATGAAGAGAATATCCTTGTTCTTAGGAGATACATAACTGAAATGTTTGGAGTATCATGATGTACACAATCTACTTTCAGATAGTTTGGGGGAAAAAATACCCACCACTCATATATCTGTACAGATTTATATCACAGGTTCATAAGTAAGCTCTACATCCAAGTGGGGCTTGAACTCATGACCCTGAAATCCAGCGTCGGATACTCTACTGACTGAGCCAGCCAAATGCCCCAAAGGTTTTTTTTTTTTTTTTTAGGTTTGTTTATTTGAGAGAGAGCTAGGGAGAGAGCAAGAGCAGGGGAAGGGGCAGAGAGAGACAGGGAGAGAGAATCCCAAGCAGGCCCCAAGCTGTCAGCAAGGAGCCCAATGCAGGGCTCAAACTCACAAACCATGAGATCGTGACCTGAGCTGAAACCAGGAGTTGGACACTTGACCGACTGAACCAGCCAGGTGCCCCACAGGTTTATGTCACAGGTTCTTAAAACCAAGATCCACAGACCCGAGGCAGCACCAGCAGCAGCAAAATGTTCACCACAGGTAAATTTAGGTGTGGGGCGTACGACGGACTTTCATGATCTTATTCTTTAGCTTTTCTGTAGGTCTGACATTTCCCAAAGTGAAAGGCTGGGAGTACAGAGAGAAAATGTTAATCCATTTCCTTCTCAGGGAATCTAAAGATGGTTCTTCGTCAAGCTGTTGGTTCTTGAATGTGCAAAAGCGCTAAGTCAGACTGTTCCATGTTCTCTGCTCCATGTATAATGTGTGACTAAGGCACCAGCCTCAAAGGGGGTCGGGGGTGGGGTCGACTCCACGAAGGGAATACAACAGAGGAACAAATGGAGCTCTGCCATATAAATGGCTGCTTCCAGTGTTCGGGCTGTTTTTCTCTAATAAACATCGGTTACACCAAGAGGAATGTGAAGCTTTGGAAGAACTCATCTTGCATTTCTTACCTCTCTAGATAATTCTCGGGTCCAGCATCTCAGAATTTTTTTTTCCCCTTTTTTACCAGACTTCTACCGGGAGAGAATTTCCAAGCTAATTGCAACGGAAACCATAATTACCCCAGCCCTCACTCTGAGGTTCTTCTAATTAAAGGGCCTCCTTAAGGAATGTATTTGGCATTAAAGGAGCAGAGAGGATGATGCACAGTTAAGCAAACTGTTATGAAATCTGCTGAAGACGTAGATGACCCAGGAGCTGCTCGGCCTGTCTGCCGCCCAGGGAAGGGCCAGATTCCCTGAAGCCTTCCCGCTTTGTTAATTGTGAGAGGTGAAAAAGGTAAAGGAGCTAGAAACTGAAGGGCCGATTCTGGCATTTTATCTCCTGCTTAAGCCCTTCCCAGAGGCCCGGCTTCCACGGCTCAGAACTAGAACCATCCCCGGGTTTATATAAAACCATGGCATGGGACTAAACAGATCATCTTGCCCACACGGAGTGGACAAGAAAACCGAGGTCCCCACAGGTCATCTGTCTTGCTAAATGTCATTCACGCTCCTCGCCGGTGCTGCCTTACAGTTTGTAAATGCGTTTGCCTCCAGCCTCTGTATTAGGGAGCAGCAACATTTTCTGGGAAGAGGAAACTGCCAGCATTTTAGGCCGGCTGTAAGCAGCTAAAGTTAGACCTTTTCTATCAGGCAGCCCCAGCTTTGTCCCCTAAACCAAGGGCTTTGGCAATGTCATCCAAGTTAACAATGTACGTATCTTTTGTCCTAGCAATTCCTGTTCTAGAAATTTATTCTATAGATATGCATGCATGAGTGTGCAAGAATGTTAATCACAGCCATTATTTGAAATAGCAAAAGACAAAGGGAGAGGTATAATGTCCATTTATAGGGGTCTGGGTACGTAAATTACGCTATACCCATTCAATGGGATATAATGCTGGTATTTCAGAGACTGAGGCAGTTCAGCAAGTGCTGATAGGGAAAGACTGTCAAGTTTCATAATTAATTTTTTAATTCAAGGTTCTTCTGTAAATGAGACAGACATTATCCATCCATATATGCGTGTTTATAAATACACAGAGAAAGGTACGTGGATCTACTCCTATTCGAGGAGGACATGTGGTTACTGAGTTACACCTGTGTTTTATCCTCTAGTACAGCTTAAATTTTTTAACCATGTACATGTAGCTCTGCTTTTATAATTAGAGAAAAAAGGGGAGAGGTCCTCTTCTTTTAGGAAAAGTTCTGGCAGCCTTGGAGGCTCTCGTCTCAGCCCAGACCCTATCAAATGAAGACTTTTTAACCGAATTAGCAATTAAACTTCTGGATGTGAGCTAATCTAGTTTGCTATCTCAAAATATATACTCTTAGTGAAACAAATAATTTGAACATGGGTCAGGGCAAGGCCAGCATTCAAATACTGCTGTGCTGCAAACCCTCAGCCAGTGCCAGCCTCAGGCTGGAGTCGGAACATTTGAGTGGAAACATTTTACAGGAAAGAAAACTGATGCCAGCTTGGTCAGCAAGTTCTCTGGCTTCTCCAGGGAATTCTTTCCAGTCCTTCAAGTTATATTCAGGGTAGGGCTTGCACGGCTACAAAAGTATAGTCTCGCTTTGTTGAAGGAAAAGTCCAGTGAAACTGTGTAGCTACAAGACACTAAAGACTTTTTCTCAAAGGCTGGGAGAAGAGCAATTTGGCCTTCTGGATAATCTCAAACTTGTGATTAATAAGAGAAGGATTTAAAAAAAAAAAAAGAGAAAGAGAGACGGCCTCATTTGGGAGATTCAAATGTTTAAACAACTATATGAGCAATCAATTAACTTGCAAAGTAGATGCAGAATATGTCAAAATGTAAGTGAAGGTCCTGGATGAGGACTCTCTGTCTTGTCATTAGAGACCCTCAGAGTTACAGGAACTTGACCTATTTTGAGGGACACAGGGGCAGGGGGATGTGACTTAGGTTGTGGGCAAGGCTTGTGGGGCTTCCTGTGTATCATCTCCTAGATGGACCCCTGGCAAAATCTCCAGTGGACTCGCTGCCTCCATTCTTGAGACCACTTACCTCCATCTCCTACCCACTGGCCATCTACAGGCTTATCATAAAACACCTGTTTAAAACCATTTCATGTTTCTTACAAGACCTATATGAGTAAAACTTTTTGAAAACTACAGAAAGGGGCTCTTGGGTGGCTCAGTCAGTTAAGTATCTGACTTCAGCTCAGGTCATGATCTCACGATTTGTGAATTTGAGTCCTGCATCGGGCTCTCTGCTGTCAGCACAGAGCCTACTTCAGATCCTCTGTCCCCCCTCTCTCTGTCCTCCTCCTCCCTGCTCGCACATGTCCGCTGTCTCTAAAATAAATAAACATTTAAAAAAAACTACAGAAAAACACAAAAATGACCTTGTAAAATGGAAACGAATACTGTTAGTTCATCAGAACATGGAACATCACAGAGATATATGTTCTTTCTAGGTTAATAGCGTAGATCAGTTACAGTGATCCCAAAAGAATAACATCAGGTTTGCTTTAAAGTTCACAGAAAAAAACAGTCAAGAATAGCCAGTAAAGCCCTGAAAAATAGAATAAAAATGCAGGATTTGTACTGCTGGCTATTCAAAGTTATCATAAAGTCTCTATACAGTGGGTTTTGGTACATCACAGAAAACTCATAGAACAGAATAGAAAATCTGCAAATACATCCAAGTGAATATTAAAAAAAAAAAACACCACATATTTCATGTTAAAAACATTTCTGACATCTTCAAGATGAAGTTTCAGCACTTTCCCACATAAGATTTGTTGCTCCTATCACTCTTTCCAACTGCTGACCTTATACTTCAACATTCACAACTATATGTACCTTGGAGTCCCCTCCCTCTGTCCTCTGCATATGCGATTCCCTCTATCTCAATTACCCTTCCCTGTCCCGTTTATCTGAGTCTTACTCTTTCTTCAAGACTTCGTGAGATCTCTGGAAAACCTCCCTGATATCTCTCTCAACTCTCATCCGGCCAGCAGAGTGAGGAGCCCCTCAATGGTGTACCCAACGCCATCCCAACACACAGATACCTGTCTCCTGCTCGCACTGGCACCAAGAGCAGAAACCACAGCCCCCATGGTAGCCCTAGCGCCATCCAGTACACGGTTGTAGGAGTAAATGAGTACAGCTGGGAAAAGTCCATAAAGGACAAAGAGGAAAAGAGGCTTTCCTTTCATCTCAGAAATCACTGCACAAATGACACACTCAGAGTGCACAGAAGCCCACATGCAGAAGCCCAGGCAATGGCCATGCGCACAGTGCTCTCTCTCAAGGCTGGCCCTCTCACAGATAAACCTGGAGGCCTGGGCGAGCCCCATCCACCAAGCAGTTCCTCTTCTTGCATCTTTTTCTATTCTGTTATCTGTTAACTTCCCAACACAAATCTGTTTCTCTTTAAAGGGCAGGCAAGGGGCGCCTGGGTGGCGCAGTCGGTTAAGCGTCCGACTTCAGCCAGGTCACGATCTCGCGGTCCGTGAGTTCGAGCCCCGCGTCGGGCTCTGGGCTGACGGCTCAGAGCCTGGAGCCTGTTTCCGATTCTGTGTCTCCCTCTCTCTCTGCCCCTCCCCCGTTCATGCTCTGTCTCTCTCTGTCCCAAAAAGAAATAAAAACGTTGAAAAAAAAAATTTAAAGGGCAGGCAATCATTACTCATACCAGGTTACATCAAAGGCCAAAATGCCTCGAGGAGGCCATTCGGAACAGATCCCGGCAGCTGCTCCTGCAAGCGTCCCAGCTTCTGACTCACCAGGCACCGCTCATGCTCTCTGATCAGAAGCCCTGGGCAGGCAACTTCAGGTTCCAGGGGGCTGCCTGCCACATCTCTGCTCTGATCCAACAAGGGCTTCGAACCTACCCAGATTACAAAGTGAAGAGGAGGTCTCTAAAGTACCCAAAACGGCTTTGAGCTGCAAATGGGACCATCTTCTTGAGGCATTTTGGCAGAAGTTTCTGTCCCTGTTCACTTTCACACATTTAATACTGAGCACTGTTTCTGCCACATCTAAACTTAATACCATGGAAAGATGACGTAAGAATAATCAGTAGATGTAGATTTCAGTGGAAACCATTAGTTCCCTAGCTCTACCCACTAAGACTCCTCATTTCAAATACTCAGCTCTGTAAATTACCTGGAGAAATGAGTCCAAAGGAAAGGAGAAAGTGCTACATAGGTAAATCATGGCATTGTTTTTTATTTCCTCTACTCTTTTCCTACCATCATTCCTTCTAAGCAAATACTCTGGAAACACCCACACTTTTACAACTTTGATATATGCTTTGAATTGAAACACAGTGATCTTCACCGCCATAATTCTGAAGGCGTATATACAACCACCATTAACCAAAGAGTATACAACCCTCAGGCATCCAGGAGCTCTAATATTAGAGACTAGTCTAGTAGAGTCAACTCGATGATAAGTCATCTATTATTAATTTCACTTAAAGGGACGTTTGTAAAACATTTCTTTTTCAAATATAAATCACAGCACAAGCATTTGTTTTTGATAAGCTTCCCCGAGTGGAAAAAGTTGAAGTATACTAGCTGACCAGTAATTACGTGTTTTACCCATTCCCAATCTAGCTACCCTGCATTACTGATGAACACCCAAGAGTTTCTCTCAAGCTTATAAAATGCTTTAATTAACAAGTCACAAAGCATCTATGGTGCTATTTGCTTTATTTCCTGGGAAACTAGGCGATGGGATATGGGGAAGGAACTGTCAAAATCTGGACATGACTACAGAAGTGGGTTATATATGGAATTTCATATACCATGTGTGCTATAGCAAAAAAAAAAAAAAATCAGGAAAAAGAAGATGAAAAAAGTTGAGGGTTATGGTTCTAATACAGAACAAAGAAGGCCTGAAGTAATACCAGCTGTATATGGAAGAACTGGGGACAAAATGGTGAGCTCCAGGATCGAGTCCTGGTCTTTCAGCTAAGCTGCCATATACCCGTAGGCCTGGACACTGACCTACAACATTAAAAGACAGACAGACAGATAGAGTATGCAAGCACCTGTGATAATTTTATGTGTCAATCTGAATGGGCCACAGTGTGCCCAGATATTGGTTAAACATTATTCTGGGTGTTATCTGTGAGGGTGGTTTAGGATTAAGATTTGCATGTAAATCGCTAGACAGAGTAAAGCAGAGTATCCTCCCCAGTGGAAGCCTTATCCAAATCAGGTTGAAAACCTGAAAAGAACAAAAGACTGAGTAAGGAAGAACCTGCCCTCTTCCAGTCTTTGAGCTGGGACACTGGTCTTCTGCTTTTGGTATTAGACTGGCACTTATACAGCTCTTCTGGGCCTCCAGGCTGCCAACTGCAGACCTTGGAACTTCTCAGCCTCTAAAGCTCCGTGAGCCCATTCTTTGTAATAAATCTCTTCATTTATAAACACACACACAACCTACTGGTTCTGTTTCTCTGGAGAACCCAGACTAACACAGAGCCCAAATCAATGACTTCTACAGGTCACAGAGAGAGCCTATCACCTTTGAAATTATGCACTGGGGAACATCAGGCTCTTGCTGGAAACTTTCAGCTTCTGCTTACCTGAGACCTCCATAGCCCCTATGGTAGAAGGGCTGGGGGAAGCAAAGTTCTAGAAGCTTTGTTCGTATCAATAATGATGACAATACCCAAAGAGTTTGTATGAAATTGTCTCCTTTCACAAACAAAACAAAACAGCTCTTCTCACCGCTGATGAAGGAAAAATGTTTAAGCCTTCACTTAAACCATTTCCCCAGGGAAAACAGGTGAGCCCATTTATTACATAGGACCGAAAAGGGAAGGTGGGAAAAAGAAACAGACTGGAGTCTAGTGAGGATGAACACTTCCCAGCTTCTTTCAAATCTCCAACACTCACTCCTAAAACAGAATTCTATTCTTCTCCTGCCTGAGTTCTCCACTCAAGCACAATCCTTTTGTCACACACGAAGGCAGCTGCCGCCACTGCGGGGTCCTGTATGAGAGAATCAGAATCTGCTCTAGATACGTAAATAAATCAGCTGGGACAAAAGACAGAAATGGCAAGGGAAAAAGAATAATTTTGAAGAAACACATCAACACTACAATGAACATCATCAACTTATTATGAGAAATCCAAATAACAGTAGCAATCATTGGTTGAGGGCTTTCTTTGTGTCATCACAGGCTTAGAACAGTGTTTGGAGCCTGCCAGTGCCACATAAAGTATCAGCTGTTTTTATTATTTAATCATGTTGCAAGTTAGAGCAAGTGAAGGAGGAAGAAGAGACATCTGAACTGCTCCTTGAAGAATGAAGTGGATTTTAGCAGGCAGGCCATGGGAAGGATGGGATAAGGCATCCAAGACAGAGCCAGAGGCAGAGTAAAGCCCATATACACTTGGGGAACTGCAAGTTTTCCTGTCCTGTGGAATATAAAGCCTTAGACTTTGTTTTGGAGGTTGGGGGAGCAGCGGGACACAGTGAGGCTGGTGCCACATGGGCTGACAAGTATGACTCCCATTCATGTCATCATGGAAATATACTACTGGAAATGAGGCCAGAACAGAAAGCCCAGGCTGCACACTGGGGACACAGTCTGGAGGGGGAAACAGACGAGTAAAGAACTAACTATAAGGCAGGTGGTAGACGCCATGATGGAGATGTACAGAGCCACGTGATAACCTCAGAGCAGAGGACGGGTTTTTTAGGAGAATGTGACCCCTGAAGGGACATGTATACGGCTTACTTTTGAGCACCACATCTTGCCACATAAAGAAGGGAAGAGCAGCTCTGGTGGAGGAATCAGCATGCACAAAGGCTCAGGGTGTGACAGTGGCTGGAAGTCTGAGGATCTCTGGGGCAGGTCAACGTGGCAGAGCATAGAGCCACGGTGAATGTGCAGATGACCAGGAAGCTAGGTGGGGCTTGGTGGTGAGAGGCCTTGACGTCCATGACATGGAGTTGTGGATTCAATCCATCTGTGATGAAGGCTTGTATGTATGAATGACTGGGGTTGTAGAAAGTTCTGCTGGGAGCCATGCAGAGGGGATGAGGCTGGAGGTCGGTGGACTAGTGAAGGCACTACTGGAGCGATCGTGCAGGACCTAATTAGATTCTGAGAGTGGGGGAGGCGAGTTGAGAAGGTTTGTAGCTTGGGTCAATGAATCAGTATGACGCCGTGACTGGAGTTAACCAGAACCTTACAAAGCAGATAGAACCTATTAAAAGGTCAAACATTTGTTGAATGAATTAATTAGTGAAAGAATGGCTGGACAGAGAGGGATGGAGACACAGGACACAAAGTGGAAGCAAAACTGGTGGAAGTCAGGAAATGGGTTTGGTTTTGGACCCGTGGAAATTGAGACCTTTCCAGCAACCAGGTGAGGACACCACCAATTGACTGATGAGTAGGAGATGTCTGCCATGAAAACTGCACGTGAACCCACTGGAGTTCATTACACTCTGCCTGTCCCTACCCAGGAGGTTACATCTTCCACCACGGGGAGGTGCTTCCTGCAACTGCCTCTTTGTGGCCTCCAGCAGGGGGCAGCACAAAGGATGGGTCAGAAGAAAAGAACTCGGCTTAAGTATGTGCGGTTTAAGCCATAGGTCTCTAGAAGCTTCTCTCACAGGTATGGAATTCAACCACAATGCCCACTGTGGTAAAGCACTGTTTTGATCCAAGAAGAGAGTGACGAACAGAATGACACTGAGACCAATTCATCTTTCAAGTAGAATCTCTGAGCTGTATTTTGTTTGGTTAAGAATGGAAATTCCACTTTTATTCCAAGCCAATCTTCTGATGCACCAAATTCAAGGATAAACGTTCATTCAAGAACTTAAAAAAAAAAAAAAAGTGAGATCACAATGATTAAAAAACAAAACAAAACATTGTTTTGCAAGGGAGGGGCGAAACGGTCTTATCCTCAGTTGGGGCAGAATTCCTAATCCTAGTCTCTAGAAACAACACACGGCCTTGAACAAAAAAAAAATTTTTTTTTTTGGTTGGGGGTGTTCATTTCCTCCTATGTAAAATGAAAGAATGTAATTAAATAACTTTGGATTAACTACCAGGGCTGAGGTTTATGATAAGATTGTGATTAGGGGCACAGAGAAGAAGAAAATGTCTTAATAAGCGCTTCTTTGTTGCCTGATTGAGCCTTTCTTAGTAAACTAATACATTAACACTATTCCTGGAGAGAAAAATCTTGGAAATGACCCATTTCACCAACAGGAGAGCATTTCCAGTAATTCACATGTGGTAGAGTTAAAAAAGAACCTAGCTCAGATAGGTCAGGGAAAAAATTCAAAATAAGTGTTTATTTTTCTGATCAAATCTAAACAATCGGTCTCAAAATAGAACAGCCCCAGAAAAGCCACAGACTCTTCCAAGTGGAAGTCCTCTACTCAGAGGAGGGTGACGCAGAGAAAAGAGGAAAAGGTATTTCCCTCCCATACCAAGGGAATAGAGCTAACAATGTGTTTGTCAAACTCTTTACACATATTTAGGAGCAGAGCATCCTTTAGGCCAAAAGAATAAGCTGATTGCGAAGCACAGATACTTCCAACCAGAAGCCAAGTAGGGCATTTGGTCGGACAACAGGATACGGCTAAGCAAAATGAGGTCCTCCTCCACAAATCCTACAGTCTGGGTCAGAGCTTCTAGAGGTTGATCAATCCAGGGTCCGGTGGCTCAAATGTCTGAAATTGTCTCCCGTGCTTGCTGCTCCCTCTTCGCCAGGTAGCATGAGCCCTGGCTTCTGCTCAGTGAGTGCACACTCTCAACAAGCAGGAAGCTTCTGTATGGGAGTGAGAAGCTAGGACAAAAAACAATCAGCTAGAGTCTGGATGGTTGTGGAATGTTTTGCTGGGCAGAGTGAGATTGAAAATTGGTTGGAAAGGGGAAAAGGAGTCCTAAACACAAAGGACAGAACAATAAAGCTTACAAAAAAAGATAGAAGGTTAAAGAAAAAAACTTAGCATGCCCCAAGGTGGTGAAAGATTTCTTATGACACAAGAGCGGCCATCTTAAATGAGAAGTCTGACCTGACTTCATTTAAGATTAATAAATGATTCTATTTATGTAAAGCTCCAAACAGGCAAAACTAAACCACAGTGTTTAGGGAAGCACACTTAGGTTGAAAATTCTGGAGAGAGGCAAGTAAGTGATTGCCATAAAAGTCAGGGTAATGGTTTCTTTGGAAGGTAAGAAGGGGGCTATGCCAGGGAACACTTTTGGAGTCTGATGAAGGCCTATTGCTTGATTTAGATGTGGTTCTATGGAAGCTCAGTTTATAATAATGCATTAACTTGTACATTTATGTCTTGTGTACTTTTCTGTGTGTATATGATACTGGACATAAAGGTTTTAAGAAAAAAAAAAGTGAAGAGGAAGCAGAGAGCTAGACTGAGAACGTGAGAATGTGCCCTAAGAACACAACCCCAGAGAGCTCACAGACAAGTTTAAGAAGAGCCAAGAAGGATGAAAAGAGAATAAGCTTGTCTTCTGTCAGTGATGATCAAAATTCAGACAAAGGTCATTCAAATCAACTTAAAAACACAAATATTATTAAGAAATTATTAATTTTTAAGGTGTAATAATCTGTGTGTGTGTATTTACAGACTCCTTATCTTTTATTTTTTTATTTAAAAAAATTTCCTTAATGTTTATTTTTGAGAGAGAGAAAGAGAGAGCAAGAAAGGAAAGGGCAGAGAGAGAGAGAGGGAGACACAGAATCCGAAGCAGGCTCCAGGCTCTGAGCTGAGCACAGAGCCCAACGTGGGGATCAAACCCATGAACCATGAGATCATGACCTGAGCTGAAGTTGGGACGCTCAACCAACTGAGCCACCCACCTACGTGCCCCATTAGAAATACATTCCAACACATTTATGACAGAAATGATATGACACCTGTGATTTGCTTCAAGAGAAACTCGGGCAAGAGGGGGACAGTTAGTGTATGGAGATCAGATGAAACGCCATTGGCTGTGAACCGCTGTGGCTGGGCAGTGGATACGTGAGGGTTCATTTGATATTTTCTCTACTGTGAAATTAAGTTTGGAAGTTACCGTTATTTACCACTGTTTAAAAAAATAACAAAAGAATACATTCTTTTTTTTTAATTTTTTTATAATGTTTTCTTTATTTTTGAAAGAGAGCACACAAGTGGGGGAGGGACAGAGAGAGAGGGGAACAGAAGATCTGAAGCAGGCTCTGTGTTGCCAGCAGCAAGCTGATAGCGGGGCTCAAACTCACAAACTGTGAGATCATGACCTGAGCTGGTGTCAGACGCTCAACCAACTGAGCCACCCAGGTGCTCCAGGAATACGTTCTTGGAAAGGCTCTAATGCTGGTTGTTCAACAGCCGGAAAGGACTCTCTCTCTGGCACTACAGATGAACATATTTCTTGACATCCGGGGCCTCTCCTAGGCCTACACAGGTCCTGCTCAGCACCCAATCCCTCACCTAAACCAAGAGCCAGCAACAGTGCCCCCACACCCTCTTTCAACAACCAAAATAAATGATTATAATAACTAAAGCCCCTTTCATCTTATAATTTCTTGGCAAGAATCTGGAAATGCCTCAAATACTTTTAGATGGGTGGGACCAAGTGGTATTAAATCCAAAAGCTTGTGCAAATATATATTGGACAAAGGGTTTGTACCCCAACTTTAAAAAGAACTCATGAATCAACAGTAAGATGAATGATCCAATAAAAAACAGGCAAAAAATGTGAAGACACCTCAAAGAAGTAAATAGGTGGAGAGCCAATAAGCAATGGAAAGCGTTCAACATCATTAATCATTAAGGAAATGTAAATTAAACCACTTCATACACACTAAAGAGCAGAAATAAAGAGCACACACCACGCTAAATGCTGGTGAGGAGTTGGAAGAACCAGAATCCTCATACACTGCTGGTGGGCCTATAAAATGGTGCAACTACTTTGAAGAATTGTTATGGAGGTAAATGTATAACCCTACAATTCTTCCCCAAGGGAAATTTTAAAATATGTTCAGGGGCACCTGGGTGGCTCAGTTGGCTGAGCACCCGACCCTTGATTTCAGCTCAGGTCATGATCTTGTGGTTCATGAGATCGAGCCCCGCGTTGGGCTCTTCTGTGCTAACAGCACAGAGCCTGCTTGGGATTCCCTCTCTCCCTCTCTCTCTGCCCCTTCCCTCCCCTCTCTCTCTCTCTCAAAATAAAATAAACTTAAAATAAGTAAATAAATAAATAAAATATGTTCATAATAAGAACTGTCCAAGCTTATAGCCGCTTGTCCCACTCCAAGCTGGAAACACCTCCAACAACTGGAAAACAGAGAAATCGTGACATGTTCATCCAATGGAGTACTTCTCAGCAATATCAAAAGACAAACTATGGATACATACAACAGTATGGATGAACCCACATACGTTAAAGGCATAGGTATGATTCCATTTATATGACATTCTAGAATGTGCAAAAATGGCAGTGATAGGAGACCAAAGGTGACTGGGGGTGGGGGGGAGGGGTGGCAAGTTGACTAGAAAAGAGCATGAGGAAACTTTCTAGGGAGATAGAAATGTTCTACATCTTGCTTTGAGTGATATTTACATAACAGTTGTCCAAACACATTGAACTGGACACTTAAGATCTGTGCTTTTTTTTTTTTTGAATCGAAAAAATTTTTGTTCTTTCCATCTAGGGGTAGGTGATCGAGAACTCCAGAGTGAACACGTGGTACTTGCCTACTGGGCACATTCACCTTTCCACGAGTGATCACCACCCCCCTTCCTTCTCTTCTATTACCCGCTGTCCTGGGGAACAGCAAAAACCACCCTGTACCCATTTTCCCAAGACTGAAAATTGGGAGTCGTCCGTGATCTTCCTTCTTCCTTCCTCCTACTCAGTCACTTCCTGGATAGCTCCTGAGCCCACTCCACTGCCTCTTCTCCATCCCAACTGCCTTGGCTGGAGTTTAGATCCAGGTTGTTACACCTGCCTCCTGACCATTTCCAGTCTGGCTCCCTGGTCTATCCTCATCCAAACACAAAGCCTCTGCTTAACTTCCTCTTTTGCTCTCAATCACTCTGAGCATAAAGACCAAACTTCTTAGCAAGAAAAGCAAAAGCAGTGAGTTCCTTTTGTGCATGGAGCAACTCTTTGCTTTAGCTGTTACAGCTGCCTCAAGCACCCTCCCACCACCCTACCCTTCATACTTCCTTCCCATCCCTATCTTCATAGCTGTCTACCTGATAAGTCTCCATTCTTCCTTAAGGCTTACATCAAGCATCACCTAGTCGTGGTCTTTTTTTTTTTTTTTTTAACATTTATTTATTTTAGACAGAGAGAGAGACAGAGAGACAGAGACAGAGGGGCAAGTGGAGGAGGGACAGAGAGAGAGGGAGACACAGAATCCAAAGCAGGCTCTAGGCTCTGAGCTGTCAGCACAGAGCCCGATGTGGGGCTCTAACTCACGAGCTGTGAGATCATGACCTGAGCCGAAGTCAGACGCTTAACTGACTAAGCCACCCAGGCGCCGCCCCTAGCATCACCTATTTTTACAAGCCTAGGTATCCCTCCTCTGCACTCTGCCTCCAGACATCACCTTACACTGTGTGGGGCTTACTTACATGCTTATGAGATGGTTCCGATTGCATGAAAGCACTTTACGTATGTTAGCTCATTTAATAGCAATTGTCACTCTGCATGATGATTGGTCTTCTCTTTGTCTAAATGGTAAATAGGGACTATTTTGTTGCAATTTTTCCCTCATACCTTTTCAGGTACTAGGAAAGCATAGGTATGAGCTTAATGATTTGTTGAATTAATGAATGTCAATACAAGTGAAGGCACGGACTGGTAGCTACATCATTTTACTCCAACAAGCAAAGTGACCATCTAGGGCAGACTAGCTACTGAGCTTTCTACCTGGCGTGCTATCGCAAAGCCCAGCCATATCTGGAGAAGTCCGCAGAGTAAGTCACATGCCATGCCCAATCCTCAGATGTCTCAACTGCCTTACTCTCTTCTTTCACTACAAGCAGCTCCTTACAACCACCTCAAAGTAACTACTGTGTACCTTGCATCATTCTGGCCTCCCACACACTTGGTCTCATTTAATCCCCACAACAGCCCTGAAGGTGGGCATCGTCATCATCCCCGAGTTTACATATGAGAAAACTGAGGTTCAGAGAGGGTGCAGAAACTTTGTTTAAAGAACCAGACTTGTGGGAAGCTACTTGTTTAAGGTGAGATTGACTCTATCAACAGCTGGGGATTTCAGGAGGTGATTGACTTGCAACCTCCCAAGAAGTCATAAAAAGCAGAGAACCAGGTGCTCAGTCGGTTAAGCGTCTGACTTTGGCTCAGGTCATGATCTCACAGCTCGTGAGTTAGAGCCCCGCGTGGGACTCTGTGCTGACAGCTCAGAGCCTGGAGCCTGCTTCGGATTCTGTGTCTTCCTCTCTCTCTGCCCCTCCCCTGCTTCCTCTCTTTCTCTCTCTCTCAAAAATAAACATTAAAAAAAAAAAGCAGAGAACCTGGTGGTTCAGTTGGTTGAGCATCTGACTCTTGATGATGCTCAGGTTGTGATCTCTCAGGCGTGGGATTGAGTTCCTTGTCAGGCTCGATGCTGGGCACAGAGCCTGCTTGGGATCATCTCTCTCTCTCTCTCTCTCCCCCTCTGCCCTTCACCTGCGTGCACACATTCACTCACTCTCTCTCTCTGTCTCTGTCTCAAAATAAATAAACATTAAAAACAAAAAGGCAGAGAACTATCCTGATAGAACTGTAATCCCATGGAGTACAGAGCCTGCAGAATGCTAGGAAAGCGAGCTGGACTCTACTTGGCCACGTGGAACCAGGAGACAGAAGCCAAAGCCAGGCCAAGGAGAAGGAGCAGAAATTGGGCAGGTGGGTGGTCCCGTCTTTCCTGAGGAAGGGTAGGGTGAGGGAAAGATCTGTAGGCAACTGACCCAACTTCTCCCCCACGTGTCTGAGACCTCAGTTCACAGGATCTAAAACTCCTCATTTTTTTTTATTTAACTTTATTTTTTAAAATTTACATCCAAATTAGTTAGCATATATAGGGCAACGATGATTTCAGGAGTCAATTCCTTAGTGCCCCTTACCCATTTAGCCCATCCCCCCTCCCACATCCCCTCCAGTAACCCTTAGTTTGTTCTCCACATTTATGAGACTCTTTTGTTTTGTCCCCCTCCCTGTTTTTGTATTATTTTTGTTTCCCTTCCCTTATGTTCATCTGTTTTGTCTCTTAAAGTCCTCATATGTAAAACTCCTCATTTTTCAGTGGAAAAGAAAAGACTAGTTTTCTATCTTTTCCTCCCATTTTTTCTTCCCACCAACCTGTGGAAGACGTGTGCCCATTGGGCCTGAGGGTAGCGGCCGGAGGAAGAAGAGAGCTGATTTGGATGAGGGACCTGGCTCACTCTCACTAAATCCCAATTTCCCAGACAGGGAACCACCCTGTCCACAGCCCAGGCCTCTCCTCTTCTCTCCCCCAGCTCTGCAGGCAGGGGCTGCTTGCTGGCTATTGTAAAAGTAGTCTTTGTTCTTGGAGTTCAACCAGCACAGGCCTCAAATTTCCGTGACACCCACAGCTGGCAGTCCCTCCCACACCACCTTCGTGACCTGAGGCTAAAGAAGGAAAAAGCTGGCCATAAACGTCCTGGGCTAAGAAACTAAAGCCTCCTCCCAAGAGAGAGATCACCCATGAGAAGACCCTCTGGATTCCTCCCCGGAAAGCAGGCATGATACCGGAAACAGAAGTTCTCATAAAGACAAGCACGTGGAAAGCTCACTTCATGAGGATTGTAGGGATAAGTGACCCATACAGTGCACAGTACAGAGATAGGGCAGCAAGATCACAAGACGTGGGCCTAGTCAGGGGGATGAGCACATCTAAGGAAAGACTGGGTGGGGAGTGCTTTAGTGTGATGTGGGGTGTGGTCAGCAAAGAGCAGAGAAAATCAGGGTGCACAAAAGCAGGTTCTGAAGTGTGCCCAGCACTGCGGGGGGGGGGGGGGGTGACATCAGTGGTCGCAGGAGAAGGGTTAAGCTGGAACTAGGGGGAAGGAAGTATCCCTCCATCTGGCCATCCATCTACCTTGTTAACACATCTTCTGGTCCCTGATCTGGTTTTCTAGCCACCAGAGAACAGGGAAATGCAGTGTCCAGGATAGAATACAAACATTCAGAGGCCAGGACAGGGATGCATGGCCCTTGTGAATTAATCAGCTAGCCTGAGCTGATGTCTGACCCCAAGGGTCTCACCACCTATGGATGTCCTAGGAAAACGTGTCTCTAGAATGTGAATGAACGGATCTTTAGCAGCTACATCCCAATAACTGGTCTAGAACCCAGGGAACCAGAGGCCAAAAATATGGTTTCCATACACTCACATATGATTAATCAACCCCACAAAATTACTTGGTAAACTGAAGTACCCGGTGGAGAGCCGGCCGGCCTCACCTTAGTAACAGCCATACGCTGCTGGCCAGGGCGGCCCACCTACCTGCACTTGTAATTTCTAGAGACTATAAAAACCAAGTATTAGAATTTGTTATTTATTATTATTATCATTAACTTGTGGGTTTTTCTCCAGATATATAGCTGAGGACAAGGAAGAGTGACTGAGGTATGCATGAAAAAAGAGACTGGGGGCGGCTGGTGGCCAAGTCGTTTAAGCATCCGACGCTTGATTTCGGCTCAGGTCATGATCCCAGGGTCGTGGGATGGAGCCTTGTGTCGGGCTCTGCACTGAGTGTGGAGCCTGCTTAAGATTCTCTCTCTCTGCTCTCCCCTGCTCTCTCTCTCTAAAATAAAAATTAGGGGGGCCTGGGTGGCTCAGTCGGTTAAGTGGCCGACTTCTGCTCAGGTCATGATCTCGCGGTCCATGAGTTCGAGCCCCGCATCGGGCTCTGTGCTAACAGCTCAGAGCCTGGAGCCTGTTTCCGATTCGGTGTCTCCCTCTCTCTGACCCTCCCCTGTTCATGCTCTGTCTCTCCCTGTCTCAAAAATAAATAAAACGTTAAAAAATAATAATAAAATTAAGTTAAAATTAAAAATAAGGCTCTTAAAAAAAAAAAAAAAAGAGGAGTCTGGGGGCACCCAGGTAGCTCAGTTGGTTGAGTTTCTGACTTCAGCTCAGGTCATGATCTCGCGGTTGATGGGTTCAAGCTCTGTGTCAGGCTTTGTGCTGATGGCTCAGAGCCTGGAGCCTGCTTCAGATTCTGTGTCTCCCTCTCCCTCTGCCTCTCTCCTGCTCATGCTCTCTCTCCCAAAAATAAACATTAAAAAGAAAACTTAAAAAAAAAAAAAAAGAGGAGTCTGGCTGAGCATATCGTCTGGCAAGAGCCATCTTAGGGGAAAGAGGGACATCCAAGACAGAGCAGTCCCGAGCCAGGTCTCCCAGGTGGGATAGACTGGCACAGGGGAGAGAGATCCAGGAAAATGGCCTTGGCAGGATGACAGGTCCCATAATGATCAGGCAAGCCTTGGATGGCAAACGTATTAACAGATGTGCATGTCTGAGCAGGAGGCTGGCCGTCAAAAGGGTTAAGGATTCTGTAGTGAATCTCCTACTTTGTCCTTTTATTTCTCCTGTTCAGTTTTTCAGCCAGGAATGGTCTCTGGAATTAAATGGCCTTTCCCTCCTTTTTTTGCACATGCCCCATTCTGAAGACAGGCTCCGTGCCCCCCTGGGGACTGCGATGCTTGCTTTTGATGTCTCTTGGGAAATTTTGAACAAAGGCTCTAAATACAGCTCAAAACCCTTGCACAGAACCACACAAAAGGCAGAAGGAGGCTTGTATGATGTGGAACCCATCAGAAGTAAAAGGCTCTGTGTCCAGGGCCCGTGACACTCGGATCGGGATACAGGATTTCTCTAACCAAAGCTCCTGGGTCCCAAGTGTAAGGCAGACTGGATTCCTTTCAGGAAACCATGCATGGGTATGCTCTTGTACAGAATCTCTCCAACGTTATTCTTGGCTCTGCTAACATTGCTTTGGCTTTAAAAAATCAATAAATAAAGCAAGCAGAAGGTCCCTTCACATCCGGGCCGGACTAAAAGGGCTTTGCCCTTACCAAGCCAAAGGAATATTCGGTTCAAGCAGATACATTATGCTGGATACTTTCACTTGATTTTTCCTTGGGAGGGCCAGCAGTGCACGGAAGGCTTTGCTACGTATGACAATCAGTGTTGCTAAGCTACCAAAAGTCACTGTAGTGAGAGAAGAGCCAGAGATTGGGGGGCTGGTTGGTAGGACATCAGCAGGAGAAAGGGAAGAAGGGAGAGGAAATCAAGTCCCAATCACACAATGATTTTTAAGTGTCTGAAGGGACATTGCCGACTCCTGAAAGTTTCAGTTCTAGAAAGTGGATCAAACTCCTTTCCAGTGATCCTGACATGACATGACATAAAGAAGGTATAGAAAGAACAGCTCTTACTCCTCTGGGCACTTTGATCCTGATCTAAATCAAAAGGAAGAATGCCTTGATCTCATTCTATTATTTATTCTAACATGTTTGCCTGACAACCTGGGTACAACAAACTTTTATCTAGCAGGAGCTCAATAAACACTTGGTGGTGGACTGGCCAGTGCTCTCCCAGGGAGGAGATGACCAGTGCTCTCCCGGGGAAGAGACCACAGGGATGGAGGGTCAGCGGGGGAGGGGAGAAGAGGGTGTGTGCAAAGCTGTGCAGTAACAGGCTGCCTGTGATTCAGAGGGTGTGATGCAGGAAGCTGTCACTCATAGGCTTTTGTCACCAAAGTCAACAAGCATACTTTTTTTGCACCACATAGCGGAGTTTTTCCAGTTTTCCCCCTTCCGTTAAAATCCTACAGCTTGCTTCTCCCAAGCAAAGAGGCCAAGAAAAGAATCCATATTGTCAGAACTAGCCACAAGGTAAACAAAGACAAAGAAAGAGTGTGCTAGCCAATTAAACAGAAACGCAGGCTCCTGGCAGCGACATGACCCAGTTTTTCCATTCACTTGATGTAAGTAAACCCCCTTTACTGAGATGGCCCCTTTGGCTTCAGGGGGGAAAAACAAGAAAGGTTTTCCATGTGTTTCTACAAGACTTCTCTACCTCCTAAGAAACAGCAAAATTCCATTAAACCCAATTCCCATTCAATGGAAAGGAAGCAGGCAGGGCTTTGGCAGCACACAGGCCTGGGTTCGAATCCTTGTTCTGTTTCATCCAAACCAGTAGCCCTGAGGTCCAGAGCAAGTCGGCTGAGCCTGTCCAAGCCTCAGTTCCCTCGCTTACAGAACAGAGACGTCAGTAACCATCACACAGGTTGCTGACACAACTAGAAAAGACAATCCATGTTCAGAAAAGTAAGTGTTCCTTTCCCTGCAACTTGGAATCACACCACACCTAAGGGATGTAGTGCAGGTACCATGGAAAGCGCAGAAAAGGACAGAAGACTGGGCTTAAGGAGCTTTTTATTTTGTTTTTAAAAAAAAATTTTTTTTAATGTTTATTTATTTTTTTGAGAGAGAGAGACAGTGTGTGAGCAGGGGAGGGGCAGAGAGAGATAGGGAGACACAGAATCCGAAGCAGGCTCCAGGCTCTGAGCTGTCAGTACAGAGCCCGATACAGGGCTCGAACTCACCAGCTGTGAGATCATGACCTGTGCTGAAGTCAGACGCTCAACTGACTGAGCCACCCAGGCGCCCCTATTTTGTTTTTTTAATGTTTATTTATTTTTGAGACAGGGAGAAACAGAGCATGAGTGGGGGAGGGGCAGAGAGAGAGGGAGACCCAGAATCTGAAGCAGGCTCCCAGAATCTGAGCTGTCAGCACAGAGCCCAACACAAGGCTCGAACCCATGAACCGTGAGATCATGACCTGAGCCGACGTTGGACACTTAACCGACTGAGCCACCCAGGCGTCCCTTAAGGAGCTTTTAATGGGGGGGGGGGGGAAGGAGGGGGACTACTCCACATCTCAGAACAGGGGAAGGTTTGGCAAGATTTTTAAGGCTTTAAAAAACCAGGGTATATTAAGGTCTTCAAACTACAGCTGGGATGTCAGAGGACTTTCTAGATACCTTGGAACTTACACAAACACTGACTGGTCCACTCAAAATGCCAGACTCAAAAAACAAGATCCAGAAAGCTAGGAGTTTTTCTAATTCTTAGAGCACAAGGAGAAAGCACCATACCCTTGTGGTTAAGGGCTTATGCCCGTCAGTAAACAGGTTCAGATCTCAGCCCCGCCACCCACCAGCAATGCGACCCATGCCTGCTTGGAGGAGTTGGTGAGAAAGGCAGACCACTACGCCCAGTCCCCGAGCATGTAAAATGCTTACTAAGGGGTGAAGTTCCTCTTGTTGCAAAACACTGAAAAGCTCTGAGCCCTGATACACGGAGTGATTTTGCAATTCGGTGTGTCGAAAAGAAGATGGTGGGAAGGCAGAGATAAATGAGAAATGCAGACAGATTCATCCTGGGGGGTTGTGCAGGATGCAAAATGAGAGCGGTGCCTGGGGTTTCAAGTTTAAGGCCATGAATACTTCAGAGCCCACGGATACTCCTTGTACTTCAGAGGGAGGAACAAAGCGCCGGAATGCTTTGTCTTTGCTCCCCCTGCACTTGCCACACAAAATGTACCCCTCACTCACAAAGAGCATGCAGGAGCACAGCCAGTTCGTAATCCCTACCATTCATTAGCCTACAGCAAAACGCCCCAAACCTAAGGTCCAAACTTACCAAGACATCAAATTCAAAACAACAAAAGTCGACACCTCATATGTAAAGGATCTTAATTAAACAGTGTCAAAAATGCAAATGTGTATGCAGTGTCTGGACCTACTGATTATGAAATAAACTTGATTAAGAACAAATCCCTTTTAAGAAGAGGAAAAGAACCCGGCAACGCTCATGAACATCAAATGCTGTTCTCAATTAGCCCTTTTCCTCCGAACTTCACAAAGTACCAGCAGGTGGGAGATAATTAACGTTTTAATAAAACTTGTTTTACATGCCTCAGTTGGAACCTTTTTGTTCTGCAAAGCTTTTCCCTGTCCAGCCCCAAGATGCACCCACAAAGTAAGATTTTTTTTCACAACATTATTTTTCTGGTTACATTTTGGGGGTTTATAACTTCAGGAAGATGAAGGTAGAGGAGGTAATTTATGAAAAGGAATATTTCTCTTTATCCATATTTACATTCTGCAGGGGAGGGAGTTGGGTTTTTCGGTTCTCCTCCCATGCCTATCAGGGGAATAAAGTCCTTGCTCCCACTTGACAAGATTTACAGAGCAATGACAGGTCTGCAGACTGATACAAACTGTACAGCCCACTTCATGGGTGCACCCCCTCCCCCCGCCTCCATTTGCAAGAATTGCTGACTTTGACAGCTTGGATTTTTCCCTTTAAAGACAAATCTCTTGTCTTTAAATGCAGTCTTCTTGTAGCTTCTCACCCTCACCTGCAAACCTCAACATCCACGTGAGCCTGTTTCAGTATAAAAATGCTGGGGCGCCTGGGTGGCTCAGTCGGTTAAGCGGCCGACTTCACCTCAGGTCACAATCTCGCGGTTCATGAGTTGAAGCCCTGCGTCGGGCTCCATGCGGACAGCTCAGAGCCTGGAGCCTCCTTGGGATTCTGTGTCTCCCCCTCTCTCTCTCTCTGCCCCTCCCCTGCTCACGCTCTCACTCGCCCGTGCTCGCTCTCTCTCTCTCTCTCTCTCTCTCAAAAATAAACAGTAAAAAAAATGCTAATGCTTGAACATTTTTCACTGAGTAGGTCTTCAACACTTACATCCTGCTGCCCATAACACAATGTTGGCAGCACACAAGCGAACAGTATACGCTACAGAGACCAACTCATAAAGCCATTCTAAGCTGAGACATGGAGGAGCACTGTCTTCCTTTTCAGAAAAGAAAACCGAAGCACTTGAGAAAAAGAACTGTGTTGCCTGCACACGGGGGATCAGAACCCAAGACCTGGGCTTTTACTTCTGGATGGATCAGAGACTACATCCCATCTGAGAGTAACCTAAGCTAACCCCACCATGCACAACCCAATCATTATAATTTCTGGCATTTTAATTGGACTCAGACCTCAGGGTTTGAATTTAAGAGGGTGAGAGCTACAGGAATCTGTGTAGGGATTATGGCTGGAAGGTTGCCTGCAAGTTACAGTTTATTTTCTCCTCAGGCCTTTCCAAACCCCCACCCCCCACCCCCACCCTCCCGTCGGCTGCCTCTGCTCTGCCACGGCAGGGCCAGGACGGCCACCATCCAAACACCATGTTCCTTTCCAGCGCTGGAGCCTCTCAAGCCCGTTCCCACACAACCACGCCTGTACAAGGGTCTGTACAGCGGGGCTTTCCCATCTGGGCACTACTGGCATTTTGTTGGGGTGCTGCCTTGTGGGTTAGAGCATATTGGCAGCACCCCTGCCCTCTATGCGTTAGATACCAGTAACACACACCCAGTTGTGACCAGCAAAAAATGTCTCCAGAAGGCACAGGAGAGTTTTAGGGCAGAGAAACTATTCTGTGTGATACTGTAACGGGGGACACGTGTCATTATGCATTTGTCAAAACCCACAGAATATACAACGGAGAGAATGAATCCTAATGTAAACGATGGACTTTAGTTAAAAATAATGTATGAATATTGGCTCATCCTTGTAACAAATGTACCACATTAATGTAAACTGTTAATAATAGGGGAAACGGTGGGGGGGGGCGGGTAGGAAGAAAGGGGGTATATGGGGATTCTTTGTACTTTCTGTTCAATTTTTCTGTAAGCTGAACTGCTCTAAAAAATAAAGTGTGTTAATAAACCTACAAGTACACAGAACAATTGATGGTTTCCAGAAGGGGGGATGGGTGGAAGGATGGGCAAAATGGGTTTTGTTCCTTTTTTAACGTTTATTCATTTTTGACAGACAGAGAGTGAGCAGGGGAGGGGCAGAGAGGGAGACACAGAGTACAAAGCAGGCTCCACACTCTGAGCTGTCAGCACAGAGCCTGATGCGGGGCTGGAACCCATGAACCATGAGGTCATGACCTGAGTCGAAGTCAGACACTTAACAAACCCAGGTGCCCCAAAGTGGGCTTTTAAAAAAAGAATGAATCATAAAAAAATTGTAATTAAAAAATTAAGTTTATTAATTAAAAAAAAAAAAGTCCCTAGACACTGCCATATGTCCTTATAGGGCAAAACTGTTCCCAGTTTTACAGTCCGTATACTGCTGTATGGGGCAGGCTAAGTCCCTGGAATGAGCTGACCAGTCCAGCTGTATCCAGTCACACTTCAGGATGGAAAAGGGGAGTTTTCTGGGTGTCCGGGGATCACAGACACTCTTCTAGAGGATAATCTTATTAGGAGAGAAAGTACCTCTCTTAGGAAAGTCCAGGCAGAGTCCACACAGAGGGACCCAATCCTCCTGTCCTGGCCTCAAAGACAGCAACTCGGACACTACATGCCATCTTAGGCAAGGACGCCCTCTTTAGTGTCCCCTTTGTCAAGACTGATCTCTAGGCCCATAAGGAATGGAGAGCCCTGGGCTTCCAAGAGGCCAAAGCAGTATCTAAATCGCACCCAAGATGCTTCCAGTGGCATCTGCCACGGCTCACCTCGGTGTTTCTGTCCGAGGGCTCTGGCAGGGTTACAATGGGGACAGCGACCCGTGTGCACTACCCTCTGCTTTGTACGCCCCCCAGAATGCATGATGAGATGTGACAACATCAAGTGTGCATCCACTAGGCAGACAGCAGTGCACGCGCACACCTGGAACATGAACAGCACGGGTGTTGTTACCAATAACAGAGTTGATGCCCCCCCCACACACCCCCTTGACTCCTGACTCCTCCTTTCACCTGTGGTCCCATTTCCTTCCTCTTTCCTCTTATCCTGTCACCCCTTCCTTTGACAGTGCAGCTTCTCTCAAAGAAAGAGGACAAAACGAGGCTCCCCAGAGAGGCAGAAAAACAAGGGATGACAATACACACATTGGGAGGAACACTCGGGGCACACCTCCGCAAAAAAAGGCAGGCAGGCGGGCAAACCGCACGAATGAGCATTCCCAAGCAGCTGCAGTGATACTGTCCGGCTTAGAAAGACCAGAGCTCTCCCAACACCGTTAATTTTTCTCTCCACTCTCAAGTTCTTCCAAGGTTGGACCTTTTGGTAACATGGGCCTTACGAATTGCTCCTCCACCTTTCCAGGCTGCTGGGAGGATTAAACAGGATCATGTGCATCTAGCACTTAACCTGGTGCCCGGCACACAAACTGGCCCTCGAACAACACGGGTCTGAACTGCGCGGGTCCACTTAGACGCGGATTTGTACGGTTCTGAAAAGACAGTTTCTTTTCCTTCCAATTTCCTTAATAACGTTTTCTTCTCTCTAGCTGACTTTACTGTAAGAACACAGGATATAATACATATAACATGCAAAATATGTGCCAATCGACTATTTATGTTACTGGTAAGGCTTCCAGTCAATAGTAGCCTATTGGTAGTGAAGTTTGTGGGGAGTCAGAAGTTATACATGGAATTTTAACAGCGCGGGAGGGTGCCCCTAGCCCCGTGTTGTTTAAGGGTCAACTGTACATGTTTACTAGATGGTTTCAGCTATCACCTAAATTTGTACATCGGGGCACCTGGGTGGCTCAGTCAGTTAAGCGTCCAGCATCCGACTTCGGCTCAGGTCATGATCTCACAGTCTGTGAGTTCCAGCCCCGCCTCAGGCTCTGTGCTGACAGCTCAGAGCCTGGAGTCGGCTTCAGATTCCGTGCCTCCCTCTCTCTCTACCCCTCCCAGCTCATGCTCTCTGTCACGCAAAAATAAACATTAAGAAAATTAAAAACAAACAAACAAACAAATAAATAAACAAATTTGTATGTCAACTTCTAGCTAACTCTAAACACTTATTAAGCCATCCATTTCCCCCCACTTATCTTATCAATCCTAGCGCAGGGAAGTTTCTGTGGAATTGACATTCATTTTTATGGACAGAGCTGTTCCTGGCAACAGGAGCTTCTCATCAGGTTCAGAACTCCCTTAAACCCAGGGCGCCTGGGTGACTCAGTTGGTTAAACTCTGACTCTTGTTTCTGGCTCAGGTCACAGTCACGTGGTTTCCTGAGTTGAGCCCCATGTTGGGCTCTGTGTTGCCAGCGCAGAGCCTGCTTGGGATTCTCTCTCCTCCCCTTCTCTCTCTCTTTGCCCCTCCCCCACTCATGCTGTCTCTGCCTCTCAAAACAAATAATAAACTTTAAAAAAAACAAACAGGGGCGCCTGGGTGGCGCAGTCGGTAAAGCGTCCGACTTCAGCCAGGTCATGATCTCGCGGTCCGTGAGTTCGAGCCCCGCGTCAGGCTCTGGGCTGATGGCTCGGAGCCTGGAGCCTGTTTCCGATTCTGTGTCTCCCTCTCTCTCTGCCCCTCCCCCGTTCATGCTCTGTCTCTCTCTGTCCCAAAAATAAATAAAAAAATGTTGAAAAAAAAATTAAAAACAAACAAACAAACAAACAAAAAACCTCCCTTAAACCCATCCCAAGAGACACTTCAGCCTCTCCAGATCTCGAGACTTTAAATAAAAAGGACCAAGCGGCACAGATTACCAAAACTGACTGAGGGCTCTACCATAGCGTGTGCCCATTCGACAGCTCATCCCATTTCTCAGTTGCCTCATATCACAGAGAATATTCTCTTTCTCTCTCTCTTCCCCGCTCCCCCCAAACCAGGGGTGCCTTCATATCCCTCACTGTTTAGATTATGCCTCTCAGAAAAATCCCTGCAGGAGATAAACACAGGATCTGTAATGGGAACTCCAGCACACCCAACAATAGTGCCACTGTCACACATGTGTGAGCTTTCGTGAAAGCAAGGGATTGGCAACGCGGGGCTGCCATGCCCAGGAAAATTATTTCCTGTGGGAAAAATAAAACAACCTTCAGCTCCTGGCAGGTCCCGGGCAAGCCCAAGCCAGGCTCACCGGAGAACTTGAACGCTCCATCTTTGGAAACGGAGGCAGACGTAAGGGCTGTTCCCGCCCGCCCTCGAGTGCCCAGTTGGGGGAAAATCAATGCCGCAGCATCAGGGACCTGTTTTTTTCCCAGCACAGCATAAACAAAACCACCACTGCTGGGGGACAATCAATTAGCAAGATGAGTCATGTGGTCAAGAGAAAAAACAACAACAAAAAGAAACTCCATTTCTTTTTGAAAGCACGTTCCAGGGTCGGATGCATTTTTATCCCATCAGTCAGATGTAGAAAGGTGATCGCTTAAATTCAGTAAGAGAAAGAAAAGGCTGGGCAGCCTCAGTGACATCCTGTATGTTCTGCTATTATTGAAAGGAAATAGAGAAATTACAGACAGCATAATCTATAAGCTTCAGCGTGCCCCAGTATCACGGTGATCAGCAAAGACTTCTTCGATGCTGTGTGCTCTTCAACTCAGAGTTAAATGAATTCTTGGTTCAGGATTATTTAAGGATGACCTGACGTAACGCACTTAGAAGTTTCCACGGATGGAGGATGGAGCCGGCCGAACAACATTGAATTCTCAAGTAACTACCTACCCGCTGCCACTCCTTTCTTTCCTCCTATTCATCTTTGTTCCTACCTCAGCCCTCCCCCAAACCCCTCCAGGCAGTTTTTCCCCAGCTCAGGATTTCTTGACCTCAGCTCTTTGTGGCAGGGGGCTGTCCTGTGCACTGCAGGACGTTTAACTGCACTCCCCGCTCCGCCCTCCACCCCCGCCCCCCGCGCCAGTCATGACAAATAATCCCCACAGGTGCAAAACCCCCCTGGTTTGAGAATCCCTTCCCCAGTCTACTGTACTGTGCTCATTGGGGAGAAAACTCCCTTTTACCTCCCATTGCCTGGGATACTATTTGGTCCCAATTTTATCTCCTAAACTTCTATTTTGCTTCTGGGAATCAGTTTGGGTGTCACCTCCTCTGAAAAACTATGACACTCCACCTTGCCACTCCCCCCTCCAGCACCAAAAAAAAGGGGGGGGGGAAGGGGCTGGGATTCCTCCTCTGTGTGCCCACCCTGCCTCATGCATGCTTTTCTGGTAGCACCTACATTACAGTATCATAATGGTCTCCTTACTTCATTATTTAATAATTCATCCATATGGGGTGCCTGGGTGGCTCAGTCGGTTAAGTGTCCAACTTCATTCGGCTCAGGTCACGATCTCACTGTTTGTGAGTTTGAGCCCCACGATGGGCTCTATACCGACAGCTCAGAGCCTGGAGCCTGCTTCAGAGTCTGTCTCTGTCTCTCTGCCCCTCCCCCACTAAAGCTCTGTCTCTCTTTCTCTCTCAAATATAAACATTTAAAATTTTTTTTAAATTCATCCATCCATTCATTAATGCAACCAATTTTAAAGTGCTGTATAGGAAATATGGCCATGAATGAGACACTTGGATTCCTGCTCCTGTAGGCTCATATTCTAGTGATGGAAGACAGGCAATAAATAATTACAAATAAAATGGCAGGGGCTCCTGGATGGCTCAGTTGGATAAGCATCTGACTTCAGCTCAGGTCATGATCTTGTGGACAGTCTGGTCCGTGGGTTCAAGCCCCATGTCAGGCTCTGTGCTGACAGCTCAGAGCCTGGAGCCTGCTTCGGATTCTGTGTCTCCCTCTCTTTCTGCCCCTCCCCACTCACACTGTCTGTGTCTCTCTCTCTCAAATAAACATTTAAAAAAAATGGCAGACATTAATATAAGCTATAAAGTAAATATAGCAGATCTCTCCCCACAAGGAGACTTAGCTCCTTAAGAGCAAAGACTGCTTTATTCATTATTGTATCTATAGGAATTAGCACTGAGCCTTAAAAACACGAAAACAAAAAACCAGCATTTTCCGCTTTGTCTCTAGGCATATGTCATTTTTTGCTCTCTGTCACGGAGATTTAGGTACAGGGACTCTCTCCTGGGATACAGTAAGCTTCTTGAAGGAAGGATCCTGCCCAATTTGTATATAAATTTTATACAGAAAAATCAGAGGGTTTTGTTAAATGATTTTCCTCAAGCTATGGTTTTTAACACTGAAATTTTTTCTAAAGATAAAGCAGAAATGCTTATATGAAGAAAAAAGCAATTTGTAGATAGAGAAACTGAGGCTCAGAAACGGTGACTTACCCAAGGTCAGAAAAGCCAGTCAACTGGACTGAATGTCTGGCACTAAAACCCAAGCTTCCCTCCCACATACCACTGCTGCTTACAGAAGCCAGACAGATGCAAATCGGGTAGAAATGTCAGGAGAAAACCTCTCTTCTCACAGAAGACTGTTAGCAAACTGTGGCTAGCATGTAGGTGGTGAGTTTATTTATAGGCAAAAGGGATCTGCTGGTCAAAGAGGAAGAAAAATGAATGACATTAATTTTTCATTCTTACCACTGGGACTGGGCCTAAACTTTAGCACTTTATAAGAAGGCCAAAAACCACTCAAAAGCCAACGCCTACAAAGAAGAGGGCCAAACATTTCTGCCTTTTTCTTTTCAAGAAAGAAAGGTTTGCAATATTTAAAAGCTCGGGGTTGTTCTTGTACAGATGTTAAAAAATGACCCAATCTGTGGGGCTAGAAGCACCTTCTAAGAGGCAGAGGTTCTGAGGAACAAGCATGGACTTTAGGAAGTCCGACATGCATTCATGGAGCGTCTGCGTGGCTCAGTTGGTTAAGTGTCCCACTCTTGGTTTCAGCTCAGGTCATGACCTTACAGTTACTGAGTTCGAGCCCTGAATTAGGCTCTGCCTTGACAGTGCAGAGCCTGCTTGGGATTCTCTTTCGCCCTCTCTTTGCCCCTCCCCTGCTTGCTTTCTCTTTGCCCCTCCCCTGCCTGCTCTCTCCATCTCTGTCTCAAAATAAACAAACTTAAAAAGGCGGGGGGGGGGGGGCACCTGAGCGATTCAGTTGGTTGAGTGTCTGACTTTGGCTCCCGTCATGATCTCACGGTTCCTGAGTTTGAGCCCCACAGAAGGCTCGCCGCTGTCAGCCTGTCAGCGCAGAGCCCACTTTGGATCTTCTGTCTCCCTCTCTCTGCCTCTCCCCTACTTGCACTCTCCCCAAAATAAATGAAATTTAAAAAAAAAAAAAAAAAAAAGGAAGGCTGACATGCATTCAAATTTGCACCCACTTAGCCTCTCCAAATTCAGGAATCTGGAAGGAGGGGGTATGATATCTAAGTGGAGAGGGATAACAGTACCCACTGTTACAAGCCAACGTTATCTTCTTCCTTTTCCGAAGTTCATGCCAGGGAAGGACCTTGACCTGGGAAATAGGCCAGCTGGTTTCACCTGTGAGCTCTGCCCCGACTCAGAGTGACTCAAGTACTGCAGCCGCCATGACCTCTCGCTTCCTCGCTGGAACCTACCTCAGACAACATAGGACTAAAGGACGCTTTGTCAGTTAAAACCAGCAAGGTACCACAGGGCAAGCTGTAGGGACTCAATAAATGTTAGCTAAATCTGAATCAACTGGATTTTGTCCTGTAAACACTCACAGGAAAGTTCCCCCCTCAACTTGGGAGTTTAAACACGGCCTGATGCAGTGCCATCTGTCAGCTGGACAGTGATGCTGGCAGGAGGTTCCAGCCGTTCCATGGTCATGGTCCCAAAAATACCCCCGGGTGTTTACTCCAGCTGATGAGTCAAGACTGAACCTGAAACCAAGGGAAAGTATTACTACTAACCACCTACCTCTCACCAATCTCACCACTGTTCACACGCACAAAGAACAAATATCTGTGATCCTACCCAGACATAAACCAACGTGAGCTCTATCATTCTTAAAAAAAACTATAGCGTTAGGGGTGCCAGGGTGGCGCCAGGGTCATTTGAGCATCTGGCTCTTCATTTCAGCTCAGGTCGTGATCTCAGGGTTCATGAGATCAAGCCCTGCGGAGGGATCTGTGCTGACAGCATGAAACCTGCTTGGGATTCTCTCTCCCCCTCTCTCTGTTCCTCCCCTGCTCTCTCTCCCTCTTTCTCTCTCAAAATAAATAAACACTAAAAAAAATTTTTTTTTTAACTATAGCAGTAACAGGAAAACAAAATTTCTTAAACTTCCAATATCAACTTCTGATGTCTACAACCTTCAAGCAGAAGGTATCAGAATGTCTTTGTGAAGCCCAAAACTCATGGTGAAGGTCCTAAGCATAGCTATATGGAGGCAGGCACAGACCATTAGGGAGACAATAGGTATGAAAAAGATGCCACCGGGGGAACCTGGGTGGCTCAGTCAGTTAAGCATCTGGTTCAGGTCACGATTTCACAATTGGTGACTTCGGGCTCTGTGCTGACCAGGCGAAGCCTGCTTGGGATTCTCTCTCTGTCCCTCCCCGGCTTGCACACTGGCACTCTCTCTCAGTCTCAAAACAAATCAAAAAACTTCAAAAAAAAAAAAAAAAAAGACAAAAGAAAAAGAAAACGATGCCACCAGAAAGCTTACTACCTCAAGGGGCTGTCTTACTCTGCCCTGTCCCCCCTCCAAAGTCAACTGTGTTGTTCAGTAACACTGAACTCTTGGAGGTATCATTATCCCCATCCTCCAGATGGAACATTAAGATTCAGAAAGGCCGTGGAACCTGCCCAAGGTCATGCAATCCCTAAGTGGCTTAGCAGGACTCAAACCCAAGATGTCTAACTCCACAGCCGGAGGGCCTGACAGCTGCCTTAATTTACAGCTCAGAGTAACTCCCTCCTGGTGTGACCCCTCAGGGGCACCCCCCACCCCACCCCACCCCAACAAACACAGGTTCTTAATAAAATTCATGTCCCTTTGTGGGGAAAAGGCACTTGTCTGTGGACAAGGAGGAGTTAAGGCCACATTTCCAGACTTCGTTTTCTCAGTTTTGTGGGCTGAAGTCAGACTTGTAGCATTAACTTTAATGCAAATTTTTTTTTGGAGGTGATTCACACAGAATTCCTGCCAAGAATTTTAATAATTAGGCTGAATGAGACCAAACTCTGTCAGTACATGCCTAACGACATCTGCTGATGTAACAGTTATCCTGGAAGCCCCACGAAGCCTGGGGAAGGGTGGGGGCACAGGCCATGTGCGGGGAACAGGCTGGGCAGTGGAGAAAGACACCTGTAGGCTGCCCACGATTTCCGCCTTCCATCCAATTAACAACCGGCTCCACTTTTATAATGTCTCGTAGCCAACGGGGACGAAAGGAAGGGACACAAATCAGAAGAGGCTCATAAAAGAAAAATGTTTCCCAATGGTCTCTTTTCTACCGCGAGTCAAGGGCTATAAAGTGTTTCTCTCTAATGTGATTTTCAGCCTTTTCCCCTGCCCTAACTCAGTGCATTCCCAACAGTAACAGGGACTCACCCACAGGGCTGGATTTCTTTAAGGGGAGAGGGAGAGAGAGGGAGAATCCAAATCTTTACTCCCCACCCTTCAAGAATCAGATTCTCAAGGGTGGGGACCCGCAATGTTTGGCAAAGGCCCCTAGAGAATCTGTTTCCCATCTTCCTCTCCACTTCTCTCCCAGTCACACACAAGCACAAGCATACACACTTGTGTGTTCACACACAAACTCATACTCTCACACTCAGAGCACCATGGACCCCAAACATGTCCAGTGCCACTGGATCAAACCTTTCCTGGAAGGTGGGATCATTAAAAACACAGAAATTATAGTCAAATTATAAAATAACATAAGCTTTTTAAAGTAGTCTTCAAAACACAGACGTTTGGGTCAACCTGGCCCTTCCGAAAAAAGTGAGGGGCACTGTCACATGCCAGAATGTTAGCGAAATACAAAGGCATATTATTTGTGTAAGACACAAATTATGCTTTTGCAAACCACGGGAAATGGTGCTGGCCATTGCTGTCCACTAGAAGTGTTATGTGAGCCATCTATATAGTTTTAAATTTCCTACCAGTCCCATTAAAAAGGTAAAAAGAGACAGATGAAATTAATCTTAATATATATTTTTTAATTTTTTTTTAATGTTTATTTTAGAGAGAGAGAGAGACAGAGTGTGAGCGGGGGAGGGGCAGAGACAGAGAGGGAGACACAGAATCCGAAACAGGCTCCAGGCTCTGCGCTATCAGCACAGAGCCCGACGCGGGGCTCGAACTCACGGACTGCGAGATCATGACCTGAGCCGAAGTTGGATGCTTAACTGACAGAGCCACCCAGGCACCCCTAATCTTAATATATTTTAACTCAATATACTTGCAATATTATCCTTTCAACATATAATCAATGCAAACAAGTATTAGTGGGATATTTTACATTCTTTTTTTCCATACTTAGTCATTGAAACCCAGAATGCATTTAAAACAGCACATCTCAATTCTGGGTGCTCAACAGTAACATATGAGGCCGGTGGCTACTATATGGACTATGTGGCTCTAGGAATTCCCCAGAGTTCCAGCTTACTTCTCAGTTGTATATTTCTGAATGACTGGCCTGTAAATAATAAATACTATGTTTTTTAAATATTTTTAAAACAGAAAAAGCCACTTTTCAAATGGTTCTGGGCAAGTAATCTTAACCTTCTTGAGCTTCAGCTTCATCAAACGTAAATGGAGATGAAAGTATGCCCACACGGCTTCCCTTATGGGGCTGTTGTATGCATCCTATGCTATAATGTTTATTTATGACAGTGCTTTGTACAGTGCCCATGCAAATGTTAATTATTGTTATTAGAGCTCCTGGAAGAAAATAGATCATCCTTGCAGATCAATAGCATTCTTCTCTACAGCCTATAAACATTTTGCACACAGCTGTCCTTCCTTCCTGAAGGCATATATAAACAGTAAGAAATACACATCAATAATCCCCTAGCACTGGTACCATACAAGAAGCCATAAACCTACTTTACGGGAAAAATCCCATAATAATTTCCAAGGCATATTTAAATAGATATTTTGTTAAAATGAAGACCTTGCTTTAAAAACACGAAGACATCACTGGTCAGCAAATTCTAGAGGGAACAACTGATGTGGAAAATGTTGGGATTTGGAGCCAGTGGCCAAGAAAGAATTCTTGTGCCATTTTTGGTGAAAAACAATGGTTTTATTAAAGCACAGGGACAGGAACCGTAGGCAGAAAAGAACTGCACTGGGGCTGTGACGGATGGCTGATTATATACCTTCAAATTAGTAGGGGGTTAGGGATACTGTAAGTCTCTAAGGAATTTTGGAAGCAAGGTTTCCAGGACCTTGAGGTGGCTAGCTGTTGTTAGGAAAAGATCATTTGGTACTAACAAAACCTTAGTCATGAGACCCTTCAGATTTATATCAACGGACCATATGCTTGGAGGATGATTGCTAACATATATTGGGCGGGGGGGGAGGGGGGAGTAGACAGATAACAGAAGTTTCCGAAGGAGTTTTATATGTTAAAGTAGATTTATAGGATCGGGGCGGTGGGGAGTTGTTGGGCTAAGACTGCCTTTTGCTCTTAGCATGGAGGCAGCTGAGCTCCTAGAGGAATGTCACCCTGCCTGTTTCAATGACTTGTCAATGGCCTGTAAGCTGTAAGAAAATTTAATTTTTTCTTTTGCCTTTGTTTCCCACACCAGGAATGAGCCTTGCCTCCCAGAGAATTAGACAATTCAGAAAACATGTTCTGAACTAGTGAACAAAGTTGGAGAATACCTACCCTCCACACCATCCACGTATTTACCCTGCCTTGTTCCCTTTCCTCCAGCCTCCTGATTCTTTTAAGAGATTTTACAAATTATCTGTGAATTTGGGTGGTTAGAAATAATCGATACTTCAGGCACTGGGGTGGCTCAGTCAGTTAAGCATCCTTGATTTCAGCTCAGGTCATAACTCCTGGTTCATGAGTTCGAGCCCCACATGCTTGGGATTCTGTCGCTCCCTCCCTCCCTGCCCTTCCCCACACCCTCAAAAATAAATAAATAAACGTTTAAAAAAAAAAAAAAGAGGAGTGCCTGGGTGGTTCAGCCAGTTAAACATCCAACTTCTGCTCAGACCATGATGTCACGATTTGTGAGTTTGGGCCCCTCACTGGGCTCTCTGCTGTCAGCACAGAGCCTTCTTTGGATCCTCTGTCCCCTTCCCTCTCTGCCCCTCTCCTGCTCATGCTCTCTTCTCTCTCAAAAATAAAATAAACATTTAAAAAAATAAAATAAAAAATAATCAATATTTTAAGATTCAGAAGAAAGCTGTGGTCTAAATATTTTTTTAAGGTTTATTTATTTATTTTGAGACAGAGAGAACACGAGTGGCAGAGGGGCAGAGAGAGAGGGAGAAAGAACCCCCAGAGCCCGATGCAGAATCAACACAGAGCCTGATGCAGGGCTCAATCCCACAACCATGAGATCACGACCCGAGCTGAAATCAAGAGTTGGATGCTTAACCAACTGAGACACCCAGGCACCCCTAAATATTTCTTGACAGTTGAACAAAGATTTGCTAGATGCCCCTCTACATCCCACTTGTTATGATAATGGAGACAATAATGCAACCCTGGAGTAGTGATTAAGTGAATAAGTGAGTAGTTATTATTTTATGAAGAATGATTTATATAAAGAGAAACCAGAAAGTTTGTTCTCTTCTGAAAATTCATTGTAGGCAGAGAACAAATCCTACTTTGTCAAGGCCATTGGAGGTACTTGGCATTAGCACCCTCCCCTGAGACACAGAATGCCAATCCTGGCAGTGGTCGTGAATGGCATCCCTGAGGGCATCCCCACTTTATAGCTAAGTCATAAATGCACCAGGTTTCTGGAGTCCAGATTGTATCTAAGATCAGCCTTTCCCAAAGTGTTCTGCATGATGCTTCTAGTCATTTCATTAAGAGCAATGGCAGGGCGGGGGGTGCACCTGGGGGGCTCAGCCGGTTAAAAGTCTGACTTCAGCTCAGGTCATGGTCTCGTGATTCATGGGTTCAAGACCGGCATCAGGCTCTGTGCTGACAGCTCAGAGCCTGGAGCCTGCTTCCGATTCTGTGTCTCCCTGTCTCTCTCTCTCTCTCTCAAAAATAAACAAACATTAAAAGAAGAAGAAAGAAGAAAAAAGAAAGAAGGAGGAGGAGGAGGAGGAAGGGGAACAGGCAGAGGTTGCATGGCTAAGTGAGTTTTGGGAAATCCTGGGTCCACACAAAGTTTGACAGGTTCTTCTACTGCTCATAGCAGTGTTCTGGGGTGGGGGAGTGGGGGGAGGGATTTTTCCAGTATCACATCTGGAGCATTCTCGAGTTGACATGAGCATGTCTTCAGACACTTTCACAGACACTTCTACTTTCATAAATAACACAAAATATACCAGGGGACAGGAAAAAAAAAAAACAAAAAAAACAAAGGTAAGTGCTCGGCCAAGAGTACTAGAATACCTGTTGTGTGGTTTTCATACTTGTCGAACTAAACATCAAAGCAGACCCTCAACAGTGCTAAACTCGGTGCCGACCGACGGGACTGGCTCAGTGGTAGCTTTGTCCATCTACCCGTGACTTCTCTGTTCTACCAGCCAGGCCACCCCGATAGATACCTGTGGCTCCTGATCAAAGGCATTCCTGCTTTTGTACCTAAAGGTACCAGCAGAAACAGTGTTAACATTGTGAAACAAAATGAATCGTAGTAACTTTTGTTGTCTTCACTGAGATTCCGCAGAGCTTGCTCATAGTAGGAATGCCCTACAAAGGAAGAACAATTTCATTTCTGACCCCTGGTTTTTCTCCTCTAGAGCCCAATTTGGCTGTTTCAAAAAACCCATGTTCTAATAAATCTCTGGACTGAAGTCATTATGGCTAAATCTGAACAGGGCATGGCGGTGGGGCCCAAATGTGGGCCTCGGGGTCATTATGAAGGTCCTTCCATCCACATGAGCATCCAACATTTTCTGCAGACCCGAAACTCAACAGTACAACTGCTATTATATGAGGGAATTCATGTAACCTTTTATGTTTAAAAAAAACAAAACCAAAAACCAAAAAACTAAAAAAACCTCCTCATGTTTTAAGAAAATTGGAGACCAAAATTAGGGCTTTTAATAAATATATGCCCTGCCAGTAATCTGTCCTCTTAGCAAGAGAAGAACACATTTTGACATCTTCTTTTAAGTTAAGATTAATTAAATGATAAAGAAACACTCTGCTCTTGTTTCTTAGTTTTTATCTCATAAAACGTGGCAAAATTTGAAATCACAAATGCTCATAAATCCAAACATTACACAAGTATCCACCCTGAAATTCTACGATTTTCTCCTCTTTGGCAAGGAACAGATTAGCAGATATTGTATTTGTTTTTCAGTGATACCAAACAGAGGTAGGTATTGATGTGCCTGTAGAAAAAGTCTCAGTAGAACATTTTGACTGACCTGCACTGATCAGAAAAACAATAAAGCCACCCAAACCATGACGACCTTTGACTATTCACAAAACACAACATTTCTTCTGCTGGAGTTTCACAAGGGATGAAAAATGATGGCTTCATAAACTTGAGTTCCAAAGGAAACAAATCTAACTGCTGTAAGTGATGCTTATAAACCAGCTAATGGTTAATGGCATGCAATAGATAACATTATCTAAAGAAATGTTAGCAAGTGAGATCTCCTTTAATATCTATTTCTATCCCCTATAGCTATTATAGAAGAATCATCATGAAATACTCCAAACATAAAGGCAATTTATTTGTCAGGAGAAAAAATCTTAAAAGTCATTTCACCCATTCACTATGAAGATTCCATGAAGACCTAGAAAAGGATTGTTTTTTCTAAAAAGATTTTATCCTTGGGACACCTGGTGGCTCAGTAGGTTAAACGTCTGACTTCGGCTCAAGTAATGAGCTTACGGTTCTGGTTCGTGAGTTCGAGCCCCGTGTCGGGCTCTGTGCCGACAATGTGGAGCCTGGAGCCTGCTTTGGATTCTGTGTCTCCCTCTCTCTGCTCCTCCCCTGCTTGCGCTCTCGCTCTCTCGCTCTCTCTCTCTCAAATTTAAATAAACATTAAAAAAAAATTTTTTTTCAGTTCTATCCAGTTCCAGGTTGGAGCAACATATCATACCTTCTAAATCGAACAATCTAGGACTTAGCTTCTAATCTTTATAACCGGCATAGAGATGATAAAATGTTTTCCAAATGCTGTGGGAATTTTTTTTAAAGCTCCCAATGCTTAATACTCTGGTTTTGTTTTTTTTTTTTTTTTTTTTTTTTTAAGAATTTCTCATCAGTTCCAAGTTAGGGTTCAATTGCAACAAATACTCAGAACTGATGACTTTTCTTCTTAAACAACATACTTTCTTATACACAGCATTATTGCTTCGATGAATTAATGCCAACAAATGTGGTCAGTATTGTTTCCAGATTCTTCAAGCAATTGTACTCCTTGTACGGTCAACCCAATCCCGTCTGTCCTTGATTTACTTCATTTTCAGTCTTTTGCAAACTCAAAAGTGAAAATGTAGAGGCATCTGGGCCACTTTATTCAGCGACAGAACAAAGAATTTGGGCAGTTCATAGACTTTCTCACGACAGAACAAAGAATTTGGGCAGTTCATAGACTTTCTCACGACAGAACAAAGAATTTGGGCAGTTCATAGACTTTTTCATATAGGTCTTCTAAATACAAAATACACTGTGGAAGGAGTTCCCTCCCTAGATGTAGAGGACTTTGAGAGAGAGGGAGTTTCCATCTTGGGGGGTGGGGGGAGAATACAGACCTTAGGGAAGAGTCCTTCTTGTTATAGCTTATCTTTTATAAGTTTTTTTTTTAACTATCCTTTACTGATTAACTCCATTCTGTCTATTCTCTCAAAGGACTCCAAGTTCCCACAATACATATGTATTCAATTTTATTGCTTTGCACTTGATATACTGCTCTGTAACTGTTCAAGGCATTTTCTGTGAACATTATGTTTCTGTCTCCCAAACCATACTCTAAGCTTCTTAACGATAAAAACCATGCCCTGACTCCACCTTGGGACTGCATTAAGTCTATAAATTAATTTTGATTAAACGACATCTTTACAATATTTCACATTTCCAGCTAGGAACAGTCTGTTCCTCCATTGATGCAAGTCTGGTTTTTTTCCTTTAATGTCTAACCAAAGTTCTGTAGTTTTCTCTAACTATGAAATCAAACGTGCACATGGTAAGAAACTTCAAATAAGTCTATCTCCCCAGGTTTCAGTCTTACCCTTAGAGGTAATCCTTCTCAATGTCTACTTCTGTAGCTCCCAGAACATGTTCATGCAGGTGCCTATTTATACAAGCATAAATATCATCTCTCCCCATCCCCTTGCTTTAAAAATGCTGGGCCAGTTATCAATTTATTACCTCTCAGCTGGTGAAGGAGAAATATTTAAAGGGAACATATCCACCCTCATAGATCAGGCAATGAAGGACAAGTCTGGAGTTAAGAAACGGTAACCTGATACTGGGCACAGAGACTAAATATAAGCATACTATATACAGCACAAATTACCAATCTTTTCATAATTTACTGAACAAGTCTTCTATTCAGAATCATTTATATTGCTTCACATCTTAACTACAAATATTGCTATCATGAATATATTTGTACAGACATCTTTGATTTTATTTGTAAATTCTTTTGGACAAATTCCCAGAAATTGAATTGGTAGGTCAAAGGTTATATACATTTTAATTCTGAGTGACACTGCCAAGAAAATTACATCAGCTCATACTCCCTCTAACCACACGAGTACCTGCTTCTCTACATGCTTGCCCACACTGTGTATTATCAATTTTTTTTGTCAGCCTAAATAGTGACATGTTTTACCAGTTGCACTTCTTTCAGTATAAGTGGAATCACGTACCTTTTTATACTCATAAACATGTTTATGTTTCTCTCTCTGTTTAAATTCTTTACTCAAGGGGCGCCTGGGTGGCGCAGTCGGTTAAGCGTCCGACTTCGGCCAGGTCACGATCTCGCGGTCCGGGAGTTCGAGCCCCGCGTCAGGCTCTGGGCTGATGGCTCAGAGCCTGGAGCCTGTTTCTGATTCTGTGTCTCCCTCTCTCTCTGCCCCTCCCCCATTCATGCTCTGTCTCTCTCTGTCCCAAAAATAAATAAACGTTGAAAAAAAAAATTAAAAAAAAATAAATAAATTCTTTACTCAAATTTAATGCTTATGCATTACCAAAAAAATGGACCTTTTCTCCATTGTATGCGTTGGAAACCTCTTTCTCCAGTCTGTGGTTTGTCATTTGATTGGCGAAAGCCAATTGTGAATCACACAGAAGTTTTATATTAGAGTCATTTCTTTTATATTCACTGACAAAATCTAGTTTAATTTTCTGAATATGGATATATGTTAACTTCCTTTCAAGAGAGGTGAAGTCAGACAGTAAAATTAACGAGTCACCAAAAATCCTTCCCCTAAATTTATGAGAACTTGGAAGAACAAATAGCTGTTAACCAAACCACTGCCAGCACTCAATGATGTAATTCATCGAAATGGCACATGCCCTGGAAAGGCACATTTTCTCCTTTTGTTTGAAAAGTCTGTTATGCTTGTCAATTTCCCAGAGTCCTCGCAACCCTCTCTGCCTCTAGTAAAAGATGCCTTGGCTTAGCCATTTCAAGAAAGGAGTGATTACAGATGAAGATTTTGGCCCCTGCCCTGCCACAGCACAGACTCTTCAACACAACACCCGATTCAACAGGCAAAGAAAGATTTGGTCAATTTCCCAGAGAAACTATGGCTCAACACAAGACCAAAAGCAAAAATGATAACGAGGCAGGTTCTCCAGCTACCCACCAGGTCCCCAGGCAATGAACGGATGACAGATGTTCTCAGATAACTATTTCTCTTCTGGCACCTTCTTCTTCTTATCCTTACCAGTAAAAGAACAGAGAAAAATGAAATAGAAAAAAAAATTTTTTTTTAATTTTTCTTTTTACCTCCACTGGCATAAAGTCACTTATGTTACAGCAAGGACATTAATTAGAATGGTTTGCCCTCCCAAATTCAGAGAAGATTTTAACTGCATTCTAATTTGTTCTTGGTAGTTGAACATGATGGTACCAAATTAATGTCTGTGTAAATAATAATAATCAATTGTGCCACCACTATGATAAACAAAGATTCATTGTAGAGGGGTTATTTAACAAGTCTCCTACGAATGTTGGTTTACTTAACACACATCTTTAGAATAAATGCCACACGTCTGGATCTGTGGATGTGGAGTCTGTGTGTTTCACAGGGATACTGTCTAATGAGAGACTGAAACACACATGACAATGGCTGCAGTAACCTGGAAGTCTTTTTTTTTAATTTTTTTTTTTAACGTTTATTTATTCTTGAGACAGAGAGAGACAAAGCATGAACTCAGGAGGGTCAGAGAGAGAGGGAGACACAGAATCTGAAACAGGCTCCAGGCTCTGAGCTGTCAGCACAGAGCCCGACGCGGGGCTCGAACTCACGGACTGCGAGATCATGACCTGAGCCGAAGTCAGACGTTCAACCGACTGAGCCACCCAGGTGCCCCAACCTGGAAGTCTTTTAGCAAAAGAATGCATCAAAGTGCTAAGAAAAGCTATAGGGGGAACATACCATCAGCCTGGACGTCAGAGGGGGGAAAGCCTTGGATATGGTGAGTGTGGATTATTCCAAAGAGAAGCCTGGAAGTAAAAAGGACAGTGATGGAATGAATAAGAGCTTAATTAAGTGTTCATTAAGGAAGAAGGAAGATTTTTTTAAGGAGGAGGAAGTATACAAAGAGAGCGTAGAGGAAAGACTAAAAACAAATACAGTGTTTACAACTGATAGAGCAAGATGAGACAAGAATATACACAACTCAACAAGTATTTATTGAATGCCACCTTGTGCCAGCATTGGACTAGATGGAGACAAAGATGATTAACAAAGACTTGCTTCTAAGCTTCCAGAAGCTCACAGTCCAGTGAGGTAATTAATGAAAAATGCAATTTGATAGACAGTATTAAGATATGGGAAGTATAAGGTACTGTTAGGTACATGCAAGGCATATCTAAGTCCTATTTGGGGAACTGGGGCTTCCTGAAAGAAGTGATATGTTCATGGAATCAAGAGCAGAAGTAGAAGAAAGAAACAGATGAATAAAAATATGAAAGGTGGAGGATGGTAGAAAGGAAGTTGTATTAGAAAAATAGGATTTTGGGGCACCTGGGTGGCTCAGTCGGTTAAGCCTCCGACTTCAGCTCAGGTCACGATCTCACGGTCCGTGAGTTCGAGCCCCGCGTCGGGCTCTGGGCTGATGGCTCAGAGCCTGGAGCCTGCTTCCGGTTCTGTGTCTCCCTCTCTCTCTGCCCCTCCCCCGTTCATGCTCTGTCTCACTCTGTCTCAAAAAAAAAAAAAAAAAAGTTAAAAAAAAATTTTAAAGAAAAATAGGATTTTATAGTTGACAACAAGTGGCATTATGACTAGGACCTCTGAAGTATTAAACAGTAAAATTCTGGATGACCTCTAGGAATTGTTTCTAAGAAAGGACTAAAAGTGAGAATTAATTAGGACACAGCATAACACTCACCAGCTTTGGTGCAGCACAAAGATAGGATATAACAAAGAGAGGGCGCCTGGGTGGATCAGTCTGTTAATCATGTGACTCTTGATTTCGGCTCAGGTCATGATCTCACAGTCATGGCATCGAGTCCCGCGTCAGGCTCTGAGCTGGTAAACTCGGAACTTGCTTGGGACTCTCTCTCTCTCCCTCTCTCTGCCCCTCCCTCGCTTGCACTGTCTCTCTAAATAAATAAACATTAAAAAAAAAAAAAAAAAAAGAATATAACCAGGAGAGCCTGGAGCTGAAAATGCAGCAGGGAAGTAGACCCAACAAAGAAACCAGAGGGCACAACACTAAAATGGGTGACCACATATGGGGACAGAGCTGGAATGTCCAGGGTTTCCCCTTGCCAGGCAGGTATTCTCCCCTTTTCCCTAGAGTTTTGGTCTCTAAGCAATCACGTCTGTGTTTTTATCTCTATACTCACTTGTAAGCCACAGTCTGAAAAGGCACTTCTTGAAAGGCAAAGATTGGAAGAAAAAATACTGAGGCTCCTAAGAGCTCCTGTCTAGCTGCCAAAGCACTGTTTTAGTCAAATGTCAAATGAAAAAGGAGAAACAGAATGATGATTTTTTTTGAATTGCTTCCAAGGAAAAGTAACCTCTAGTGAAACACTGGGCCCACTTTGCTGGAAATCCTGGCATGTCGACAACAGAAATGGAAGCAGAAAATTGCATCTTCCAGAAAGCATGGTTATCAAATAGGAAAAACCGCAAGAAGTGATGTGCTTTCAGGTTCCTGTGGCTCAGGAGCCATTTCATTCTTTTCTACTTCTTCCTGCTGAAAATGAAATTATTTTAAACATAATTTCCCCTTACAGGGGGCTTTTGGAAGTGATTAAAGGCCCAATCCCTTGTTTTTGAGTAAAACTAATTTATTAGATTCCAAATTTACTGAAGTAAAAAAGGAGGCAATGAAAATAAATAAAAATATATTCCAAAACTTTAAAATGAAAGAGATTTCAGGATGTAGTTAAGTGACGGTTCCTCCTGATGAAACACAAAATTGCACCCCAGCCAGATTAGCTACTGTAAATATTCAAGGATTCAAAGTTCTAAGTGTTCAGCGATTCTAGGGATCCCTGTGGCCCAGAGGTAAATGTTAGGGGCAAATAGGGGAAGAGAGAAAAGACAAGATGGAGTTGGGAAGCTCTCCCAAAGTGTGAAGAGCCTTACCATTCTACTCAAAAGTTACAGCAGCCAACAGGCCTTCCTGTGGGTTAATCACCATCATAACCTCTTCCTTAGAAACTTTTTTCTTTTCTTTCTGATTTTTGGCTATTTATTCTTTCTTTTTCCCCAACTTATTGAGCTATAACTGACAAATCTTATATCTATTTCAGGTATACAAAATGGTGATTTGATAGATGCATATATTATTAAATGATTAGCACAATCAGGACAATTAACACATCCATCACCTCACATAGTAACCATGTTTTACGTGAGAACACTTAAGATCTAACCTCTTAGTGGATCTCAAGCACACAGGACAGTATTATTAACTATAATCCCCATGCTGTACAATAGATCCCTTCCTCAGAAATTTTCCCTCCAAGGGGAACCTGGGTGGCTTAGTCAGTTGAGCGTCTGACTCTTGATTTCGGCTCAGCTCATGATTCCAGGGTCGGGCTCTGCACTGAGTTGGGCTCTGCACTGAGCACAGAGCCTGCTTAAGATTCTCTCTCTCTCTCTCTCTCTCTCTCTCCCACTGCCCCTCTTCCCCACTCACTCCCTCTGTCTAAAAAATAATAATGATAATAAAAATAAAATAGAATTTCTAACTAAGCTGAAGGCAGATTTTCTGTAAGTCTTTACTCTCATTCACCAATCACATTTGTTAGACATTATTTCTCCTGTTTCCTTATGCATGTTGGAGTTACAAGTCAAATAGACTTTGCTTCCAGTGAGACTGCTTATTCTTCTGTGAACAAAGGAATGGAGCCTTCATCTGTGACTCTTACACTCATGAACCAAAAGCCAAGTCCAAGTGATACCTTGTCACCACCTCTTTGTGACAGATCCTTCTTGTTTTCTCACCCTGCTCCTGCTCACTGATCATGCTGCTGTCTCCTTCCTGACACATCTTCTCATCCTGTCCTTTTTTTTTTTTTTTCCACACCTACTCTTAGAACTTAGCCCTGGTACCTACAGCACCTTGGCTAGGCGTCAGGCACACTGTCAAAGACGTGGCTCAGACCCACCTAACTGTTCCACCGAACTCAGACCACTCACCCTAGGTGGACGCTCCGACCAAACTGAACCGCGTGGAGGTAACCCCCAGCTTCCCCAGCTCTACAAGAGGCACGCACAACACACGTCACCACGGGGCTCGCATGTCAGTGAAGAAAACGAATGTGTTTTGGAGCCTATTTTGTGGACCAGAATCCCTCATGGATACTAATAAAATGCTGACTGAGCTCTGGGTACATGATCTAGTATAGGGCTAGGCACATAACAGAAACTCGTTAAGTATTTGTGGAATAGACAGAATATCGGTTTCATTTAAAAAGTAAAGTTGTAGGTCTATATCAGGAAATAACCTGTAACGTTATCTTACTAGAAGTACCAAAACCAAAACAAACGCAAAAATCCCAGAAAATTCGAGATCGTCTTTCCCAAGACAACAGTGCTTTTCCCTCCCGTAGTCACAGAATGACAGACAAGCCTGTGTGAGGCCGGGCACCTCTGTGCCAGAAACAGAGCCACGGAACCCTGATGAAGGTTATTTCCTTTGTAACGTTCAGATTGGTGGGAGAAGGGAGGAGCATCGAAAGGGAAACTGGAGGGGCCCAGATGCACCAGTGAGCCTCATCACGGCAGTTTCCTTTGTGAACTGGACTAGGGGGCCCCTAATTCCCATCTCCACTCGGCTCCTGAGTCAACAATTCAGTTCTAACGAGCTTCTGTCTTCCCGACTTAAAAAGGGTTTGGCTGAAACCTTGGTGACTTTAAGGACTCAGATAACAAAGTAGGCTAGATCAAGTTTGCACAGCCTCTTTCCTTATTAAAAAAATGGTTCTGGGATGGTTTTTCCAATTAAAAAGCCTTTGTTACGGGGCTCCGTCAATGTCGTGCGATAATGCCTTAATTCTGAAATGCTATTAAATGTGAGTGACCACGAGGAAAAGGCTCTATAATCTAAGCATGATTGAAAGCTACATTAATGCAGCCAATTCTGTGAAGACTAGGGTCAAATCTCTTTCTATATACCTTTTATTGCGGGTTACAGAATCAGTCTCCCCCACACACACACACCCGCCCCCGCTGCCGCTGCCCAGGATTCACTCACTGAAATCCCTGCACATTCATCTCACCTGGCCCTCAGAGGGAAGACAGAATGGCATCAATCAATATTCATCAGGTAGGGCACAGCTCTGGAGGCAAACAACAACTGGGAAAATGATGTTGGCAAAGGATCCAGAAGATGCCGCTAGATGCCAAGCAGTCCTGGTAGAAAACACCTGGGAGTACCCTGGTTCGATCTTGGCAGACCCACTGTTGCGTGAGCTCATCTGACTCTGCCTCCTGCTGCTCCCTCTACAAACTGACATTCACGAACCTCCAGGCCACAGAACAAAATGTATCTTCCGTCTCTCTCTGCCTCAACTCCTGCCAGCCCCCTAAAGGTGTTCACCGCTCGGCTAGATTGCCCACCTGGTTCCAGAATGCCCTCCTTACTGCGGACCTTTACCTCCAGTTCACCTTAGCATGGCAGCCTCCTGAATGTTTAACGCCCAAGTACCCCCAAATCCCGAATTGCAAACTTAGAAATCTTGCTTCCTACCCTTTCACTTCGCCCAGCCACCTCTTTGACCCTGGGGAATCTGACAGTATCTTACAATCGTTTACATTCAGCCTGTCGAGCCAACATGCTCACATGGCTATCCTCTCAGCAAGGTGCATCTGGGGACACCTAGGCCCCACTGGAATGTGACTTCACAACCTAGCAATGCCTGCACAAACCCCCTGGCCTTAGTGCGCTGGTAGCCTGCCTGGGCTTGGCATCGTCTCTTAGCTCAGTTCCTCCCATGTTCTCAGTCCCAGCATCCAGCTCCCTTCCCTCCAGATGTGCAGTGCTCTCCCGGGCCCTCCGCCTTTGTCCAATTCACTCACTGTCTAGCCTACACTGCAGAGTCAGTCTCATCAGTTATAATCTCACTGCAGCAACGACTACATTCTCAGCTAGCTCTTGATTTATGCTGCCCCCCAACCCAGTCTCCAGTCCTCTGCCCACCCAGGCATCTGAGGATTCTGCTGCGTGGAAGTCTTTTCAGTGACCCTCTTTCAGCTCCCTTACTGGTGCCCACAGCAGTGTTTTCCTAAGTTTGCCATCTTTTCTACACCCAGAGCCATTCGTTCTCGACAGCCTTGTCTATCTCCACCACGAGATGAGGGCATCCGGTAAGGACTCTTCCGGTCACTCGTCCCTTGGTTTTCCTCCTCATCTCCTCCCCGCCAAGGCTCAGAAGTTGGCACCCCAACTCCCACAACCAACTCCTCCACTTGTGCTCTCGTACCCCAAACCTGCCATGTAAGTGCTGTGTGGCCTTTAGGAGCTGCTTAACCTCTCTGTGACTCAGTTTCCTCATCTGTGTAATATAGAGCAGAGCGTCCCCCTCACAGATCCATGATGAAGTCTGGCGGGACCACAGATGAAGCACTTACAACAGTGACAACCTACACGGGAGCGTCTTCCTTTACTGCCCCTCTTCCTTCTCTTCGATGTACAGAGTCAGCCCTGTAACCTCAAGCAATTGCTTTCTTTCCTCAGCACCAAGCTCGCTGACTCACCACCACCTCTTCCTTGCCCCCGCTCACTTGCTGGCTCCCTGCTGTCTGGCTTGGGCTTGGCAACTCTAGAGAATCCACTCTCAGCGAGGTCACTGCTGATTTCTTTTTTTTTATTATTATAATTTTTTTTAACATTTATTTATTATTGAGAGACAGAGAGACACTGAGCATGAGCAGGGAAGAGGCAGAGAGAAGGGGGGGGGGGGGACACAGAATCCAAAGCAGGCTCCAGGCTCTGAGCCGTCAGCACAGAGCCTGATGCAGGGCTCCAACTCACAAACTGTGAGATCATGACCTGAGCTGAAGTAGGACGCTTAACCGACGGAGCCACCCAGGTGCCCCATCACTGCTGATTTCTAATGGCAAATCCACCGCCCCAGTTTTCAGTCCCCTCTGCCTTCTACCTTGTGACACCATCTCTTCCCCAGAACTCTTCCCTTGCCTCTGCCGGCTCTTCAGCTTCCATGACTAGTCCCTGCTGGTCTCTGACCCGGGGCCCCTCTGCCTGTCCCCTAAATTTGAGGGCTGGCTCCGCCCTTGGCTTTCTCGTCCTCCCTCAAGGATGAGCTCATCTGTTCCCACAACTTAGACAATGTCTGATATACAATGGTTCCTCATTCATTCCTCACCCGCCCTCTTTTCTGGGCTCCATCGGCCTGCTGTCTCCACCTGTTTATCCCAAGGGAATCTCAAACATGTCCAAACTGAGGTTGCTGCCATCCTCAAACCTGCTTCTTCCCCTAAATTTAAATTTTTTTAAATGTTTATTTATTTTTGAGACAGACAGAGACAGAGAGACAGAGCGTGAGCAAGAAGGGGCTGAGAGAGAGGGAGACAGAGAATCCAAAGCAGGCTCCAGACTCTGAGCTATAGGCACAGAGCCCGCTGCAGGGCCCGAACCCACAAATCGCAAGACCATGACCTGAGCTGAAGTCAGACGCTTAACTGACTTGAGCCACCCAGGTGCCCCTCTCCTGGATTTCTTATATCGGCAGCTAATGACATCATTATCAAGCCAGCTCCCCACTTTAAACCTTTGGCAGTGTGCTGGGCAAAGGGCACAGTTCTGGTAAACCCATTTGAGTGGGTGCCTGGGACCATACTGGTAAAGAGAAATGGGCTAACTCTGTATTCATGGGCATGGGTTCCAAGTGTAAGGATCATTAGTCAGAAATGGGATAGGGCCACAAATAAAACCTAAGGGGTATATGTCAAAGCAAGAGCTTAACAAAGACCTAGTTAGCTCAAGGTATTGGTTTGGGGGGAGGGTCAAGTTTGGGGCCAGGAGCCAGAGAGATGAGACAAAGGAAGGAAGGGCCCAGATGGGAGCCCATCCCAATTCTTATAAAGTGCTGTGTGACCCCCAGTGGCCTGAGATCATTCATCTCCTCTCTACTTCTCACTTCCACTCTACTAACCACTCAGTTCCCAAACTCCTCTGGGTTCCCCTGGTCTGCTTTCCCAACCCAGGACTTCTCTGTTTCTCATCTCAGCAACCACAACCATCCACAAGCTGTTCCTGCCCTTGGGTCTCCTCCCTCTCATTGTCCCATCTCTTAAACCATGATTGTGATCATACCATTTCTCAGCCTTAAAACCCTCAATGGCTCCCAACTGCTATTAGGAACAGCACAAACTTTTTCGGCCTTCACAATCTAGCCCCGACCTGCCTTTCCAGCTTCCAGCTGGCATCGCTACATCTATGACAAATGACAGGTACTCTATGTTGCCCTGGAACAAGCCACATTCTGACCCCTTCACCCACCACACAGGTTTATTTCTTCTGTCTGGGACACCCTCCTCTGGCCAACTCCAACACTTCTCTTTAATGTGTACTTGCAACTGTTTCATGGGCGCGAGGCTTTCTCCTCAGGCAGAGAGCTAATCCTCTCTCCATCCATGAGTTTTTAATATTTGTTTATGCACACATGGGCCCTACACACAATGGGCCCCTCAAGGGCCGGGCCCTTGTCTTCTCCATCCAGGGGGTGCTATTAGGGTGTTTAGCAGAGAAGAATAATGAAAATAGTCATTTAGTGAGCGCTAAACCTTTTACACACACCATCTCATTACTCCTCACAAGAACATTCTGAAACACTCCGGCAACTCCTTCCAAGAGATTCTCAGATTCCTGTATGGAGTGTGCCATCTCCGCCCTCTGCTGCCCCTCTCCCAGAAACCAGGTTTCTTCATCATCTGAAGCCTCTGATTTTCCTGGCGACTGCAAGCTAGTTACTCCTTCACAGACTGGTTAAGGGTACAAACTTTGCTTACAAAGTATCTCCTCAGAATTCCACCAATGAGAAGCTTACTAGTTTGAAACAGATACTCTCAGAGGAAAATATAAAAGATCAAAACTAATTAAGAAGTAAAAAAAAAAACCCGGGGGGGTTGTCTGGGTGGCTCAGTCGGTTAAGCTCATGACCTGACTTCGGCTCAGGTCATGATCTCGGGGTTCACGAGTTTGAGCCTTGCATCGGGCTCTCTAGTGTCAGCACACAGCCCGTTTTGGATCCTCTATCTCCCTCTCTCTGCCCCTTACACACTCATTCTCTCAAAAATAAATAAATACTAAAAATAAATAAATACACTTAAAAAAAGAAGTAAAAAACTTGAATCTAACAATAATCACATAATATCTACACATTGTTATTGTCAAATCACCACTTGCCCAAAAAGGCACTGGGCTCAGGCAGGTTCATAGGCAACTTCTTTCAAAGTTCTAAGGAACACATATTATCATCTATTTAAACTATTCCAGACCCCGGAAAAAGGATTGTGAGTGATTTTTACTTTCTTCTTTCTTCTATGTTTTCAGAAACCCCACGTAGCGCATGTGTTATTTTAATAATTATAAAGAAACACTAAACACATTGGATTAAAGACATTTTTAATAAGGAAATTATTATGAATTTGTACAAAGTTTTATCTATACACAAATGAGATTTTTAAAAAATGAGCTTTTATATATACTATACGAGCAAAAATCAGAAAAGGGAATGTGTAACCGTGTATTCGCCTAATCACTTTTTGTTTGCATACCTACAGCATGCCAGGAAGACAATGGGGATACCATGGTAAGGTAAAGCCACACCAGAACCCATCCTCATGGAGTTTACACTCTTGTGAGGAGACAAATATCAAATACTGCCAAAACATACATATCATAAACTCTGAGAAATGGTATGAAATAAATATAGAGGTCACAAGGAAAGTACATACAATGGATACTGGGAAAGGGGCCTTATCTGGGGGTCAGGAATGATGGAGCATCAAGTAACTGTTTAATGATGTCTTGGGGCGACTGGGTGGCTCAGCCAGTTAAGCGTCTGACTTCGGCTCAGGACATGATCTTACAGCTCGTGAGTACAAGCTCCGCATCAGGCTCTGTGCTGACAGCTCGGAGCCTGGAGCCTGCTTCAGATTTTGTGTCTCCCTCTCTCTCTCTGCCCCTCCCCCACTCATGCTTTGTCTCTGTCTCTGTCTCTCTCAAAAACAAACATTAAAAAAAATTTTTTAATTAAAAAAAAACCGCAAAAAACTGATGTCTTGATGAATAGTAAATGCCATAGGAGAATACTCATGAGACAGTGTGTGACAACTATAAAACAGTATGCATAGTTTACTCCCACTTACGTATAAAAAAATAAATATACACAGAAGAAAGGGCTGGAAGGCTATACGAATACGGTGAATTGTAAAATGTTAGCAGTGGGGAGATTTATGATTCCTGTTTTCTTGTACTTCTGTCCTTCCCAAATTTTCTACAAGATCTTGTACTGATTGTGCCATATTCTTCATGAAAGCTTCATTTGACTTCATTCTTTTTTTAATCGTGGTAAAATACACACACCATAAAATTTCAACCTGCTTTAAGAGTACAGTTCTGTGCCATTAAGTACGCTCACATTATTCTGCAATCGTCACCCCCATCTATCTCCAGAACTTTTTCACATTCCCAAAATGAATGAAGCTCGGTACCTATTAAACATTAACACGCCAATCCCTTTCCCCCAGCCTCTGGCAACCACCAAGCCTCATTTGATTTTAAAACACCAACACTCAAAACACCAAGCCTCGTTCACCCCTGAAGTATAAATTACTGTCATCTGCCAAACTGCCTGCGCTAGAAAACACTGCCCTAGTAAGGCAGGCGAGCGGTAGAGTTTTACAGCGCTGGGAGACAGACAGGTCTAGGGGGCAATTGTGGACAACCAGAGGATGGCATGTGGGGGTGTAACAGGGAGAGGAGATTCTATTTTTTTTTAATTTATTTTTTAACATTTATTTATTTTTGAGACAGAGAGAGAGTATGAACAGGGGAGGGTCAGAGAAAGAGGGAGACACGGAATCTGAAACAGGCTCCAGGCTCTGAGCTGTCAGCACAGAGCCCGACGCGGGGCTCGAACCCACGGACCGCGAGATCATGACCTGAGCTGAAGTCGGACGCTCAACCGACTGAGCCACCCAGGCGCCCCGGGAGAGGAGATTCTAAAACAGATATGGGAAGGCAAAGTAACTGCTTGCTTTGAAGTCTGGCCCGGGACCCCAGGAGCAGCCAGTATTTCCAGGTGCGAGGACCAGCGGACCATAAACCTCTGCTTCTTTCAGTTCAATGTCACTGCCTCTGGCTAAGAGGCACATGTACACACAAAAGAAGGCAGCAGGAAGGAAGGATGGTAAGGAAGAGATAGACACTTAAACATCAACAAATCAGGTCACCCAGAAACCAAATGCAGGAATTTCTTTCACAATACTCTTGACAGCTGCCCATGCAGCACCTGCCTGAACACATCCAACGACAGGGGTACATCGGAGCCCTGACATTCCGGAGAGGAACATCCAGACAGCTCCATAAATCCCCCAACCCATAAATACAGAAAGGGTTATAGAGGCTTCTGGCTTTTTCCTTTTCTTTTTTTTTTTTTTTTTTAAATGTCTCACCTCCCACTGCAAGTTAACCCCCTTTTCAACCTTCTCCAAAACTCTATCTCACTGGAAAAAAATGCTGTCCTGGCTCAGGCAACCACTAAAACTTTCATGAACTTCCTTGTTTCCCTATGAAGTATCCGGTGGACTTATTCCCAGCACAGCAAAATTCATCATTCTAGTCTTTAATTTATCCAAAACTCCTTTTTTTCTGGCTAAGACCTATCCTTTCTTTGGACATCTTTGCTTTTTCCTCCCTAATGTCATTAATGCTAGCAAGCTGATTTTCTTTTCAGAAGAGCCATTTTCCTCATGAAGCAAGTTTTAATTAGTTAAGATTTACAACCAAGCTACAATTCAAATCCAGGTCTTAGTAAAATTACAAAATTACTGGGGTGCCTGGGTGGCCCAGTCAGTTAAGTGTACGACTCTTGATCTTGGCTCAGGGAATGATTTCGCAGTTCCTGGGTTCGTGCCCCGAGTCAGGCTCCTTGCTGATGGCATGGAGCCTGCTTGGGATTCTGTCTCTCCCTCTCTCTTCCTCTCCCCTACTCTCTCTCTCTCTCCCTCTCATTCTCAAGATAAATAAATAAGCTTAAAAAAAAATTACAAATTACTATCTGTCAGAAACCTTTAGGATGGTCTGAAGTGCTCAAAAAATCGGGACTGTGTTAAATCTGGAAATTCTAGAGTCGCTGGGGTGGCTCAGTTGGTTGAGCATCTGACTTCGGCTCACATCATGATCTCGAAGTTCATGAGTTTGAGCCCCACGTCAGGCTCTGTGCTGACAGCTCAGAGCCTAGAGCCTGTTTTGGATTCTGTGTCTCCCTCTCTCTCTGCCCCTCCCCAACTCACACACTGTCTCTCTCTCTCTCTCTCAAAAATAAACATTAAAAAAAAAAGATTTTCTTAATCTGGAAATTCTAAGTATTTACTGTTTATGTGGCTTCCCCCCACCTCCTTTGTTCTTTTAATAGCAGCACCCCCATGTTTTTGGGAACATGGTTCTAGGTAATGAGAAGTTCTGTTCTTAAATGTGATTGCCCATCTTCCCACCGGAGGCAGCCAGAAAACTGTTCACCTGGAAGGGGAATGAGTGATCTGATGGAGGGCTAGGAAGAGTACTGGAATAGGAGATAAAAACAAGCAAAAGATGGCAGGGGGGGGGAGGGGTTGGGGGGCTGATCTGGCTGAAGGACAGGGGTACTTCCATCAGAAGACACTGGGCTCTTGGGGGCAGAGAACAGAGAGAAAAAGGACACGGGCTACATGGAAAACAGGTGAAGCAAATTTCAAAATAGCGCCTGGAGATTGGCCTGGACAACCCTCACCAGCTGTCCTTCAGTCACTCAAGTCTGCATGTAATGTTCCTTCAATGACCTAGAATCTTAGCAGCCAGAGAAGCTTGTACCAACAAAGCCATCTCCTCTGAGAAGCTGGGCTGCTGGTAATTAAAAAAGAGAGGCAAGATGGGGCACCCGGGTGGCTCGGTCGGTTAAGCGTCCGACTTCGGCTCAGGTTATGATCTCACGGTTTGTGATTCGAGCCCCGCATCAGGCTCTGTGTCATCAGTGCAGAGCCTGCTTCAGATCCTGTGTCCCACTCTCTCTCTGCCCCTCCCTCCTTTCAAAAATAAATGAAAACATTAAAAAAAAAAAACTTAAAAAAAATTAAAAAGAGAGGCAAGGATAAATATCATAGATAAGGAAAACCACAGTTGTAAGCTTGAAGCAGACCTCAGCCAAAACTGGAGGAATTATGTCACAGGACTGGCATAAGGAAGCCAGGAGGGTGGAGATGAAGGTGTTGCAAATAAAGTGCTGTGGAAATGTGCTGTCAACCTGTTGATGAGCACAGACGTTCAGGAAGTGGGATTATAAAGGCTCAGCACCACTTCTTTAAAAAGTGACATCTAACTTCGTATTTTACTTCAAAATAATGGCAGTTTGGGGAAAGGTGGTACACCTGGCATGTCTGACTTCATGAGAAAAGCATTCGATGAGCTTTTTTTCCGTGGCATCCTGGCAGACACGACGGGGACCCAAAGGTCAGATAAGGCCAACTGGTAAGTGGCCAAACCAGCATGCCCTCAAAGTGCAGATTATTGGATGAACATTAACCTAGAGGGAAGTTTCTCACTGTGTCCTAAAGGACTCCAATCTGGCTGTGTTCAGCTCAACGTTATTCGGGGGGGTTTTTTTCTGAGGTGGGGAATGCGAGTGGGGGAGGGACAGAGAGAAGGGAACAGAGGATCCAAAGCGGAATCTGCACTGACAGGCTGACAGCAGTGAGCCCGACATGGGGCTCGAACTCATGAACCAAGAGATCATGGCCTGAGCCAACCCAACTGAGCCACCCAGGTGACCCAGCTCAACATTATTCTTGAAAAAAAAGTATCAGGGAATATCATGAACGCATACAGATATCACAAAACCAGAAGACAATAAATAGTATTGTCAGCTGTGTAAACGTGATACCCAGAATCATTTTTAAGAACTGCTTCCAATTTACATTTAATCCCCATACAGTAAAGCAGAGGCCTTAAATTGGTGAACTGCATACGTGCTTTATTTGGCTTGCTCAGTGTTGTGTTTTTAACTTTATTTATTTTGAGAGCCCGAGCACGTGGGCCTGTGCAGGTAGGGGAGGGATAGAGAGAGAGAATCCCAGGCAGGCTCCGCACTATCAGCTCAGAGCCCAAAGCAGGGCTCGATCTCACGAACTGTGAGACCTGAGCTGAAATTAAGAGCAAGATTTAACCAACTGAGCCACCCAGGCCCCCTGGCTTGTTCTACGTTAAGAAAAAATTTAAACTAATAGCATGTAACAATTAGCTGGTTTCACTTTAAAATCCATATTTTAAGCTTGGAGAAACAGAACACCTCATTCCTGCAAAGGCAACATCAGCTGGAGGTGAGTGTGGCCTTGACCCCTGCATGGGCTTCCATTTGGGGCACTTGGCCCCCACCAGCATTTGAGTTAGTGACTCCTGCAGTAAAATGCTGGTTTAGATTATTAAATGTGATCGTATACACAGTTTTCGATTATGCATTAAATTCTGATCTCCTCTCACTTTTAGCCTTTGTGGATTTTGCTCCTGCAGCAAGATCCAACATCTGATCACAACTTTATAATGAGAACCTGTATATATAGAATATGCCAAATTTTTCAATGTGTCTTCTTTTCCTTTGGTTTATTAAATCTTCCCAATATTCCAGGAAGTCTGGCTTTATTGTTTGTATTATAAGGCAGTTTATCTAGCTAACAGGGGCCAAAGGCAAGATTTCACAACTCAGGGTTTAGGTTAAATCTTAATCTACCACTTCCCACCATACCACACACCCCTCAACCCCTAGAGACAGCCTTGATTCTGACCCAACCAGAGGAGACTTAAGTCCAGATTGCAAAGCCCCTGGGCTGTTCTGGAAAAAGGACAGCATTTGGAATCCTTGCTTTATTTCCGTGTTTAATCTTCTAAAAAAAAGTTTATAGTAGTGCTTAATCCAAAGACAGCTGACTTTCATTTACACTTAACCTGTGTTGAACTCATACATTAAATTTTAAATCTCTGCTCTCGAAAATGTATTTTGCTCTTTAAGATCTCCTTGGTAACACTAGTAATTGGTATCTGGCCTACAAAAAGACCCCCAAAAAACAAAACAAAAAAAGCAAACAAAAAGACTTTGGACCCTATTAGAATAATAGAATTTGAATTAGACAGACTACTTCTAGTCTAATTCTAATTCTAATTCTAACTAGAATTAGAATAAAATCCCATTGGAAATCCAACTCATGAAAGTTCCAGGATGAGAGAGCTGTGTAGCAGCTCAGAGAACAGCCTGTCCAGAATGGAGGAAGACTGGAAAACCCCAGAAAAGGGGGATTCTCCAAGGTAAAGGGGGTACTCAATAGAATGCCTGACTGAATCGAGTTTTGGGGGAAAAATTGAGGACATAAGTCAAATAATACAAGGGGGGTGGAAAGCCCATTAGAAACTTCAGGAAAAATACGGGGCGCCTGGGTGGCTCAGTCGGTTAAGTGTCTGACTTCTGCTCAGGTCATGATCGCACCACTTGTGAGTTTGAGCCCCGTGTCGGGCTCTGTGCTGACAGCTCGGAGCCTGGAGCCTGCTTCGGATTCTGTGTCTCCCTCTCTCTCTGCCCCTCCCCCACTGGTGCTCTGTCTCTCAGAAATAAATAAACGTTAAAAAAATTTTTTAAAAATTAAAAAAAAGAAAATTCAGTAAAAATTTTAAAAAGCTGTACAAGAAATATAATCGTAATACACTGCTTGAATTTGCCCTGAACAATATTTACAGATGTTCAATTACACACAATGTAGGAATCACAAGTATAGAACAGAATGTAAGTGTCAACAACTTTGACAGAGCAAAAATTAAAGAACAGAAAATAGGACAGAGAGGGGAAAAGAACTGAAGGGCAAAGTAGAAAGATACCAACATTCTCAAATCATAAAGTCTTTATCGAAGGACGAGGATTAAAGGCATAACTGCGTTATTTAAAGCTAAAAATGGAATCAAGAGAACCAGGAAGGTAAGGTTTAGTTTAAGGGAGTTAAATAGTCATCCATCCTAACAGAAAAGTAACAGATAATGTGGGATTTGTTGGATTGACAGAGAAATAGCAGGAACATATATTATTTAGAGATACACACATAATCACCAGAGTTTTTTTTTAAAAAAAGCCATTACAGTTAAAAGTGGTAGCTTTTGGGGCGCCTGGGTGGCTCAGTCGGTTGAGCGACCGACTTCGGCTCGGGTCATGATCTCACAGTCTGTGAGTTCGAGCCCCGCGTCGGGCTCTGGGCTGACAGTTCAGAGCCCAGGGCCTGTTTCGGATTCTGTGTCTCCCTCTCTCTCTGACCCTCCCCGTTCATGCTCTGTCTCTCTCTGTCTCAAAAATAAATAAACGTTAAAAAAAAAAAATTAAAACAAAAATGGTAGCTTTGGGGAACAGAAAGAGAGGAAGATCACTTTTTATTATAAGCCTATGTGTACTATTTATGTTTAGCCATAAGCATGCATATATATATATTTTTTTTTCACATATTGGGAGACTGCAGTGGTAACTATACATGTAAAGTATGTAATAGGACAGCAGTGCCGTTATGACTGCAATCAGTGTGACCCCCCTGGGAGCCAGAAGAGACCTGTGTGAGGCTTTCTTCTCTGACCCACACATTTGCACAAGGAACACCTGCTCTGGTCCCGCAATGACATGTCACACCCATCTGACAGGAGTTCACCCACTCTCAACCCTGCGTCCTCACGACCGCACTGAGTGATTTAGATCCAGTCCTCTCTGAAAGCCTTTATCTATGTGTCATTCATGAACTGAGCCTTGAATGCAGCATGTTGTCTCCCAGCTATTCCATAGGTGAGTTGAGTGAATTAAATAATAAGGAATCAACTACCTGAACGTGGGCAGTTGGGGAGCATCAGAGGTTGGAAGATCCAATTACCAGGACACACGCGGACTCTCTGGTGAGGACTGGGAAACACGGGGTGATCTGCTCTGGCACAGAAGAGGGGAGATGGCCCCCAACATCCAGATCCAGGTGAGTTTGTTACTCACCAGGTGTTCTCTGGGCCCTTAATCTGAACAGACAGATGTGAAGGGTCCACCCTGGCTTCAGTGGGTATGTAGACCTGGATGGGGACTGGCAGACATCATTGCTCACAAAGAAGGAAACAGAACAGGTGTGCATATGTTTATGTGAGTGCAGGCGGGTTGCCAGGGGATGCTCATCCCCAGGAAAGAAAGAAATAGGCATGTGGAGCTACAAGGAATCTGTGACATTGTAGACATGATCAACGACAATGGTGGCTGGGCACCGGGTCATCTTACAAGGCTAACAGGAAAACCTAACAGAAAAACAATTATACATAAATACAAAAAGAAAGGGCAAACAGTTAGCTGAGATGCTACCAGGAATGAACACGCCAAGAGGAATCACCAGTCATGACCAAAGGAAGAGTTAAAGGCACAGGTGGGTTTCACGTTGGGGAGATGGGGAAGTTCCCTCGGATGGTTTATTTTCCTCCGTACAGAGCTCGGAGGATAAACTCAGAGAGTGTGAACTCAAAGCCAAGGAGGCCCCACGTTTGAGGACAACGGAGCATCTGTATTATCATACATTATTTAACTTTTAAAATAATTTTAATCCATTTGGAAACCTAAGGAAAAAAACTAAGATGAAGGAAAGATCATTTGAAAAGTCTGTCTCCCTACCTGGCTACCAACCAATGTTGCATGGTTTTGTCTTGAGTAGTGGTTCTTCAAGTGGGATCCCTGGACCAGCAGCCACAGCATCAGTGGGATCACCTGAGAACTAATTAGAAATGGGAATTTGGGGGTTCCACCCCAGACCTACCTAGTCAGAAACTCTGGGGTAGGGCCCAGCAGTCTGTATTTCAGCAAGCCCTCCAGGTGATTCTGATGCAGATGCAGGTTTGAAAACCACAGGTTTTGGGCAAAACAAAATCCAATGGCAGTGTTTGGTGCTATCATCATCTCCTCAGCTAAACTGTTGACGATCCACTTAGGCCAGGTGAAAGCCAGAGCCCTTCTAAGAAAACAAGCATTTTAAAGCAATCTCTAGAGCTAGTTTCCCGAGTTAGGGCCAGAGAGAGGTGACCTTGCCCTGACTTCTGGTGGAAGCCAGCAGCAAGGACTTGTCTTGGGAAGAAGTTTCTGAGAGGTACCCATCGGCCACAGTTATCAATGGGCAGGCAGTGGACTGGGTGGCCCCTTGGCTGAGCAGCTGAGTGCACTGGGAGTGCCATGTGGCTGGCTTTGCATAAGTCATCTGCTATTATAAGGATGCAAGAGGCACTTCACTTCTGTTCTGGCTCCTGGCATTCTCAACAGAGCTCTCAGATATCCTTTGGCTATTTCTGACTTAAAATAGACCAAAGTGGGAGTGGGGAAGCAATATCTTGCATCCTATATACACTGTGATGATGGGCTCCAGGGTGTATGCTTTGCCAGCTTCTCACTTCTGCTTCTGTTAGGAGGGAGTCAGAGTTCCAGGAAGGTAGAGAACATTTCATGCCTGCCTCCATTTCCCTTTACAGAGCCCCTGACAGACACAGCAATCAGACAAAGCCTCAGAATCCTTAACATTCGCCTCACAAAGCTACTACCGATCAATCTGTATTGACGGGCAAGATGAAATTTATCATACCAGTTCAGGACACCGGAGTATTTTATCATCACAAAGCCCCAAACACAAGTCCCAAAGGATGGCACTGTTGCCCTAGGGTCTCTCGGTAGGAACAGGTGACTGTCATTAATGACTTAATTTTCTGCACATTTTCCTTTTTAGGGTAATGAATTTCATACATTGATTACCATTTATTGCCAGCAACATGAAACAGAACTCATTTTCATTTCTCCTAAACAGTCTTGCTAGAATTTATGTCCAGAGGTTGGTGGGCTGATCTGCATGCAGGCTTATCCATCCCTCTTTAAGGGAAATTAAAGAGGCGCCTGGGTGGCTCAGTTGGTTAAGCGGCTGACATCGGCTCAGGCCAAGATCTCATGGTTCATGAGTTCGAGCCCCACATTGAGCTCTGTACTGACAGTGCTTGGGATTCTCTCTCTCCCTCTCTCTCTTCCTCTCTCTCTGATCCTCCCCTACTTGCTCGCTCTCTCTCAAAATAAATAAACTTAAAAAAAAAAAAAAAAACAATCTTAAAATATAAGGGAAATAAACTTGAAAAGTTCCAAAAGCCAATTCAGAATGGGTCTAAGTCCCATCTGAACATAAACAGAGTGATCTAAATGTTCAGTTCTGTTCCCTTCCTTCAAAGCGCTTATAATACAATTTGGAAAGCAAAATGAAAAATACAAATCAAGGTAAGTAAGTGCCAAGTTGCTGATGGAAAAATAACACCAGAAGTTCCCAAAAGGAACTCAGAGAGTTGGAGGTTCCCAGAAAGTTGGAGAAGGCTTTCTGGAGGCCACAGTTGGATCTGGGCAGGCAGAGAGCAGAAGGGCAGACATTCCAGGCGGAGGGACAACCATCGCAGAGAGGAAAATGGGACAGAGCCTATGGCTCACCCCCAGGGAGCAGACAGGCCAGCCTGCCAGAGAGAGGCCTTGGGGCCAGAGAGCAGTGAACAAGGCTCAGGGGACAGAGCAGGTGGAACAGGTGAGAAGACAGCCCTAATGAGTGGTTGAATGAGAATGGTGTTTAAGACAGATTAGTCCTGGGGGCACCTGGGTGGCTCAGTGGGTTGTGCGTCCAACTTCAGCTCAGGTCATTATCTCACAGTTTGTGAGTTTGAGCCCCGAATCAGGCTTGCTGCTGTCACCACAGAGCCCACTTCAGATCCTCTGTCTCCTCTCTCTCTCTACCCCCCCCCCCCCACCAAATGCACTCTCTCTCAAAAATAAACATAAAAAAAAAAAAGATTATGGGTGGGGGAGGATGGGCTAAATGGGCAAGGGGCATTAAGGAGGACACTTGTTGGGGTGAGCACTGGGTGTTACATGTAGGGGATGAATCACTGAATTCTACTCCTGAAATCATTATTGCACTATATGCTAACTAACTTGGATGTAAATTAAAAAAAAAAAAAAAAAAAAGATTAGTGCCACTGAACTGAAACTGAAACTTGGGGAGGTACAAGGGAAGATCTATGGGTCTATGTCCTTTCTTAGTTCTCTTCTGGGAACAAGGACACTGAGTGGCCTATTGTCTCTCCCAGCCTGCCATCTGCAAGATAAGGAATTCAGACCAGCCTCCCTCACTTCCTCCGACTGCTTCTCCCCCACCACTCCCACCTCATCAATCCTAACCCTGTCTTGCCACTGCATCCACCACCATTAAATGCCCTGAAACTCTTCTAGGTTACCTGAGGGCTGGGAAATCATGGAGGGGATCTAATATGACACATTTGTAATTAGTTAATCACAGAGGCAGTGGGGTATAATGGTGAAGGGCTTGGGCTTGGAGTCATCCTGCCTGGATCTGAATCCAGATTTTTCACTTACCAATCTATGATTTTATGAAAGTTACCTAACCTCCCTATGCCTCAGTTTCTCCATCTATAAAATGGGGCTAATGACAACACTTACTTCATAGGGTTGTTATGGAGACTAAATTGACACACGTAAAAAATAAACAATGTCTGGGATGCCTGGGTGGCTCAGTCAGTTGAATGTCGGACTCTTGATTTCAGCTCAAGTCATGATCTCACTGTTCATGAGATCGAGCCCCTTGTTGGGCTCTGTGCTGACAGCACAGAACCTGCTTAGGATTCTCTTTGCCCCACCTCTGCTCACGCACGCGCGTGCGCTCTCTCTCTCAAAATAAATAAACTTAAAAAAAAAAGGCAATGTCTTACAAATAGTAAGTGTTCATTAAAGATAGCCATTATCAGTAGTACTATTATCCCATGTGTTAACTATACTAGTTCCGGGCACCTGGGTGTGGCTCAGTCGGTAAAGTGTATGACGTCAGCTCACGTCATGATCTCCGGGTTTGTGAGTTCAAGCCCCACATCCGGCTGTCTGCTCTCAGCGCAGAGCCTGCTTCGGCTCCTCTGCCATCCCCTCTCTCTCTTTCAAAAATAAATAAACATTCAAAAAAATTAACTATACTAGCTCCAAGATTATTTTCATGGGTTATTTCAAGCCAACCCATTCACAGAATTTTCTTACAAAGTCTAAACGTCCCTCAACTGCATCTGAATCCATGCAACCACCTGATGTTCATATAAAACTTTGGAGCTGGAGAGAACTTAGGAATTATCCAGCCCAAATAACTCTTTTAAATTTTTTTTTTAATTTTTTTCAACGTTTATTTATTTTTGAGACAGAGAGAGACAGAGCATGAACGGGGGAGGGGCAGAGAGAGAGGGAGACACAGAATCGGAAACAGGCTCCAGGCTCTGAGCCATCAGCCCAGAGCCTGACGCGGGGCTCGAACTCACGGACCGCGAGATCGTGACCTGGCTGAAGTCGGACGCTTAACCGACTGCGCCACCCAGGCGCCCCTCTTTTACATTTTTTTAATGTTTATTTTTTAGAGGGGGAGGGAGAGGCAGAGAGAGAGGGAGACACAGAATCCAAAGCAGGCTCTAAGCTGTCAGCCCAGAGCCTGATGTGGGACTTGAACTCACGAACCGTGAGATCATGAGCTGAGCCAAAATCGAGAGTCGGATGCTTAACCAACGGAGCCACCCAGGTGCCCTGAAGTAACTCTTTTAAAGATGAGTAAACAGACTCAGAAAGGCTATTTGTCAGTACTCAGTAAAAATTTTCTTTCAGCTGATCTGAATTGTCCAAATCACAAAGGAAATCGGAGATGGGCATTCAAGCCCCCCTCTGTAACCTGCTCCTTTTCAGTCTTCATGAGCACTTGGAATAGTCCATTCCCACCAACTTTAATATCTGCAGCCTGCATCTGCCAAAAGGACTAAAAATTCACCCGTTTCCAAATCCTCAAAAGTTCCAAAATGGAAGATAATTTAGCGTCTCATTCCTGGAGCCACTGGGACCAAGACACAGTGGAACCAATCACATAGAAGGTACTTCGGTCTTTCGGAGAAAAAGTTCTACTTCAGGATGCAGTCACCATTGCCAGAAGCCAACATCTGCATCTAAAACATGGAACCATTTGAACTGGTGAGCGTGCATTAAGACCGAGGCGAGGCCTTTGGGAGAAGAGCTTGGCCAAGGGAGAAAATCTGATTAATAAGAAGATAAGCAGCCAAAAAATAAATTAAAAGACTGCTCACAGAGAGAGCACAGGGGGAAGGAGGGGGAGGTGAGGCTTGGTACACACATCGTGAGAGGGACGGAGAGCTTTAAGGATAAGGAAGGGGGGGAGGGTAAGAACTGATTTTCTAATATTAGACTCACCACATGCTCAATTCCCAAATCCCAGCCAAAATGAGGGCCCTGTCCTGTGGTGAGTCCCAGGCAATATTCTGCTTCGGGACACTTTTCTCGCATCAGGACTATGCATGAATGCCAAAGCAAATCCCATCCATCTCAACTCCTCGCTGCAACACAAAATTACTCACAGGGCTTATCTTGAAATGTCCTTTCATCTTGGCCTCCCACTAACTTAAAACAATGCGTTTAAAAAATATTCAAGACCCCCACAGTAAATCCATATCCCCATTATTCACAAAGCACTTATTAGAAAGCTGTTTATCCTGAACAATACGTGGTCAGTTTGAGAAATATGCCTTCCGTTAAGCTGCTTTTGATAAAATATATAAATCAAAGCCTTCGTGAATACCAGAACACTATCAATTTGGACCAAATTCCTGGATTCTAATGCAAGCAGCTCAGGTCCTCAAGCCTTGAGCACAAACATCTCTTGCCCTTTATTAATTGAAAAATAAGCAGATGAGGAAAGACACGGGTGCATGGCTCGCTATGCAACTTAACAAATGACGTGATGTTCTCAAACTTTGATTTAGTTTTAAGTAGGCATTTTCTTTTCAACTTTATGATAAAAGTGATAAATGCTGATTATGGGAAATTTAGGAAGTACAGAAAAGAAAACCAAGGGGTCGCTTCTGAAAACGTTCTTAAATTGATGACTGATGGTTGGTAAGATCCCAAGCCTGGCCATATTCCAACCCAAGTAAGAACATTCTCCTAACCTATTTCCAAGCAGACTTTCTAGTTGGACAGAGCATTTATTCACTGCCACTCACCATTGCATCATTTTGCTGTGCTCTTCAAAACAGCTACGGGACTCCACCCCAATTCCTAGGTTTCTGGGGGTTCTCTGGCAAGGAGTCACCGCCTCTCTTACGTCATGTGCTCTACATGACAGCCAAAAATCCCCTGGGCTTAACAACACTGGGATGCGGGGGGGGGGGGGGGGGGGGGGGTTATACTGGATGGCTGTGCGGACAGGGCAGGGACAAACCAGGGGCTATTTTGCGGCTGGCCAACCAGGCAATGAAGTTTGGGAAAGGGTAACTCTCTGAAACCGAGAGCTATGAAATCGGGTCAGGGTACAGCCAGAGGAAAGCTCAGAAGGCCCTCAAATCTTCTGGCCAGGGCAGAATCTGGAGGCACCTAGAAAATGAGAGGTTGATAACAGAGAAGAGCTGGTAAGGCCTTGTAAAAATGAGAAGACACCAGCTTTGGAACTCGTTGAGGGCTACAGTCAACAAGCATTCTGGTCAATGAGCTATGTGCTTGTTCCCTCAATGCCTATATATTGAGCGCCTACTGTGTATAAGACCCAGACTCATACAGAACAGGACCGTGAGTAACAGAAGGAGCTTACTCTGATAGAGCTCTAGGAAAAAATGCTATTAATGTGGGTACTGACTGTTGGAGTCCTTCAGAGAACAAAGCCACCTTTCATACCAGGCTGCCCGCATGGGAGTCTGCTTACCATCCTTCCAACATAGCCCACATAAGACCCGCAGCCTGGATGCTGTGAGGCTACACCATCTCTGTCCCCCACCTGCTTACATCCTTTGTCCCCCAAAGGATGGTGGGGTCGCTCCATATCAGTAGTGTGGCATTCATTCAACCTATGGAGTAAAGCCACGCAATCAGGCCTCAACCCAGTGTAAACACTATTCACGAGAACACCTGACTACAGCTATCTTTCTCATTAGATGACAAAGGCTTCAGTTTTACCTTTTCCTCCCCTTAGAGTAGAAGAGCTGCCCTTTGAGCACCACCGCTGTGCATGTCGTGGTGAGTGGCTGCCTGGCAGGTGCAGCCCTTACACACTGCTTGTGCAAGCCCGGGCTCAGCACTCACCTCAGCCAAAGCCCTTCTGTGAATGGACGTGCTACGTGGCTCAGCCACTGAGGCTTTCCTTCTACACCTTCCCGTCCCCAAACGTGATCTAAGGACTGGATGCTGCTGTGAAAACTGGAGCCAGGTGAACACCACTAAGCTAGAGAGAAGCAGGGAGAGAACAGCAAGGTGTGCCGGCCGGCCTCCTTTCTGTGATGCCAAACCCTGACCACACAAACAGTGAGGAAAGAAGGCTATTAGGACACCCAGGCTTAACAGGCATGTGGAGTATCAGTCAGGCGTCCCCGGTCAGCTGAACCTGTTTTCAGGATATATGGCCTCACAAGACAATTTTTCCCAAGTTGCAAATACATATGAAATACTTCACGAAGGCATTACAGTTTACATTCACACACATCAACTCACCTTTGCTGAAAAAGTTAAAATGATATAAAACTAGGAGTGTCCCAGAAAATGCAGGACATGTGTTCACCATCACAATACCTACTGATATAAAAGAGACAGAAAATAATCCTTTCCCTGTGGTAAGTGTAAGCTAATCTTCAGGGCTCTTATGAGAACAAAGAGCCGATACGTACACATAAGCACCTAGATCGACGTTAGGTACAAAGGGAGTGCTATGCAAGTCTGTTCAACAAGGAAAAGGGAATAACATTTTAAAATGCTATAGTTTGGAACAACATATTTAACAAAAATTTGCTGTGAACCCAGAGACTCAAAGTTTATGAGGAAACTGTCCACAGTCTCCAGGGGCTCCAAGCCCAAGGAGGAGAAGGAGCCTAGGGCTCCAGCTATGGGGGGCTGTCTGGATAGGAAGGTCTACAGCGTGGGACCAGACACCTTCTGGGTGGGAACCTGGCCAAGCATCCTGGATGGGCTGCCTTTCCCTGAATAACCCTTGCTAGCCTGGTTGGGGGAGGCAGGGGGCATTTAATTAGAGCTCTCTAGGCTTTGGCTGGGTAAACACTTCAATGAAAGAAAGCTTGAGATCAACCAAGATAGAGATGTAATTTGAAAAGATGACTCTTAAATACATACATAAAATGAAATCTGGAAATATCTGAACACTGATTGGATATTTGATGTCATGAGGTAATCATCCATTTTGCGGGTACAGTAAGTTGTTTTTCAGATCCTAACCTTTTCTAGATCATATTCAAATACTTATGGCTAAAATGATATGATGCCTGAGATTTGCTTCAAAACCACAGAGGGGGTAGTAGGCTGGCAAAGGGGAGAGAAGACACAAAGACTGGCTATGAACTGATTATTGCTGCAGCTGGATGATGGGTGTGTGGGGGTTCACGGTATTGTTTTGCCGATTGCTATATACATTTGACACGGTCATAAGAACAAAATTTTTGTTATGCTTTTTTTTTAAAGGAAAAAAAAGAGGGGGGCAATGGCATGGTTAAAAGAAGAATCCAGGCATTCCAGAGAAGGAAATGGCCAGAGGAGAGAGCCTGCCTTGAAGAATTTGGGAAACAAGTAAACCACCAGGCGATGATCGTTCACACAATGAATCCTGAAGTCGCAGTTTAAGCGGGGAACTTGGGGGTGGAGCGGGGTGAAAAGGAAAGAAAAACTGAAATATTCACCATAATCAAGAAGAACATATGTTCGTCCGGGATTATTGCCAATGAAACCTCATTTCCTTCCGAACACGTACACAAAGTTACTGGGGTCTCTCCCTACTTACATCCCCCCCCCACCCCAACACACTCACACCAGACAATTTCACTCTCCTCTGCACAGATTCCGGGGAGGTATCCTGGAGACAGACATCAAAGGAATTAGAGCTGGCAGCCCAGAACAGGTCATGCTGTCAGAGGGAGGCTAGGAACCACATGAAAAGCAGGGAATTCATAGGGCGTTTATTATTATTATTATTATTATTATTATTTAAAAAGCTCAGAAATGTCTCTCGTTTTAGTTTTAGTTTAAGGACAGCTACCTCTGGGGAAAAGGCTTTGAAGTCATCTCGCCCAGAGCAGCAAGCAGCAGAGGGAGGAAAATGCTGCGCCCAGCGGAAAAAAACAGAGGGATCCACGTCGGCTTACAGGTTTGGCCTCTCTTCGCTAAATGATAACCCAGAAGATTTATGCTTGATATAAGGACATGAAGGAAAAGGAAAAGGAAAAGCCGCCAGATATAAATAGGGTAGCCGGGACCGGATCTGAAAAGGCTACAAGGCTACAATTGCAACTGCCTTCCTGAGCAGCCGCAGTTTATAGAGATTAAGTTAAAGAGACCCTGGTAGGACCCCACTGACGACCTCTTATTTGGAGGCTCAAGTGCTGGAAGACAAGAGTGGCCTGACAGGCAGACGAAGCATGCCACTCAGACTGTGTGCTGCTCGAGACAGCGCTACCTGAGATGCCCGGGATGGGAGGTCCCAGGGCAGAGGTGTGGTATTTACAGCAGAGATGTGACAAACAGGCGGGCCGCCAGTCACGGCTGACAGCCAGCAGGAAGGAAACAAGAAAAAAGTCCGAGCATAAAGTTGACCCCAACTCAGCAGCACCAACCAACACAGAAGAAAGAGAACAGAGACGGTCCCTGCTAGAACTGCCCATGTGTCTAGCATCTTCCCGGCTCCTGTGGGGATATTAAGGAGCTGAAGTAGCACATAACTTCGCGTCGACAATCCCAAGATCTGAAAGGAGACTCTATTGGCATCAAGGCAGAGGGGACAGAGGGCCACCAAGTGGAAATTACAAGCCCCACCTGTGCACAAACACGGGACCTGACAAAACTTTACTCAAGGGCAAATGAGCCATACAAACCATGAAGCTCCAGAAATATTCCACAACACCAAAAGCAAGATGTTGCATTTAAGATACAAAGAATAGACCACTGAAAACAAGAAAAATATGGAAAATGCATGCATGCTTGTTTTTAGGCCAAAGTGTTAGAAAGAAAGAAAGAAAGAAAGAAAAAAAGAAAGGAAGGAAGAAAGAAAGAAACTGAATAAAATGAGGAAATGTAAAAAAAAAAAAACTAAAAATGCAGTTGCATTTTTACAAGATCCATTTAAAGGCCATAAAAAACAACAGTGCCAATACTATCGAATTGAAAGGAACAATAAAACGAGAACAGAGAAAGTCAAAAGAAATTAAAATGATGAAATGAGGACAGAACAAATGAAAGGGGGAGAACACATAAAGATACAATGAAACCTCTGACCCAGTAGTCCTTCTAATTGTTTTAATGTTTATTTTTACTTTTAGGAGAAAGAAAGAGGGAGAGCAGGGGAGGGGCAGAGCGAGAGGGAGACAGAGGATCTGAAGCAGGCTCTGTGCTGACCAGCAGAGCCCAATGTGGGGCTCAAACTCACAAACCGCAAGATCATGACCTGAGCTGAAGTGTGTCGCTCAACTGACTGAGCCATCTAGGAGCCCGAAGCATGGCATTTTTACATAGTGAAATACCATGTAGCTCTCAGAGATCATCTTTCAGAAGAATACAGTCTTACGTGGAAATAGGAGTACACAAGAAAAGAGGCCTACAGGTGGTTTTCTCCCCTGTACACTTTTTTAATATTTTCCAATTTTCTACAATGATCCTGTATTACTTTTGAAAGAGAAAAATATCCCGATAGGTGTTTTTTGGTAAAATGAACAACAAAAGAGCCCTGGGCAACCTTAAAATACGACAGTAGAGCTGCCAAAAATCGATTCTGCTGAGGTCAAAGGCAACCCCCCCTTCATGAAGCTATCGCTCAGACAAGTCTCCTCACTATTCAGGATTGGCACCTTACAGTTTGCCTTATTTTACAACAACCCAGCAGGCTTTCCAGAACCCTTAAGAATAGGATGCCACTGCACAGCCATCAATTCACAGCATGGGTTTGCCTCCTCGGGTTTTCTACAGGGTAGGCAGGCTGGAGACTCTCCCCTCCCTTCTCTGTGCCAACATACTTCACTACTTTTAAATAACCTGTCACTTTCTAAAGGTAAATATTAGGGTTAGCTCCTTCTCAGGCATCATAATTCTCTCTCAACTAAAATGTTTGTGAATTTTCAATCTCTCCACTGAGGTCCGTGTCCTCCATGAAGCTACCCTGTGGACAGCTGACTCCTGGCTCTATTTTAAATATCCCAGTTTATGGACCTCTAGAGAAAAGTCACAGGCAGGGACATGGAGGCTCCAAGGAGATCTACTGACCAGAGGGGGTTCTGGGATCACAATGCAAAAGCAGAAAGGATTCCCTGACAAGGTCCTGAACACACACCCTTAGGCGTGTCTGCTCTCTACAACTTACACACTTCTTCTAAGTTACTTCTTCCAGCCTTCAGACATTGAAAATAAGTAACATCTTGGCATTACATCACATATCTTTCTTCAAAAGAACATCACTAAACAGCGAAAATTGTAAGTTATTATGTCTATTCTACTACAATAAAAAAAATGTAACTTTTTAAAAAAGTTTTTTTTAATGTTTATTTATTTTTGAGAGAGAGTGAGCGAGTCGGGGAGGGGCAGAGAGAGGGAGACAGAGGGGCAGAAGAGGGCTCCACGCTGGCAGCAGAAAGCCTGACATGGGGCTCGAACTCACTAACCATTAGATCATGAACGGAGCTGAAGTCAGATGCTTAACCAACTGAGCCACTCAGATCCCCCTAAAAATTTTATATTTAAGTAATCTCTTCACCCAATATGGGGCTCGGATTTACAACCCCAAGATCAAGAGTCACATGCTCTACTGACTGAGCCAACCAGGCACCCCAAAAATATAACTTAAAAAAAAAAGTCACTCAACTCTTCCACTTAAAAAATAAATATCACCTGCTATATAACTTGCTCAAACTTTAAGGAGAGTTTGGAATGTAGGTGACTCATATTCCAATCTTGTCTGTATTAGCCCCAAACTCCAAGAAGATTAAATATACTTCTGACTTTATTATTTTTTCTAATGTTTATTTTGAGAGAGAACGCAAGCAGGGAAAGGGCAGAGAAGGAGGGAGCCAGAGAATCCCAAGCAGGCTCCGCACTGTCAGCGCAGAGTCTGATGCGGGTCTCGAACTCACGAACCGCGAGATCATGACTTAAGCCGAAGTCGGATGCGTAACCCACTGAGCCACCCAGGCGCCCCTTTCCTTCTGACTTTAAGGCTGAAAGTTTATACAGACCCTTCCCTGGATGAGGACTGCCTCCAAAAGTAGTAATCTTCCCGTCAGCTAGAGGCCCTGCCTTGTGCTCATGTCAACATGGTGGCTCCTCTCATCTGTCCACTCTACTTCAGCCAGTGGTTCCGCTTTGAGCCCTTTCAGTTGAATGGATGGCAAAGGCCCGAAAGTATGATAGGTTATTGTTGTTTATTTGTTTCAAGTAACTAAAAGTGACCAGATCCAGGGCGCCTGGCTGGTTCAGACAGTAGAGCATGTGAATCTTGATTTTGGGGTCGTGAGTTCAAGCCCCGCACTGGGCGTAGAGTTACAATTAATCAATCAATAAAATAAGATAAAATAAAAGTCATCAGATCTCTTCCTTTCATCTCTGGCAAATTATCCGGTGCTGGAAAAGTCCCTCTGCAAACAAGCCAGTCAACAGGGTGCAGGTGGGGAGAGAGGGAGGAAGGGAAGGAAGCCCTTTTCCCTCATTCTCACCTCAAAAACACCAAGCTTTGTTCAGGGGTTCCCAGCAAGTCCATATTCCTCACTCTTAGAAACTGAATAGAAAAATGCAGCAATGCTTGGGCAGAGGTCAACATTTTTTAAATTGCGTCCAGCAGGGTCGGTATTTTCTTTCAGGCAAGGGCCACACTCGGGGAAACTTTAAAACCAATAATAACAAACCACCTGCCAACTGTGAAATACATGGAGAAGAGAAAATTGGGTGCAAAATGGAAATGGATTTTTCTAAAATGGAGTCAGATGCCCAAAGGGCTCACCAGAGAACTCTAGGAATGGTGGCCTCAGTAATCAACAACATACCAATGATTTGCAACAGCGAGCATTTCTCTTTAAAGCATTTGTGGAAGCACCAAAAGGGGCTGAAAACTGTTTTCTCAAGCCTTCAGTCCTGTTCCCGAGACAAGCCATGCCCTCTGTCACCACCCTGGCCCGCGCCCTCTCATTAGCCTCTCAGGCTGCCCTTCCCCGCTCCAGTTCTCCAACAAAATCGTACCAGAATAATTTTCCTTAAATACCACAATCATCATCTCATGCCTCTGCTCAAACTCCTTTAATGGCTGCTTAAATCATCATACATTTGGTGTAAACTTTCTAGCCTGCTTCTCCAGCCCCACCCTCAGCACAGACTTCTATTCCTCTCCTCCCAGAACAGGCCTCCATCCTAGGCCCCCTCAGGACCTGGGTTTGAGTCCCTGGTCTGACTTTCACAGCTGCATGGACCAGAACGCTTTTTGTGACAGAAGGAGGCTGGATTTTGGACAGGCCTGAGCCTGAATCCCATCACTGTCACTTGATAATTTGCATGGCTTGGGCAAATCACTTTGCTTCTCTGAGCCTCAATTTCCTCACTTGAAAAAAAATTGGATTAACACCACTTAATCACAGGGTTGTTTCATGGGTAACATGGAAAAGAGCTTGTAAAGCACTGGCACGGTGCTCAGTCCCCGGCTGGCACATTTTCCCCTTGTGCAGGTAAATGTGAGTGCCCTCCTCTCGCAGCCCTCTCGCAGGGCTCCTCTCCTCTCGCAGTAGTCAGGAATTCACACTGCTGAAGGCAGACAGTCAAGTGCTATGCAGGGAGTATGTGTTGTGACCATTTTTGAGCTCACCCTGGGAACTCTGCCTGAAATGTTTCTTCTCCCCTCCCCTTCCAGGCCACAGCAAACCCCAGCTTCCCTGACCACTCCAAGGGGTCCCAGGCTTGCCTTCCGACTCACACGGCTGAATGCCATCTTCTCTGTTTTTCATCGCTTCTCTGACAGGGGTAGGGCCTTTCCTCTGCTAGAAGACCATAAACTCCCTGGACACCGCGTGCTTCGTGCTCCTGAATGCCCCCCAGGAACTCCCTGTGCAAAACTCCACACCCATTGATGCTCCACAGGCTGCCAGGTACACAGAGAGCACAGTGTTCGGAGCTGCTGTACCCCTGGCGGCCCGTAAGGCCAAAATCGCCAGGAGGCCACCCAAGGACAAAACCAGGCCCTTAGATGTCTCGCCTGACACACACATTTTAAGTTTTAACTAGCTAACACCACTTAGAAAGCGGAAGAGTCCACGTTTTGTAAACATTTTGGAAGATTCGACCACCCAGGCCTGCATTCCCACATGGCTACTCCTCTAAGATGAAGGGTGCTTTCCCCAGTTCACCCCAGGCCCACCATTTCCTATCACCTCTGCACCGCACAGAACGCAGGCAAAACAGAATTGCTTTTTACTCCTAAATCTCTATTAAAGTTTAGGAAATAGAAGTTCCACGAGAAAGGACGTAGGATTCTAGAAAAATGGGCAAGGAGTATGTTTCTCTGTGGAAGAGAAGATTATTCCTCTGTGTTTCGTAAACACACAAAGAAGGTCCATGTGGAAATCGCCCACGTGGTTGATGCCATTAGGTGACAGGAGGTGTTTGTGCATGCTGCCCAACAGCAATCCTAAGTGGGTTTTAGAGGAACCCTGGGGGATAGAAGTTAAACAGTGAAAAGTCAGTGGGTACTAAGGGTATGGATGTCCTCCCCCAATATAACAAATAGAGGGGTCCAGTAGGGCAGACCATAGGGTCACAGTGCACACAGCTGTCCCAACACCTCCGCCCACCCTCAGGTATCAGGGGCAGCCAGCCGTCTCCTATTTGCTCCCTCGGCTTATCTCTTTTTTTCCCCTCTCTCTCTCTCTCTCTCTCTCTCTCTCTCTCTCTCTAGACTCTTGTCAATTCTGCCCTTTCACAGAAATGCTAATCTTCCAGAGATGATCAGCCAATCAGGAGCCACTTTGGGCTGGGTCAGCAAACCACAGGCTGGAAATGTCCCTGGGGTCCTGGGACCTTGGCTGTTTTCACCCTTTTGGCTGCTCAAAGGGCTCTTTCTTTGCGGCCATAGACATTCTTTCCTGGGGTAGTGAGACACTCTGTGTGTGTGTGTGTGTGTGTGTGTGTGTGTGTGTGTGTGTGTTAGGGGAATTGGGTTAACTAAAAGAAGACGAGGGGTTGATGGATTCTATGTGCTTGAAAATTCAGAAGCCCATCTTCTGAGAACTGAAGGTTTCAACCACTCTCTTGAATCCTCCCTTTTCTAAGAGTCTGTGTTTGGTGTGCCTGCCTTATCTCCAGTAATATCCGAGCTGAGAAATTCCTGCTAAAGACCAAGGCCATATCTGCTTCCCAAATGTGCCTTAAAAATGTAACTAACTGGGTGGCTCAGTTGGTTAAGCATCCAACTTTTGATTTCGGCTCAGGTCATGATCTCAGGGTTTGTGGGTGCAAGCCTGACATCAGGTTCTGTGCTGACAGTGCAGCATCTGCTTGGGATTCTCTCTCTCTCTGCCCACCCCACCCCCACCTCGCCTCCACTTGCTCATGCTCACTCCTGCTCTCTCTCTCAAAATAAATAAACTTCAAAAAATATTAAAAGAAAATGAGGTGATTTTGCCACTTACTAGCCCTGTGGGCTCATCTTTTAATCTCTCTGCTTCAGTTTCCTTATCCGTGAAATGGGGGTAACAGTACCTACCTTATAGGTTCTTGTGAAAGTAACATGAGGCAGCATATTAAGTACTTCCCATCATGGTGCCTGGCACATGCAAGACATCTCCTTAAGTGACAGCCTTCCTCAGTTACTAGGCAGCTCAGCACAGCCCCAGGGGCAGGTTCTGGAGTCAGAGGGCCAAGCTCAAATACTGACCCAACAGTATCTCACTTACCAGCATGACCAGCGAAACTACTCAGTCCAATAGTGCCTCCCTCAACGGCCATGTTGAGACAGGGAAAAGGAAGGGACCCCATGAAAGAAAAAGCTGGTTTTCTCCTTTGCGTCTTGTCCTGCTTCTATTCTTGCTAGGACTTGCACCCCTACCTGACACATGCCTTAATGGATGTCCACCTTGTGAAGGTCAAGGAGTTAATGATTTCTTTGGAGGCTCCCAGCACAACAGATAACATCTAAGGAGCGTCTGGTGAGGTCCCCATGAACGTTTTCCAAGACCACAGACTCCAAACACCTTGGAGCAAGACCCCTGGCTCCAGGGCATAAATGACTTCTGGAGGACACTGAGCACAGTTCCTGGATGCCTGAGAGGACACGTACACCACACCACTGTCCTCGATACAAACTCCAGACCCCAACCAAAGACAAGTCTCATGCTCCTCTTCCTTTCCAAGTCTTCCAGACGCTCTGGCTGTATCTGCTCTCCCTAGATCTTCAACAAACCCTGCTCTTACTTCCTCTCGGCTCATGTTTGATTTCCATCTTGTGCGAAGCCAAGGACCCTCTTGGCTGGTCCTGTGGGACACCCTCTGGGTCCTCAGACCCAGCCCGCCCACATCGATGTGAGAACTTAAATAAATACATACAAAGCACTTGTCCAGGGCCTGGCAAAGTGCACACCCAATAAATGAAAGCTGTAACTCTGACTCTTATTATGATTATTCTCAGCATCCCTTCATTCATGTGTCTCATTCTACATCGCAAAGCACTAGATACTGGAGTACAGTGGCGACCTAAAAGCATATTAACACTAATAATCATCAGGGCCTGCCTGAGATGGACCAGAGCTGCAGGACTAATGGATCTCATACAGGAAGGAAGGATACATCTCACAGCTACTGTGGACTCTGTATGAATGACTGACTACAAGATTGTATCCACTCACTTTCTTAGACATTATAGGCAGGCAGAACAGGGTTTCCCTGCATTTAACTAATTTCATATAATGCATGTCCTATGTACCAGGCACTGTGATATATGCTGGGAACAAAACAGTGACAAGCACTGGGAATATGGCTTTTGTTTTTTTGTTTTGAGAGAGAGAGAGAGAGTGAGAGAGAGCAAGCAGGGGTGGGGTGAGGGAGGGGAGAGAGGGGGAGGGAGGAGACGGGGAGAGGGGGAGAGAGAGAGAGGCAGAGAGAGAGAGAGGCAGAGAGAGAGGCAGAGAGAGAGAGAGGGAGAGAGAATGAATATCTCAAGCTGGCTCCATGCTCAGCGCAGAGCCTGACATAGGGCGCCATCCCACTACCCTGGCATCGTGACCTGTGCTGAAACCAAGAGTCAGACACTCAACTGACTGAGCCACCCAGGTGCCCCGGGTATATGTATTTTCAAAGAGCTCCCCAGTTGACTCTGAGCATCAGCCAGGGTTGAAAAATCACAACTTGAGGTTTCACTTGGGATAAGCTCTTGAGGCAAACCTAACAGAACTAGGTCCCATCACCATTCCCTGCCTCTCCCCACTGCGCTCTGAGGTGGAGAAGTATATTCCCCATAAGACAATGGGATCCACACTTAAGAACAGGAGGAACAGAGACTAAGTCTCTGCTCCACTGGCCTCCTTTGCTAGCACTATCTGCTTCCTCAATCTGGAAAAGGGCAGCAAAGGGAGGGCCCTCCCACCACCACTTCTCCCACCGGACCCCCACCCCCACCCCAGGGGGCTGGGGGGACTCAGCCTGAGCTCCAGCCTGGGAGCAGCAGCTGGGGGGTAGTGATGCAGGCAGACATTACCCATCCTTAGGCCCCAGCGTGCAGGCCCAACACCTTGTGATAACAGCCATTTGGCCAGCAGCTTCTGAGAGGATAATGCTGAAACCAAACAGCTCAACAGCCAGAAGTAATTTGCCCCAAGTATTGGTCCTGCTTGGAGGCAAAACAATTAGTAGGTTGATGACAGCCTGATGCTTGAGAAATCATTTTTTAAAAAAGAAGGGAAAGAAGGGTTGTTTAAAAGAAGCCCTTTAACTCAGAAGGCAGTCCCATCCACCTTACGAATTCAATGCCCTCTGACTACACATCCATCTGTCACAGCAGGGAATCTTTTAACTAGCAAAAGAGCAAGAGAAGGAATTCAGATCAACATCACGGGCTCCAGCAATAAAGCTGGTGCCAATTCACCCCTTTCCCTCGAGGCAGGAAAGAATCAAGGAAGAATTTCAAAATCTTTTTACACAATTAAAGAAAGGGATCCGGTGGGGGAAGGGAGCAAGGATGGAGATCAAGAAGCTTAAGGTTTGCTATTCTAAGCTCAAAAATAAATCACGGTAAGAAAGGACTAGAAGGCGTGATTTTTTAAAGATCTAATCTAAGGCAGGTACAGTACTGAGTGTTTGGGGAGAGGGTGGGCTGAGCAAACTGTCTGGCCAGTGCCAATCTTCTCACCCCTCTTCCAGGCCCCCAAAACAAAACCAGAGTTTGTCACATGCTTCTAGAATTTTACAGTCTTGAATTACAGCTTTCAAATAATTCAGATTCCACTCTTAACAAAGTTCAGAAATGTGAGGCAGATTACAAAAAAAAAAAAAAAAAAAAAAATCCAGCAAAACGTATCCAAAGAATTGTATGCAACCAAAACGGTAGCAGAGAAAAGGAGGAGACGATATGGTAACTTTGGCCCAAGAGGACCAGCAAATTACACACCAAACCAGTAAAGAGGGCTCCACAAGAAATACACACTCAGGATTTCCCAAAATGACTTTAGCATCCACTGTTGTCAACGATCGCTTTCTAGAAGTCTCTTACATGGTCCGACCATTGACCTTTTATAAAGCAAAAGCGAAGTAAAATGGGTAGAACCCTGGTGCTGTGCACTATAAAAAGCATTTCCTTGGGAGAACCAATTAAGTTCTTTGCAAGTACACGTCAGTGGGCTACTGGGCAGTGTCAAGGTCTACACGTATTAGGACTGGCAGCCCGGGGTTGGGTTGTTTTTGGCACTTCATTCCAGTAGAGCACTACGACATTCTGGTTTGTCCTCCTCAGATGCTCTTTTCTTAAGTCAGTGACAAAAATGTATGTATGCTAATGTATGTTAATACACACACGTTTATAAAATAGATCTCCTCCCCACAAAAAGCTCTTTTACTAATTTCAAGATTTACTAGCTCATCCCTTACGCAATTAGAACTTTCTTAACAATCACGGAGTTGAAGGTTAAGTGTTGTAACCACAGCACTCGGGACCCAGAGTGCAGTTTCTCCTGCCTATTCTCTCTGGGGAGATGGCCAAGCTCTCTTTCTGCAGACATGTGTGGTTAAATCCAGAGTCTTTTTCAATAAATACATTTTAAAAATGTGAGCCAGGGGGTGTCTGTCAGCTGTGGGGAAACAAACCTCCTGCTACAGGCCCTCTCGCGGGGGAGGTTGGCAACCCCGCTTCCATGTATGGAAGTGAACGAAAGCAGTAAAACCTCAGGCATGAGTCTGGGCAGGGCTGGGGGTGGGGGCAGCATTCCTCACGGTAAAGCAAGCCCTGGTCCACAGGAATGGGCTACACCGGCCCTTCCACCCTGCCCTTGGCCTGGGGTCCTGCGGATTCATTAGTGGGATGGCCATGAGGGCAGAAATGATGGGAAGCGCCAAAACAACGGGCACCCAGGAAGTGGAGGTTCATCCACTCACAATGCACGGACGGGAGGAGCCAGGCTGTCCCAGGAGCACAGGCTGAGCCCTGAAAACCAGCACTATTCGGCTCCCGCATACACTGACCTCAGCGCACTGGAATGCAGAATTCTCCACAATTTGCCATCCATCACCATTGCTCCCACAGGCTAGCACTAAAGGGAGGGTAGATTTTTTTGTGTGGTCTAGGAGACTCATGACTAAGGCAGAAAGGACAGTAGCTCACTTCCAGGGCAAGTGTGCAAGTTGCAAAAAAGTTTAGGACACACTGGGTGGGGGCTGAAGCCCTGCAGGTGTCATTCACTACATGACTCTGGGTAAGTTACTTCACGGCTCTGTGCCTCAGGAGCCTCATCTGTACAGTGGGGACAAGAACAGTAGGTGCCCCCTTGGGGCCGTTGTATGAAGCCTGTAGTGCTGTGCCTGGTACAGAGGAAGTGGTGTAGAACGTTGACTACTGTTAACGTGTAGTCTAAGTGTAGAAATTGCTCACTGAAGATTTAGAGCACCCTTCCTAAATTTATAAGTCCAAGTGGTATCTTTCAAACTTTTCTGACATTTCATGTTCAACTAGTTGCTCACCTCCTCTGTGACAGATTTTCCCTTGGCTCTGTGATAATCCCCACTCCTGGGCCTTTCTCTGTTCCTTTACCACCCTGTCCCCAGATCCCTGCTGGTGCTCCACAGGACCTGCCCTCAGGCCACCTTCTCTTTCCACCACTCTCTGGAAATCTCAGTCCCTCTCCTGGCTCTATTTACTGGTGACTCACAGACCTACCTCCCTGCAGACAACTGAACATCTCTGCCTGCTTTTACTCTCCCTAGCCTCCCCACAAAATCAACACCCTTCCTTCCATTTCCCCTATCTCAGCTGGTGACATACCTTGATGTCATTAACTCCTTCCTGTCTCATCCATCCTGTCTTAGCTCAGGCTGCCATTAACAAAATACCAGACAGAGACTGGATGACTTTAACAGCAGACAGATTTCTCACAGTTCTGGAGGAGGGAAAGTACAAAATCAAAGTGCTGGAAGATCCGGTGTCTGGTGAGAGCTCTCTTCCTGGTCTACAGACCACTGTCTCACACGGGGGTGTGGGGAGAGCAAGCTCTGATCTCCTCATAAGGGCACTGATTCCATGATGAGGGTACCATCTCATGACCTCATCGAAACCTAATTACCTCCTAAAGCTCCCATCTCCTAATGCCATCACCTTGGTGGCTAAGGCTTCAACACATACATTTGGGAGGGACATAAACACAGACACAACTCATTTTTATTGCAATTTGCTTTACTGCATTTTGCAGACATTGCATTAAATTTTTTTTTTAATTTTTGTTTATTTTTGAGAGACAGAGCACGAGTGGGGAAGGGGCAGAGAGAGAGGGAGACACAGAATCCGAAGCAGGCACCAGGCTCTGAGCTGTCAGCACAGAGCCCGACATGGCGCTTGACTCCACAAACTGTGAGATCGTGACCTGAGCTGAAGTTGGACGCTTAACCGACTGATCCATGCAGGCGCCCCCAGACACTACATTTTTTAATGACTAAAGGGTCTGTGGCAAGCCTGTGTTGAACGAGTCTACCGGCACCATTTTTCGAACAGCATTTCCTTACTTTGTGTCTCTGTGTCACATTTTGGCAATTCCTGCAATATTTCAAGCTTTCCCATTATTACTATGTTTGAATTGCTGCAATCTCATGACAAAACTTTAACAGATGAAGAGCTGCTTCTTGAGGATGAGCAAAGAAACTGGTTTCTTGAGGGGCACCTGGGTGGCTCAGCCAGTTAAGCCTCCAACTTTGGCTCAGGTCATGATCTCACGGTTTGTGAGTTCGAGCCCTGAGTTGGATCTGTGTTGACAGCTTGGAGCCTGGAGCCTGGAGCCTGCTTTGGATTCTGTCTCCCTCTCTCTCTGCCCACCCCCTCTCTCATTCTGTCCTCTCTCTCTCTCTCTCAAGAATAAACACTAAAAAAACTGTTTAGAAAGTGGTTTCTTGAGATGGAATCTACTCCTAGTAAAGATGCTGTGAAGATTGTTGAAATGACAACAAAAGCGTTTTGAATATCACATAAACTTGGCTGATAAAGCAGTGGCAGTGTTTGAGAAGATGAACAGCATCACATGCTACAGAGAAATTGTTCATGAAAGGAGGAGTCCATTGGTGCAGCAAACTTCACTGTTGTCTTATTTTAAGAAATTGCCACAGTCACCCCAGCTTTCAGCACCCAGCACCCTGCTCAGTCAGCAGCTGTCACCATAGAGGCAAGACCCTCCACCAGCGAAACAATTATGACTCACTGAAAGCTCAGATAGGGTCAGCATTTTAGCAATAAGGTATTTTTAACTAAGGTATGTACATTTTTTAGACGTAATGCTAACTGCGCTCTTAACAGTTCATAATATAGTATAAACATAACTTTTGCATGCACTGGGAAATGAAAAAATTCATTTGATCCGCTTTATGGTGTAGTCTGGAACAGAACCTGCAGTGTCTCCACGGGATGTCCGTCTCCGGTCCACAGCAGCCTCCAAAGCCAGGACAACAGCCATGGATCATATCTCCAAATGCTGCTCAGATCCATTCCCTCTGTCCTGCCCCATCCCATCCCCACTACCCTGTGTACTTCACTCCCTCAGCACCTGCCTCCTCGGCGGTGCTGTCCAATAGAAAGACGGGTGGTTCCCTACTTAACAATGGCTTGAATTTTGACTTTCTGATGGTGCGAAAGTGATACGCATTCAGTGTAAATCTATTTCAGATTTTGAATCTGGTTCTTTTCCTGTTCTGGCGATGTGTGGTATCTCTCCTGAGGCACAACAAGCCACAGCAACCCATCAGCCACGTGATCACAAGGGTGAATAAACCAATATACCCACGACCATTCTGCACTCATCCAACCATCTTTTTTGTTTTGTTTTGTTTTTTACTTTCAGTATTTAATCAATTACATGAGACAGTCAACACTTTATTATAAAATGGACTTTGCGGGGCGCCTGGGTGGCGCAGTCGGTTAAGCGTCCGACTTCAGCCAGGTCACAATCTCGCGGTCTGTGAGTTCGAGCCCCGCGTCAGGCTCTGGGCTGATGGCTCAGAGCCTGGAGCCTGTTTCCGATTCTGTGTCTCCCTCTCTCTCTGCCCCTCCCCTGTTGATGCTCTGTCTCTCTCTGTCCCAAAAATAAATAAACGTTGAAAAAAAAAATTAAAAAAAAAAAATTAAAAAAAATAAAATAAAATGGACTTTGCCCAACCATAGACTAACGCAAGTGTTCCGAGCATGTGTAAGGTAGGCTAGGCTCAGCCATGATGTTTGGCAGGGTCAGTGTATCCAATGCGTTTTCGACTAATGATATTTTCAACTTATGATGGGGTTTATCTATCGGGACAATCTACATACAATTTGAAATTTTTTAGTAGCCATGTAAAAAAGTAGAAAGAATCAGGGGCACCTGGGTGGCTTAGTCAGTTAAGCATTCAACTCTTGGTTTCAGCTCAGGTCATGATCTCGTGGTTTCATGAGTTCAAGTCCCACATCGGGCTCTGTGCTGACAGCACAGAGCCTGCTTGGGATTCTCTCTCTCTCATTCTCTCTCTCTCTCTGTCCCTTGCACATGAACATGTGCACTCTCTCTGTCTCTCAAAATAAATAAATATTTTTAAAAAGAGTAGGAAAAATCAGGTGAAATTAATTTTAATCTATCTTATTTAACCTAATATATCCAAAAGATCATTCCAACATGCAATTGATATTTAAAAAAGTATTAAGGAGATAGTTTACATTCTTTTTTTGGTACCAGGTCTCTGACATCCAGTATATATTTAACATGGCACATCTCCTTAGGACCAGCCACATTTCAAGGTACTTGCTGTCACACATGGCAAGAAGTTATTGGACAGTGTGGCTCTGGTCTCCCCTTGAGTTCATTGTCCACACAGCTACCATGGTTATCTAATCTGATTATGGAAAGTCCCTTCTTGGAACATATCAGTGGCCCCCATCAGGACACAGTCCTGCCCCCTGACGTCCCTTCATTTTCTGCCCCCTACTTGCCCATCCAGACTCATTCCTTACCATTCACTCCCACCTCTCATGTTAGGCTCCAGCAATGGGGAACTACAAAATGCAGATTGTATAACAATAAGTATGGTATGACACTAATTTTGTTTTAAGCATATTTATGCATATATATCTATAAAACATGTGACACTACAGATGGCAGTATGTACATCTGCATAGAAAAAACTCCAGAACGACAGGCACCAAAATGCAAACAATAATGATCTCCGGTTGGCGGAATCTGGACAATCTCAAGCACTGTTCCTTTTGCAAATTTGTATTTTTTAATTTTTTATAACCACACAATTAAAAAGACAGTGGGGATACGGGAACTTGCTGAAGGTGTGGGCATTAAAGCCAAGCAGTATTATAAAGGTTGCCCTACATGTTCAGCATGATGTATTGGAAAAATGGGTACAATCATTATTCACAAATTCTGTATTTATAAATTGGCCTACTCGTTCAAATTTATTTGTAACCCCCAAATCAATCTAGCGACGCCTTTGAGGTCATTCACAGACATGCACTGGTGAGGAATCTGAGTCACCTGCCACACGTGTCCCAGCTGAGGTCAAACTAGACAACACTCTGCCTTCTTGTTTCAGCTCATACTATAAACAAGTGTCCTTTTCATGGTCTGTTTAGTGCCACATTTTTCGAATTTTTGTGCCTTCTGTTGGTGATTTCACTGCTTAAAATGGCCCCCCAAGCATAATGCTGAAGTGCTGTCTGGTGTTCTGAGTGTAAGAAGGCTGTGCTGTGCCTTAATGAGAAAATGTGTGTGACATAAGCTTCGTTCAGACATGGGTTACACGGCTGTGACCGTTAAGTTCAATATTCTTGAATTGACCATATGTGCTGAATAAGGCATCTTTAAGCAGAAACAGGGAAGAAACATGTTCTGTGCATGGTCACCATGGAGGGAGGTGACCACACATAGTCACCAGAGCTCCACACCACAAATCTTTTCTGGATAGCAAACTACAAAGCCCAGCTTCAATAAGATTGTGTTGAGTTTCTGAAAGTATTTTAAAGCACACCAACATAATTCCTTTTTAAAGTTTATTAATTTATTTTGAGAGAGAGCTAGTAGGAGAGGCAAAGAGAGAGAGAGAATCTCAAGCAGGCTCTGCACTGTCAGCACGGAGCCCGATGTGGGGCTTGAATTCACCAACCGTGAGATCATGACCTGAGCCGTAGTCAGATGCTTAACCAACTGAGCCACCCAGATAATTCATTAATAAGAACTGGCTTGAGGAATGATTCCCACTCCTAAGTTTCAGCACATCTAAATTCTCCCTCTAGTAAAACAGCTGGTCTGGCCCAGCAGCCCCCTTCCCGAACTGGAGGCTGAAACCAAGTATGCGTCCAGGCTGCCCTACTCTGGCTTGTATCTTCCTGCTCAGGTTGGAATGACCTCCAGGAAGCATGGGGCAAATTCACGTGACCCCTGGACATGTGGCGAGGTACCCAGGGTTCAGGTCCCAGCTAACCCTCAACACGGGAAGGGCGCTAACTGCCTGGAGATAACAGGCCTCCTCCTCTCCCTTCCCCGCTGGCCCAACAGGAAAAAATACTGTGACCACCAGTCATCTAAATGGAATTTCTCTTTCACACTTAGGAGCCTCATCAGCCTGGACTCACAAATTCAAACACCTGGCTCCTTTTAAATTCCTTTATTTCTGTCTCACATATTTCAGCCCTGGTAATCCCCTTCTTAAGCGCTCGGTGCTGTTGTTCAGTGAAGTAACGTGTTTGTTTTTTCAGCGATGAGTTACAGCCACTTGAGGCTTTCCACCCAGGAGGTCTGACCCTGACCGGCACCCCGGGCCCTGACCCCAGCCCTTCCACAGGAAAGTGGCTCTGCTCTCAGGAACAGGCTCCTGAGACCAGGAAAATCGCAGTCCTGCTGTCTCCAGGCCAAGATACACAAAATCACTCAGGAAAAATAGGACTTGTGGCATTTCCCTCTTTTCAGGACGCTTATCTCTCTGTGCTACGAGCAAACTTTGGCCAAGTCACACGGACACACCGGTAGGCCATTTTTAAAAGCACTACCAGGAAGAGAGGGGCGCCTGGGTGGCTCAGTCAGTTAAGCGTCCGACTTCAGCTCAGGTCATGCTCTCTCCCCTTGTGGGTTCGAGCCCCGCATCGGGCTCTGTGCCGACAGCTTGGAGCCTGGAGCCTGCTTCAGATTCTGTATCTCCCTCTCTCTGCCCCTCCCCACTGGTGCCCTCTCAAAAATAAATAAACCTTTAAAAAAAAATTTTTTTTTTTTTTTTTTTATTTTAAAGCTCTACTGGGAAGAGTATCAAGGAATGTCACTGACCTGGCAACAGGGAACCTGGGGCTGAGAGGCTGGCCGGCAATGTGGCTGCCTCCTCTCTGGGCCTTAGTTTCCTCATCTGTAAAGGAAGGGAGTTGCTGCATGATCCCCAACATCCTTCCCAGTTTAACATTCAAAGACCCCATTGCCCAGTGTTCTACAGCAAGAGCCTCTGCTTCATTGATGATGATGATTCTGTTTAAAGACATTTTTTTTTCAATGTTTATTTATTTTTGGGACAGAGAGAGACTGAGCATGAACGGGGGAGGGGCAGAGAGAGAGGGAGACACAGAATCAGAAACAGGCTCCAGGCTCTGAGCCATCCAGAGCCTGACGCGGGGCTCGAACTCCCGGACCGCGAGATCGTGACCTGGCTGAAGTCGGACGCTTAACCGACTGCGCCACCCAGGCGCCCCGATGATGATTCTGTTTAACTCTGAGACTCGCTTTTATGCTTGGAATTCTATTTCTCTTTCTACCGGACTCTAGCCGACTCTTTAATTCTAGATCCCAACCTATTCATTCAGTCTTTCAATAAATATTTGTGCCCAGTATTCGTTAATAAGTTTACCAAATGCATTAAGGATGAATAACATAATGATGAGCACGGAGTCCCCGTCCTCAGAAACATTCTGGTCTGGTGGAATGACAGTCACCACCTCCTGACCAGCTCCCATGTGCCACCCAGTAGGCTAAGGGCTTTTTAAATTCCTTGTCATCTCGAACCTCCACAGCCACCCTCCAAGGTAGGTACTACTATCATTCCCATTTTACAGATGGGGAAACAGGCTTGCAAAAGGTTAAAGTAACTCGCCCAAAATCTCAAAGCTAGAGAACAGGAGAGAGAAGTGTGAGCCAGGTCATCCACGACGGGCGGTCCAGCCTCTCTGGCTGCTGTCTGACGAAGTGTCATGGGACTCTCTGTTCTTGAAGCTTCTGTTGGCAACCCCATCCCTATTACAATCAACTCACTAAACATCATCGTATAGAGACTCTAAGTTTACATATGTATATCATGCCTTATCTCCCCAGGTAAATTAAAAATGCCTTTGACAACAGGGACTTTGTCACTAATTTCTCCGCATCCTTGACACTGCCTGAGGCAAATAAGATACTCAGAAAACATGTGACTGACCGAAGCTGGGCAGTGTCAATACAAAGCATTGAAAAGCACAGGCTTGACTTTGTAATATGAGCACTTATCAAGTGAGAAATCCAGAACGAGGGCTTCTTAGTCCCAGTCACTGCTCCCCCCTCTCCCCAACACTATACAGTAGTGGAAAGTTCCGCAAGGAATTTCTTTTCCTTTATTTCACAAACAGAAGCCATTAACCCAGGGTTCCTCTTTATGATCTAATGAAGCCTACAGAAAATGTATTTCTGCAGCCTGGCCCACGACGAGGTTCTCGAGTTTGAGTCTGGCCTCTGGTACGAAGGCATCTGTTACTTACTACCTGGCGTGTCTTTCTCATTCCAAGCCCAAACCCTGAGAGAGGCCACTAATCCCATGTGTCCAGGTCCGCTTCCCAGAGTCTTCAGGCCTGATGAAATCCCGCCTCCAAATCAGAATCACCGGAAATGTGTTCTCCCCACCACCTGCCAAAGGAACTTTTGTTTTTCCTTATAAAAGGTAACAATGTTCCCCTGAGCATGGGGAGTCTCTGCCACTCATCAGTTTCCAAACAGGCACTGTCTCTTCTCCACCCCACTGTCTTCTCCCTGCTGGATCCAATGAACTTTCTCCTTCTCAACTTTCCCCTTCATTCCCACGTGGTTATTTATATCTGGAATATCTTTCTTTATTAATCCACTGGACTACCCTCCCCCTCATTTGAAAAGGTCACTTCCAAGTTATTCTTTCCAGAAAGCCTTTCGGGAAGCAGGTTGGCGCTTCAGTAAGGCAGCGACTGTGAGCAAGGTTACTTCCTCATCTTCTAAAAATGCCACTCAACTGCTGACCAGATCGAAAGGGGGTAAGAGAACCCACACGAAAACAAAGCGTTCACAAACTATACGCACACCCTTTCCAGGCAAGAGCACCATTATCTCCTCCCATATGTTTTCATTACACAAGCGATCACATTTCGGAACATTTGTAAATCAGAGACTCACCACCGTAGACACCACTACCCCAGCATAACGATAAGCAATTTAGGGCATTTACTGCAATCTTTCTTATGCATCTGTTTAAACAGTGTTGTACTGTAATTATGGTATCTGTGTAATTTGGGATCTCGCTTTTTTGAATACAATATCTGAAGTATAGTTCTATGTTCCAGCAAAGGTCATTAACTCCATTTTTAATAGCTGTTCGACATGATTCTGAGTACTGTAATTTACTTAACCATTCCATGATGAACATTTAGAGTGTTCATTATTACACAGCTTTAAAGGATACCTTCACGAAGGTAAGGCAAGGCAAGAAGCATTATACTTTTGTCCTGGCCTATAGGATGTACATTTATTCGGCATTTATGACTAATTGTTCAGAAGATATTCTTGCTTCTAAACTAACACTCATTCCCCTTCCATTCTTAAGTCAAGTCCTCTTTTACTTATTTTTTTTAGAGAGAGAAGATGAGCAGGGGAGGGGCAGAGGGAGGGGGGCAGAGAGAATCTTAAGCAGGCTCCATGCCCAGCGCAAAGGCTGATGCAGGGCTCAGTGTCACAACCGTGAGATCCTGATCTGAGCTGCTTAACTGACAGCCACCCAGGCGTCCCAAGTCCCCTTTTATTTATTTATTTATTTATTTATTTATTTATTTATTTATTAGCGTTTATTTATTTTTGAGACAGGGAGAGACAGAGCATGAACGGGGGAGGGTCAGGGAGAGAGGGAGACACAGAATCTGAAACAGGCTCCAGGCTCCGAGCTGTCAGCACAGAGCCTGACGCGGGGCTCGAACTCACGGACCACGAGATCATGACCTGAGCCGAAGTCGGCCGCTTAACCGACTGAGCCACCCAGGGGCCCCCCAAGTCCCCTTTTAAAGTTCACTGGATCTTTGCAAAGTGTGCCTTTCATAAGCTCTATAATCTATTTAATAAACCTATTTAATTCCCCTAGCAACCTTTTGATTTTTCATAAGCAACTTGCATCCATGAACTATAACTGAGTTATAAGTTTTCTCAGCTGCCTCATATAGAAATGAATAAGGAATGTTCAGAGGAAAGTGGAAAAGTTGTGTGTGATATTTAGTAAGAGGACTTTTGATGTAATTATTTGTACATTTTTCTCGAAACAACTGATGCATTCCAAAGATGTTGTCAAGGAGTTTTCTAAGTGGAAGAAATCACATTTTGAATCTCTTAGAAGCTCACAACCTAAAACGATTTGGCCTAATAAAATAATCCTTCCATAATGAAAATAACAGATATAATCCCTTATTTGATCTATTTCATAACCTTGGATTCTGGTGGTGATGGATTTTCTAAGAGTGCAGCACACTCAGTAAATAAAAACTTATATTAAATACAGGTTGCCTAATACTAGTCACCACAAAAGACACAGCATAATACAAGTGCCCGGCTTGGGGAAGTCTTTTGTTCCTGTATAAATCCGAATACTCTTAGAAGGGAAGAATGACAGCTCAGAGAATGAACCTCTTAATTTATCCAAACGGCAGGGCACAGCAGTGGAAATTCCACAGACACTGTCTTCTTGAGTGCTTTATGTCAGTTCTAGAGGGGGCCCCTCTCCAAGGACGGGAAAGCTGCTTTCAAAGGTCTCCTTAGCCCACCATACTCAGCAAACATGTCAGGCGAAGCCATTTCCCTTCTAGGGATAGTGGTGTTTGTGGGGGAGGAATTCTGTTCCTTGTCTCTGTGTTGGGTTCATTACCACAGCAGGCACAGTACAGAGTCACCACAGGGCTATGCAACGGCACTTCTAGTCTTTATCCACCTGAGAAAAAAAGCAGCACCTGTCAGGGACAGCCAAGAACATGAGCAAGATCTGTTTAAAAGGCTTGGTTTAAAAAAAAAAAAAAAAGTACGCGTGTATGAGGGACATGCTTGAATAAGGACAAAATACCTCTGAAGGGACATAACAAGAACCTGATCATGGTGGCTGCTACAGGGGAGGCAAGCTGTAGTCAGCAGTGGGAGTGAGACCTACTTATCCCTGCATGCCTCTCATTTTATTTGAAATTCTATTTAACATGTGAAGACACTGTCCTTTCAGAAAACAAAAATTAATTTCAAATGCTAAAAATCTACTTGTGGGGCACGTGGGCGGCTCAGTCAGCTAAGCGTCCAACTCTTGATTTCGCTCAGGTCATGATCTCACAGTCATGAGATCGAGCTCCACGTCAGGCTCCACTCGGGGCACGGAGCCTGCTTTAGAGTCTCTTTCCCTCTCCCTTTTCCCCTGCTCCGCTTGTGTGTGCACATGTGCTCTCTCTCTCAAAAAAAAAAAAATCTACTTGTATAAAAGATATTGAAGCATATACATTCATACCCGCGGTATACACCTATTCTTTTACTGGAAGAATAATATACGACACCATTACTGATTATCTCTACAAAGAGGATTATTTTCTAACTTAAAAAATGAAATCCTGGCTTTCTCTTGCAAATGGGAAAAAGTTAACAAGTGGAAAAATGTGTTTAAGTATATGCTGAGTAAAGGAATATAAATGGCTTTTTAACGTGAGCAGCAGAGACATAATTTTTGCTGAGGATGCGTACAAACCAACAGCCTCCTCGTGAAGGCACAGCAGGTTTGGTTCCGGGGATCTGCACTCGCCTGATCACTACTGTCTCTGTGGCTGTTGTATCCACCAAAAAGCAGGCTCAGATGACCTCAGAAAAAGTCATTAACTGAACCTTTGCAGGAAAGCAGCGCTTCAAAAAGCGCTTCAAAACTGGAGTGTTTCCACCACAGCCGCTGCAAATTAATACTTTCCACGACTCCAAATGAAAGAGAAGACGTTCAAGTGGTACGAGGTAGTGTTTTACTCTTAAGCACATTTGTAAAAGTAAAAACAGTGCATCCAAGGGCTGAAGCCCGCGCCCTTCTGCAAATTTAGGAAAGTGATTTCCCCCAGGAAATTGTTTGAAGGCATTTAATGCCAATTCATCCTCATGCCTAACATTTGAAATGTCAGCCTTCTTAGGGACCAAACTGCAAAGGATAGAACAGATTTACGTGTAATCTTAAACAGGCAAACACCCTCGGGTAAGAAAACAAGTCCCTTGTAAAAGAAGGTAAAATTTTCAAAATAAATGGAGTGATTCATTCTAAAAAGTCAAGTGTTACGAAAAATCTATCTGCAAGGACGCTAAGGTTGCTTTGCAGCGAGGTTTCCTGTCTCTTGCTAATTTTGAAACAAAATGCCACACTTAATTAGCCAGCCAGATTCTCATCCTGCCCTAGCCCGATGGGGAGAAATGGCATTAAGGAAAAGACTCCCTCAGGCTCTATTAGTGCCCTAATGAGAGAGTGGGAGGAGGGAGGTGTTGGGATGGGGACAAGGCAGCCACTACTGCCACACAGACTTCAGAAAGCGCAGGATCTGAGCATTCTGGTCAAATGGGGTGCTCCCAATTACACTCTGACAGGGGTCTCTGGCCACAGCTATCCCTACAGGGTTCTATGCAGGAAACAAATGTACCAACCAACACTCCACACAGGCCCACCTGATCTCGCAACCGTCTTCCTGTAAGGTATGAATTACATCCAAGAGGGAGAAAATATGCCCACAAGATCACCTAACACCTGTCAGTGATTTCATCACCAGCAACCAACAGATGGAAGGCAGTACTGATTTTCATTCAAATGGGCAAAACGGGGGAGATTCTGCAAGCTACAGATCGGTGAAGCTGACATCAACCCTTCAACAGATCCTACAGCTTATTACAGTTATTAAACACACACTTAGGAGAAGAAGTGATCAGTTTAGAAGTAAGCATGGGCTCACTAAACAGAAATCATTTCACACTATCTTTCCTTGAAAGGGAAATGGCAAATCTCTAAGTTAGAGCCAGCAATCTGTTAAGGTCTCCTATGATAAAGGTTAACTGGATGGAGAGATGTGGGCTGAATAGTAATATAATTAGGCAAATTTAGAACTGGCTGGATTCTAAGGTGTTTCAACAACTAACAGACCAATATTAGTCTGGAGGAGGCTTTAGTGGTGTGACCTGGGACTCCATCCCCAGATTTAGTGAAGGTCTGCAAGGGATCACATAATTCATAGCTCAGAAGGGGCTATGATTATTGTGGGTGACCACATACGCATGCAAAAAAGATTCTGACAGATTGCAGAAAATAATCAAATCTAAGTAAACATATTCTTAAGGATCACAGATATAAGATTTGGGACTCTGTTCTCATTTGTTCAGGTATAAAACTGATGAACAAGCCTTTGGAGTTTTGGTTGACAAAAAGGTCAGTGAGTCAACACAGTGTAATGTGATTGTCAGAAAAGCTAATACAATCTCAAGCTGTAATTATGTAAATTCAGATAATATCTAGATAAGCTGACCCTTTGTGCTTCGGGCAGAGCCCCCTGGAGTCCGTGTTCAGGTTTGTGGGGTGGGCTCAGATACGAACAGCCAGGATAGTGATGAAACTTGAACCCTTATCATGTAAGAAATGGCCAAATGACCATGGGAAGCTTTCAGAGAGAGAACTTCTGCAGGTCTCTGAAGGCTGGCCAGTCCCTTAGGCAAGGATGGCTGATGTCTGAATGGCCTCCTAAGGAGATGGCACTTTGTGGTCACTAGAAATGCTCTGCCAAGGGCTGGGTGACCACTTGCTGAGCATGCTGCCATGGGGTTAGGCATAGATGACTCTAGGGGGCATCTGCAGTCCTTCCATGTCCCCTCCCTCAAGTAACACACTCTCATTTTCCTTGGTAAGCACTCCCCTTTCCTGATGTTCAGTCCACTTGGTTTGTGACCCCACCCTCTGGCTATGCACGTGTGCATATGACTCGGGTGTGGCCAATCAGAATATCAGACATGTCCGGGGATGGGAGGGTGACCAAAGCTGGCCTCCTTCTCCTGGGGTTCTGACAGGACAGAAAGCAAACCCAGAGCTGCGGGTGGCCCTCCTATCACAGGTCACTATGAGAGCAGCCGGCCAGAGGTCAGGGCCCCCACAGAGAGAAGGGAGTGGAGATGGAGAAGGGCAGCCCCTCTGAAGAACTGCATCTGAGCCACCAGGGACTAGGAGGCGGCCAACACCTGGTCTCAACGACAAGGGCCTAGGACACTTTTGAACCCAAGAGTCAATATTCTGTAGACCTTTACAATATGGATAAGAAAGGGTTGGGAATGTGGCAAGGGGGCAGACCCAGAGAAAGTTCAAGTGGAAGGAGAAACTTTAGGTTTAAAAGACTTTAGGGACATAGCTACCAGTTGCAATGTGGTTTCAAACAAATCAAAAAAAAATTATTTTTATAAAAAAAAATTAGGAGACAATCAGAGACATCTGAATACTGAATGGATATTTGCCGATATTTAGGGATTATCAGATTTTTTGAGGTTATGATAGATTATGATTTTTTTTTAAGAGTTACTTAGTGAAGGGTGCCTGGGTGGATCAGTGGGTTAAGCTATCTGACTCCTGATTTTGGCTCAGGTCATGATCTCACAGTTCATGGGTTCCAGCCCCCCGTCAGGCTCTGCGCGGACAGCACGGAGCCTACTTGGGATTCTGTCTCCCTCTCTCTCGGCCCCTCACCCCCCAAATTAACAAATAAACATTAAAATAAATAAAATAAATAAAAATGTTTTAAAAACGAGTTACTTAGTGAAATGTTTACAAAGGAAATGATACAATGCTTGGGCGCTGCTGCAAAGTAAATCCACTGAAGGGGAGGGGGAGAGGGCATGATGAATTGGTGATCCTTGTATCTGAGCGCTGGGTACAAGGGGGTTCACTGTGCTATTTTCCCTACTGGTGTGATGTCTGAAGTTTTCCGTAATAAAAAGTCAAAAAAATAAATAAATAAATGGCAGGAGAAATATATACAGCCCAGACTCCGCTGCCCACTCCCAGCTCAAAGGTAAATCCATTAGAATCCGTTCAGGAAAACTGAGCAACCAGTTGGTCAAAGAGCTGGTCTAGAATTCTACCCAGAGTCAAAGGCATGGTGTGTCATCAAATCAACAAGTGACCAGTAACTACCCCTGTCCTAGTGAGAAACTGGGGAGAAACAAGATTACATTTTGGGCCACTAGATGCAGAGTCTAGGTGCTGAGGACAGGCGTGATACAAAGAAAGAAAAGCTGAGAATTTTTCTCTCCTGTCATCTGAAACAGTCAAAACACAGGAACTGAAATATTGAAGTGCCTAGGGTAAACATTTAAAGGGCACTTACCATGCACTAGGCACTGTTCTAAACTCTTTTTGAATAGTAACTCATTTAACCCTTTAACAACAACTCTACGAGGTAGATACTGTTATCTCCATTTTAATGACCAGGACCTAGAGACACACAAGTTGGGTAACCTGCACCAAAATCGCATTGCTAGAAATCCACCAAGGTGTGATTCAAACCCAAAAGACCCAGACCCAGAACCCATACTCTTAGCCACCGTGTGACAGATTTTAAACATTCACTTCTAATAGCGGAGAATTTGTGAAGGTCCGTGGATATAAATGCTTTTTTAAGCTGCAGTCACTCAAGCACGTGCCCAGAGCTGAGAAAATGCTATCCTCACACCTACATTCACTGCCATCCAGAGAGAGGTCAGAGGTAACACTGTGATTTTTCCCTATAGCTGGTTGTTCTGCCCAATCTGTATATTTCACATCAAACCCTGAAAAATGACTAACAGATGAGGCAGCTGTGCTGTGAGGCACGACGATCAAAAGAAAACTGTCTTGACCCAAAGAAAACTGTCTTGACCTGATCACGTTTAAAGGGGGAAAAGGCAACATCTTCTGATTCCATTCAGATTTTTGTCCCTAGCATACTGACGAAAAAAGACAAGTAAAACTCTATAAAACCGATTCATCTGGATAAAATTCCCCTAGGAAAACAAAGAGGGAAACCCTATCCCTAGAACAGCAAAACTCACCACACCCTCTTTAACGAGTATTCAACAATGATCTGAGATGAAAGCATTCTTCACCGTAGAAATATTACTTGAATTTACCTGTAATTGGTGTCTACCTTGAAATAAGACAATGGGGAGTGGGGGAGTGATAAGATGTAACTGAAAGGAATGCTGAACTGTAAGCTTAAATGGTTTCTTGAAAGGGATTTTAAGTGTAGTTCATACAAAAATACACTGTATATCTGGTCCAAGAGTTACGACCAGCAAGCAGCAGAAAATTTATGTTTGCTTTTAATCATGGATGCCACAGAACAAAAGTTTCCATTACAGGGTTTCGCTCGAGAATAACAGCACTCAAGCAACTTTCAATTACTATACTTCTTACTTGTCATAAAGCAGAAAGCACATGTTTGAGATTTCACTGGAAGTTAGAACAGCAGTTTCTGAAAACCTCATAAAAGGGAGGACTGATTTAGTCCTAGGATCTCGGCAGGACACCTGAAGTTCAATTTTGTCTCAGAACAAAAAGCACTAAAGCAGCCCGCGGCTTTGCATAGGATGAAGGGGAGTTGGGGCCACTTCACTGGCTGATCTAAAAAAAGCCAAATCATTAAAAGGCCCTTAGAAACCACCACCACCACCACCTCAGAAAGGCAGCAGCAGCAAAGAAGTTCTGGCTCTCCTGTCTTCCAGGCAACAGCAAATGCTTTCAGCAGTTAAACTACTTCTATCTTATTTCAGGGTCTTCTATGCATATCTAGGGTGAATCCACACCAAAAACCATTTGTTGAAAAGAGAACTTTCAGCTCCCTCTTCCACGGAGAATGTTTGATGTGAACATTTTGTAAGATACGATTTCACAAACAGAAAGGACCGAGTTGAATTTAAGGGACTTCAGCTGAGCTCTTTCATCCAACACTGTGACCCTAATCTAATAATTGGTTCTCTTGCTTCAATTCTCCAACTCGAATATACTTTGAAAAGTTAAAACGTTTAGTATCTACTGATTGCTAGTTGCTCGAAGATGTAATAGGCATGCATTTTGAGTTCCTTGGAAGAAAGATTCCTGAGAAACACAAACTATGAAACATAAAAGCATGGAATGATAGGTCTACAGATAGGAGACTATTTTAATGGCCTAAGATTTCTGACATTTCAAAGTCTTTTCCTGTTTTTGAGCACAGAATTACAGGGCAATGTAGTTACACATCCATTTGCTTGTTTAAGTGCCTTTTACAGCACTCGTTAAGAAACAAAAACAAAAACACCCACATACTGTGGATATATACAATTAGACAATTCAATTAAGGCCTAACTCTAATATTAAGTATTAAAATCAAGCTACACAATAGTGAAAGCACACATTTCAACTTACACGATGTGGAAGCTACCATGTGTTCAAGTTC